>NW_012267316.1:3605016-3841707 GCF_000151885.1 Dipodomys ordii
GTCCCATAGACTTTACTGTCCCAACTGGCTTTGAACCATGATCCTCAGACCTCTGCCTCCTGAGTAGCTAAAATTGCAGGTGTGAGCCACCAACACTTGGCTTTCCTGGCATGCTGTTATATGCTTTTTTGCCCATATACTCCTAATTTCACTTGCTAAGTCAGTAATATTTTGTGTGAATGTTATTTATCAGTGTGCCTCATGTTTTGTGCCATACAGATGATGTTAATTACAAACAAGATGTAGTCTTTCTGCTTCGCATTTGTGCTCAAAATGGAGCACATTTCCTGTGCTTTGTCACTCAGGGCAAAGCACAGCCTGAAAGCTACTATTTTAAACAATATGGCATAACCTTGGAGCAGAGCACATGGAACTACAGCAAATGTGACCCAGCGTCTATTTTGGACTCTAGCTTGGGTTGTATGCTAGTTAGTTTTCTCCTGGCTATGATAAATATCTGAGAGAAACCAAAGTATGGAAGGTTTGTTTAACTCCTGGTTTCAGAGCTTTTAGTCCTTGGTCACTTGGCTTCATTGTGTTTGGGGTTTGGTAAGGCTGAACATCGTGGTGGGAAACACGGGGTAGAGTCAAAGCTTAAACCTCATGGAAACCAGGAATCAGAGACAAGAAGGAGCAGGAGATATGATACATCCTTCAAAGACTTGCTCACAGTGATTTACTTTTTCCAACTAAGCCCCACTTTCTACCACTTTCACCGAACACCATCAAAGTATGAATACCCATTGGATTAACCCACTGATTAAGTCAGAGTCTTCATGATCCAATTGTCTCCTAATGTGGGATCCACCAGCCAGGGACCAATTCTTCAAGACAGGAGGCTTTTGGGAGATATTCCATGTATAAACCATAATGAGTTAGTACAAAAGACAGGCAACACATCTCTCAATGGCTTTTGGAATTTTCTGGTGGCTTGACATGTTTCATCTTTTCAAACTAGTTTATTCCATCAGGCATGGCTAAGGGATTAGAAGGGAACTTGACATTGACATTATAACTGTTCATGATGGGAACAATTCTCCTATTGTTTTCTGAAGGATTGACATTGCTTTGTGGCTAAACCATGTTTTTCCACAAGGACTCTTTTTTCTTCCTATCTTCTATTTACTAGTTTCTCTCAAGAAGATTCTCTTACCTCAGAGTCACCAAGGGCCAGCCAAATGTGTGTTTTTGTGAGGTCTTTAAAATGTTTTGATGGTTTGTTTTGTTCAAAAGACCATGGAGAGGTGGATGGGAAATGGAAATAAATAGAAGACTGAAACATTAACCCAAAGAGCTTTGTACAGTTGTGCCCGGGAGAAGGGGCAGCCTGGCAGGAGGGGGCCACTTCAGAAGGACATTCCTCTCATTAACTGAGGAAGAGCCTTACCACAGCAGTCTCTAGCCTGCTTGGCTCACTGACATATCACCCCCAAATAGTCACTGAGAGAATCAGCAGCAAGCAATGTCATATTGTTTTGTACACAATGAGAAATGCCAAGGAGGAGAAAGCTACTTAAATACACAGAATTCCTGTGGGTCCCATGTCCCCTCTCTTCCCAGCTTCCATCTGGCACAGACACTTCCTGGAAACCTCCTGTGCAGCAGCTGTCCAGCCACCTGACAGCTGAGGGCTTAACCAGCCAATGCTTGTTTTCTCTACATCCCGAGGTAACAAGAACAGCAATGCCCTAGGGCCCAGCGCCAAGGCAGAACCAACAAAGAGAGCATGGAGAGCCATGATTCGTGGGAAAGTGAAGGCCTTCCTAGAATTCCAGAACTCTGTGGGCACCTCCCCAATGGCACAGAGCCATTTCTGCTTTGTTGATTGCTAGATTCTTGTCTGACCCCATCCCACCTGTGAGGTTGTAAACGCCGTAAATAAGGTACCATTCATTAAGCATTTGTTAACTTAATTCTTTATGCCAATTCCTATATGGGGCCACTGGAGGCTTTAAGCCCAAGAATACTCTAATGAATGAAAGATCTTTAAGCGAGCCAACAATGTAAGGTGTTGGTGAAGTGCTTAGAGTCAGAGAGGAAGATGGGACCAATTGTGGGTGGGATTTCATGGGGGAGGGGTGGGTGTTACTCAATAATGGCAAAGCTCCTGTCTGGCTAGGGGTGCATTTCAGAGTGGGAAGTAAGAATTGGGCCAGCTGTGTTTTAATATGAAAGTGAGTGTAAGAGGTGTTTAAAGGTTGCTTTTGCTTTTTAGAAGTGTCAGCTGAGATAACTAAAAGCAGGAGGAAAAAAGCTTGGTTTCAGTTTGTGTGTGCCTTTGTGCCTTTCTCTCTCTATAGACACTTTGCAATCATGTTTCATTCCAGGAAGGACTGATTCATAGTATGTTTTTCACAAGAGACTGAAATTTCCCAAAAGAACAGTGGAGCCTCCTTAGGACAGACCACAAGTTAGGCCATGACTTCTTGTTTATTCTGACCAACAATAATCCACTGGAATTTTTCCTTAAACAAGGACTGAAATAATGATCAACCAGGCCATACTTTGACCAGGACTACTTAATAATTATGTATGTATCTCTCTTCTCCTACCTCTAGTTCTCTTTTAGCTTGTGTTTGTGCCCTCAGCATTCAATTCTGATGGAATAAAAATCTGTACCCAGGTCTCTCTAGTGTTAGAGTGTTTAGAGATAGATAGTATATCTTAGTTTGGGGCAGGGAAGTAAGATTGCTTTATGCTAAGAATATTCAAGAAAGGACTGACCCAAGTAGGGTAGGAAGACCACATTTGAAAAAAGACAAAAGCACACTTTCCTTTTTGCTACTTTCAAGTAGGAATCCCCAGCCTGATATCCAAGTTGGAGTAAATCCTAAAGCCCATCCAGCAGCACTCAAGATCTGGCTGCCAGCTTTCGTCTCATTTGACCATTTTGACGCAGTCACAGTAGAGTACGCAATTTGGAATGTGGACGCTTATGAGATTTATTTTCTAGTATCTGACAAGCCCTTTCCTTTGTGTAGATGGTATTCATTTAAAAAGTCACGGGGGTGCTTGTGCAGTTATTTCCTGTGTGTGCGCGCTGTAACTTCAATCCTGACGGCTTAAGAGAGAGGTGCAGTCTGGGGAGCTGACGGGGAGTCCTCAGGAAACTAAAGACTCATTCCAGATAAAGATTTATGTTTTTCAATCAGAGACAGAGAATAACAACCAGGCACTTTAACAACACGCTGGAGAATGCTCACTAGAAAGTGGAGAACAAAAATCCAAGAGGAAAATACTACGGTTTCATTTTGTCAGCATCAGCATCTAGCATCAAGTTGCAGCACAAAACTTGATGACATGGTGGCATCATAAATGGATCATAAATGGCAGAATCAGAAACACATGCTGGCACTATGTGTGTTGAAAAAGAAAATCCTTGGTTGGCTCTGTTTCCCAGCATTGGAACGAGGCTCATAATAAGCAGAGGATAAAAGCAGATGTGGGATCCGGTGGGATTTTTAAGGGGGTAAGCATTCGCCACAGTATAGGTCCTTCTTCGTGATCCCAGACCTTCAGCAAACTAAAGCCATCTCCTCTGCACCATCTGTGTAACAAGCTTTGGTAGAGCCAAGGGCCTGGATATAGTAGACATTATTAATGTATTGGCGGCAGAGGATTAGCATGAAAGGCATCCATGAGAATGTGAATATGAGCTTCACCCAGGTTATTTGCCAGGTCGAACTGAGGTTCCAGATGGATACTGTAGGTGTTTCTGAGTGCCTGGGAAATCACATGACTACCAAGCTTAGGTCATTTGGGGAGAATAATCTCTAAGCAGAGAATCTGCTTGATTCCTTCCATCAACACTCATATGTCACAATCATTGTTCACCACATTTACATAAGAAACTAGTGGACAAAATAAATGTTTGAAGGGTGATACATTCTATTGAGCAAAGAATAGAAACTACTAAAGGTTTAATACAGTTAGGTGAAGTCTAAAGAAAACCAGCATATACCAAATGATAAAGACGCTGCCATGACCTACAGAGACTCATAATATATAAGTGAAAGCCATTGAAATCTATGTAAAGACATTCAAGACTAAAATGTGAGTACATGGAAGCTCAGAGCCCATATCTGGGGTTTTTGCAGGGTTCCAGAAGGAAGAAGCCTGAGCAAAACAGCCAGAGATCATGGTACGTGCAGGCTGTGTGCTCTGAGTTGTGGGAGAAAAGTCATGCAAGCAAAAAGAAAGAACTAATGGGTACCTCCAGAACTATTGGCCCATTCTCAGTCTGTCATATACATGGCATTGAAAATGGTAACCAGAAAAACTTTAGGAACAAGGCAAGGACTCCTTCTCTCTTGATCTTTCATAGGTCCTCCCCTCCCCTCTTCTCATCGCCCACAGTAAGCACAATTCCTACTCTTACCAGCACTTCAGTGCCAAACACATTGTCACCACACTCAGACTGAGTTGGAATTTTTATAATAGCTTTCTCTCTGTCTTCACAGTGAAGACTTGAGTCCAGGTTTCTCCTCTAACACTCATTGACTTGGTAACCTGAAGTCCAAGTTGTGGCCTAAACAGCTTAGTCCTGGCTCTCTGATTCTCCAGAGAGGATGGGAGGACTGGTCTCAGGAGATAACTCACTGGGGAATGGTTCTCAGTCACCTTGAGCTTGTCTTGTATACCCTTCTCCTTAATGCTCTCCAAGCTATGTTTATTGAAAGAATAAATACATCTGATGGGAGTTCTTGAGTAGGACTGGATGGCATAAGAAGATATCAACCACTGCACATATAAAATCTTTTTTATCTAGTTTCTCTATCTTTAATCTTAAAAGTTTCATGGAAGTACATTCTGGAGAGTGCTGGCCACCTCGGTGGCATTCTTTCTGCACTAGCAGAAATTATTTTGAATCAGCACTTTCTTTCCCAAGGTCATTCTTCCTTGCATTCTTTAAAGTCTGCTGATTGCAATTTGCCCTTTCTGGGCACTTCCTGTTTTCTCACCAAGCTGTGTCTGCTCTTGGCACCAATTTGAAGCAAACATCATTTGTTGTTAGCCCTACATTTTTAAAGCAACTCCTCTTTTCTTTACTACTGCCTTTCATCCACTCACCCTTACTAACTGGTATGAGCATTATCTTCTCATGCATACTTCTCATCTTTTTTTCCTCCCAGGGAGCTATACCTTAGCTGCTAGTTATGATTTTGACTTCAAATATACCTCAAAGAGTTAGCTGTGAGAGGCTTGGCTCTTAGCTAGATGTTTCTGCAACGTGGTAACAACTTTAAGAGGTGGAACCTAATGGGAGGTCTTTAGGTCATTGGGGATATGTCCTTAAAGGCAACAATGGGAACCATGGCATGTCGCCACCTGCCATGACTGGGGACAAGGTAGTAAAGAGACCAGACCATGGAATTGAGGCTTGGGATACCAGGGGCCTGAAGCCTTCCACCAGCTTCAGATGCCTGAGGTCCCTTCTACAAGGTATTTATTGAGTAGGATACAGGGGCTTACATGCAGAAAATGAGGTATCAATATTCTTGAAGTCCCAAGCACCAACATGCAATACAATCTCATTCAAGTAATAAATGACTTCTTTATCTTAGGAGGTAAATGTAAGCAGTAAATAACTTACAAATTACATAGGCTATTGTCTATCCCCAAGCTCCCAGAAAGTTTGGGGTTGAATTATCCCTCACCCAGGATAGAAATCTGAATTCCTGTAAAGCCAGGACTGATTGACTTTTCCAGGAAACTCTCAGCATTCTGAGAGTTCATGTTGGGAGGAGGCTTTCCAAACTCCCAATCCTTTCAGGTTTCACAGCTCAGCGTTTCAGGCTCTCACATGGACATTTCTTTTACTCTTTTGCTTCCTGGTGATGTGATGAGGGATACTGTTCCATTACATACTATCACCAGGATATGCTGCCTCACCAAAGGCTGAAAACAATAAGGCCACCAATCCCAGTCTGAATCCTACAACACCTTTGGCCAAAATAACTCTTTCTCTATATAAATTGATTTACCTCAGTTATTTGTTATAGTGATAGAATGGTACAGTGATTGAATGCTCTGGCCTTGGCTTAGGATCATGGCATGCACAAGTCCCTGCTTCTGAAATATGAGGAAAGAAGCTACAGTAGCAGCCTAAGAGGAAGAAGCCAGAGGGACAATGTCTCCAGTAATTTCCCATTCTTGGCTATGGTACAATATCTATTCATCTTCCCAGAAAACCAAGACAAGGAAAATCAACATAGACAAACTTAATCTCATCATAATTGATTTTTATTGAACTCACTTTATCCTTCGTCTTAAAAGATTTTGCCATTTTATTGCAAAAGATTTAGTGACTTTAGGTAATTATTCTGGCCTAGGTAACTTCTTTTATAGTAAAGACAAGAGCACATTCAATATAACAAATCAAAATAATCTAAATGTTGTTTTAATTTTCAGTTACAGGGTCCTTGTCATGATCTATGTGCATTCCACACAGAAAAATAATAGTAAGAAAACATAAGAAATGTAACTGGCAGCAATGTATTTTACGGGCTTCCTTCAAGCAACTTTTCCTAAAAGATGTTCAATTACATTTCCAAAGGAAATGAAAAAATAGAATTCATGCTATTCAAAACCAAAGTCCTTGAATAATAATTTATTTCTTAATATTTTCCAAGGTACTCTGTATTCTTATTTTAGTCAGGAAATATGCAAATTCCTCAAGAATAAAGCCCTCACTGACAGAAGTCTGTGTCAATCAGACTGTTTCCCAGGTGGCCATGATGTAGTGATAGGCTTTCTGTCCTTCATGTACTTTTCCTCTGAATAGTTCAACTACTTCTCCAGGGTGCTGAGAGTTTTACAGTCAACTCCTTAAACAAACTGCTTCTTTTTTTTTCTCATTTACCATATATCCCTCTGTTCTAACGCTTCCACTCTACCCATCCTTACTCATGATCTCCACTGGAAGACTTATACTCTCAATAAACATTTCTAGAGCCCAACACAGGATCTTGACATAAAATTGTCTTGGGATTTCCCCCCCAAAAGCCAATATTAAGGCCATCATTTGAGAACACGTAGTTCTTTTGGAAGATGGATGATCCCATGGGAGTGGCAAAGTAAAATAGGAAAAGAAGCGAGTATATATTCAATATTAAGCAAATTAGCAACTAGAGTATACTTCCACTAGTATCTAGAGTATACTTCCACTAGTGCTTGGGCATTTACACACCAAAATACCACCAGTCATTCAACCATTTATTGCTAATTTCCCAGCATTTCTAGGCTGTTTCAAGGAATTGAAAATATGAAGTTCTGCAGCTATAGGAGACCCTTAGACTAAGAGCTGAAGGGATTACAGCTAGATGTTCAGCTTGGGCACTGAAGTAGTAAGGAGAGGGCACAGGAGCAGAGTCTTGCAGTGTCTGCTGCCTCCATTACAGTACTTACCTATGTGTGGATTCCTCATAATGCTGTATTTATACCCAGAAGCAGATGGCAAATTTATATCATTTAGACTCTCAATCCTAACTGGTTACTAGTGGCTTTCTGATGACTACTTCTGAGGTTATGTTAAAGATCAGCAGGACAGAGAACCTGGGTACTGACCTATATATATATTCTAATTCTAGAGATTGGGAAGTCAAGCTCAGAGCACAGGCAGACCAGTGTTTGGTGAGTGTCTGTGGATTGTGTCCTCACAGAGTAACAGGGGTAAGCTAACAAAACCCAATGTAATCTAATCAATCACCTCCAAGCCTCATCTTCCAAAGCCACAGTAATAATGATTTGATTTTAACACGTGAATTTTGAGAGAACTCTAATGTTAAATAGTAGTAAGGATTCTGTTGAAAGAATCCCTCCCTCTGAATCAAAGTTATTGGCTATACAGCTTTCTCCTTCCTCTGTCTCTCTGTCTAAAGGGGCCTTCATCCATTTCCATTTGGAGAAATCCTCTCCATCTTCCAGTGTCCATTCCAGACCCCCCACTCCCATAGCTTCATCCTGGTTCCAGCATGAAAGCTCATTCTTTCCATTTGGCTATAGATAACTATGTCAATCTGGACAAGGGAAAGCTTGCCTGAGAGAGAAAGAAAATGAATTAGCCTAAGTAACAGAAAATGTAACATGAAATTGAATATTTCATGTAATCTTTAAAAACGTAATTTAGGTTCTTCCTAGGTTGAATATCAACAAATGTACTTTGCTCAGAAGTGCTTAACATCTGCATTATCCTATGAATTTGGGGAATGAAACTATGAAGAGAGCACAGTCCATCCTTCCACAATCTCACATACTATGGGCACAGACTTTCTGAGCCCTTACCCCACCCTTGCTGCTTACTGGTGGTGATCTGGGGGTGTTTATTTAATATCTTTGTTTATCAGAGTTCTTGTTAGTTCTTTGTAGAAATTATACTTGTTAATCCATCTAAGGTGTGAATGGGACCTGGTACACTAGTTCCATTTAGCTCATCTCAGCTCTTTGCCTTTCCTATGAAAGCATGGATAAAGAGCAATTCCCTTCTCATCTAGGGAAATCAGGCTGAAGAATGCAGAGCTACCATTTGAAGTGGGTACTGGATGCCCATTTCACCAAATAGAAATCTAGGAAGACTCTTTTAGGCAGAGAACATGGCACATGCAAACTGGCCAAGGAAGGGTTCAGCCACCCAAGAAACACCCCCAACTGCATATGTGGGAAAAAGTGAATTCGATCTTTCTTTTCTCAGAAATGAGGAATGACCACAGATTTTCAGCTTAGCAATGGATGTGAGAAACTTATTCAAACAGTATGATGCTCGCAAAAGAACCAATAAAAATACTGAATTGTCATGAAAAAAATCCCTCACTCCTTTTTCTCTAAATTTACCAAATAAGCTCTGAATCTAAAATAGAAATATATTGACTTGACTTTGCTAAGTGAGTCACTCCAAAGTGAATCTATGAAGCATCTACTCTATGATATCTTTCACCTGAGAGTCACTCTGGTACCCAGCTCTTCTCCAGACCAGATGCAATGTAGAGCTCACCTGGGTGGATGAGGTAAAATACATGTGCACTGGACCCCTCCAACACATGCAGGAAACTAGCACTTCCCCACACAGTCAGGAGATGAGTGGAAAACTGAAGGACTATGGAAATGGAAATGAGCAAATACCTTTCTACCTTATAAGGACCTGTCTCCCCCTTGAGTCATGAAGTCTTCTCTGAAGATAAACCAGCTAAGTCAAGCCTGAAGCCACCTACCCTATGAAGAGCCAGCCAAGGCAAAGCATTGCAGCACAAGGCCTTCGAAAAGGAACCAAAAAGAGGCCAATGTGGCTGGAGTGGGGTGAAGTAAAGTCAAGGCTTTTTCTTCTTGGCTTGGTTACATATTGGAGAGTGTTTGATGCACTGTTCACTGTTCTGCTAAACATGTTTGACTTGATAGAAGTTAAGGAAGACACTTGTAGAAGCAGAACAACTGCATAAGGTTATGAGTGAGTCCAAAGGAGAGTAAAGACCCCGCCCTCTCAAGGCCAAAGCTGTCCATCAAAAGTATGAAGCGATTCAATACAAGTGAGCAAGCTCCAATAACCAACACTTTCAGACTATACCTCCTTCACCCTAAAACCCCACACCACTCAGCATGGAATAAAATGCTAGGGGGACAATAAGTATCCCAGAAATAACTTAGATCAGTCTAGAATCTCTGTTACAGAAGACCACCAGACCAAAATATACCAAAGGCAAAGTTCTTGAACAGTCATTTACAATCAGGAACAACCACAATGAAATCATTCCTGAGAAATGAATTATCTTACACCAAATGCCATGGGTCTCACCTTGAAAATATGCTCCCCAAGATCCAAAGGCCCCAGCAGAGCTAGTGAGAGGCGGGTGTATGAAGAATATCTGAGTGTGGCATTTGGGAATCACTAAGGTTGTGAAAACCTAGTTCAAGTCATCAAAAAGGAAAACAGAATCTAAGAGTGTTTTACAGTATCAGCAAACTTCATCCACTTCACAATTTCTGATATAGCCAGTTTACAAGAGGAGCAAACCTTCAGTATCAATGGTACAACTTTGTCAGCATAGATAAGTCACTCCCTGGTTAGTCCACTTGTACTTGTGGGTACCTGCTTATGTGTAACTGCTTGCAAGACATAGGCAAATATGAAGGATAATGCTGTGCGTGGCTCAAGGACCTGCACTTTTTTTTTTTTGGTTGGTTATGTGTCTTGAACTCTGGCCTGGGCATGTCCCTCGGCTCTTCAGCTTAAGACTGGTGCTCTACCACTTGAGCTACAGCACCACTTCTGGTGGTTAGTTGGAGATGAGTCTCATGGACTTTCTTACCTGGGCTGGCTTTGAACCGTGATCCTCAGATCTCAGCCGCCTGAGTAGCTAGATTACAGGCATGAACCACTGGCACCCAACTAGGGCCTGCACCTTTGAATTAATCTGGCTAATTTTAAACCACTTTCCACATGGCTTACCTTTTATCAGTTTGACTTTCCATTTGCTCAACTCATTCCTACTTCCCATTGTGAATTTAAGTATATTTTGAACATTGAGGTGAACAACCAAATTCAAACTTAAAAGCAGGTACTGGTGGCTCACATCTATAACTCTAGCTATTCAGGTAGCTATTCAGAGATCTGGAGGATTATGGTTCAAAGTCAATCTGGGCAGAAGTCTGAGAGACTCCCTCTCCAAAATAATGAGCAAACTGCCAGGCTGAAGATGTGGCTCAAGGCTATATCAGCTAACACTCGTTCAATGCTAACTGAACAAGTATGAGGCCCTAAGTTCAAATCCTAGTACAGGAAAAAAGACAGTGCTTAGACTTACTTAGCATCCAGTGTTGTTGGCTTCTTCTGATCAAAGAAGGGGAAATGTTACCTTGGTCCTTCTCTTGTTAATTATCATACTGGTAACCAATGACAAGGTGGAGATGAGCAGTGACTGAACAACTACTGCAGTGCCAAGCAATTTTCTTATATTATTATTAATATTATAATTATCATAAGGTATTATACATTATAATACTATCAATTTTATTTTACAGATAAAGAAATTCAGGGTCAGAGAGCTTAATTAATTTGCCTAAGCTGGTGAAAAGGATCAAAGTTGGATTCAAATCTACTTAGCATACTAAATAGAGCTCTTTCTAACATTGTGAATGAATTTTCTGCTAACTTAAACACATGGTATTAGTACTAATCAACAAACTTAGTAAAGTTTCAGGATACAAAGCTAAAAAATCAGTAGCATTTCAATATACTAATGATATAATATACTAACAAAAATAGACTAATAAAACTAATAATATACTAACAATAAACTATCTAAAAGATAAATCAAAAACACAGAACTCATTTATACCAGTGACTCACTCCCCCCCAAAAGACAAGACAGTAAATCATCTGTTTACCAAACACTACCAAACATTAGTAAAAGAGGAAATCACAAATAAATAGAAATAGATATCATGTTCATGGTTTGGAAGAGCTGATGTTGTTAAAATAGCCATTCTACTCAAAGATTTTAGGTGTTCCCTATCAAACTGCCAATGAGATTTTTTTTTTTTTACAGAAATGAAAAAAAAATTCTGAAGTTCTTTGAGAATCACAACCCTGGATAACCAAGGCAATTGGTAACAACAATGAGAAAAGCTGAAGCTATCACACTGTCTGAACTGAAAATCTCCTACAATTTATAGTGAACAAACTAGATATCACCTATACACCTACGATTATAAAAAAAGACAATAAAAAGCCTGTCTTTAATGGCTAACACCTGTAATCCTAGCTACCCAGGAGGCTGAGACAAGAGGATTAAGGTTCAAAGCCAGCCCAAGCAGAAAAGTTCTCAAGGCTCCATTTCCAATTAACTAGCAAAGAGTTAGGTTGGAGTCATGGGTCAACTGGTAGAGATCAGCATTGAGTGGAAAAGCCAAGTGAGAGCATAAGACCTTGAGTCACAGGACTGTCACAAAAAATAAAAGAATAAATAAAAAGAAAAAATGGACAGAAATGAGTAATGTAGGCAAGAATTTGGAGAAAAAGGAATGTAAATTAGTATAGCTATTATGGGAAACCATATGGCAGTTCCTCAAAAAAGAGGAGAAAATAGAGCTACCATATGGCCCAGCAACCCCACCGGGTATATACACAAAGTAAATGAAATCAATATGTCAGAGATATCTGCATTTCCATGTTCATTGCAGCACTATTGACAAAAATGAAGATATGGGATTAACTCAAATGTCCATCAATAGAGGAGTAGGGGAAAATGTATACAGAAAACATGGAAAGAAGGAAATCCTGTCATTTGTAACAACATGGAGGAGCCTGGGAAGCATTATGTTCAGTAAGCCAAGCACAGAAAGACAAATATCACACAATCTCACTTACATGTAGAGGATAAAAGAGTGGGACCCATGGAAACAGAGTCAAAATGGTGCTTATGCGAGGGTTTGGGCTGGAAGAATGAGGTTTGGGTCATAGAACACAGTTTTGTTTATTTATGTGAAATAAAATTCAAGAGAGCAAATGTGTATTATAGTGATTACAGTTTGTGATGATACACTGTGTACTTGAAATTCCCTAGGCAAGTAGATTTCAAGTGTTCTCACTACAAATAAAAGTGATACCTCTCTGAAATAAAGTACATTTGGCTTCATTTTACTATTCCACAGTATATTCTGTGGTCACTGCAAAAAAAACATATGTCTCTTGTTGATAAAAAATAAAATGATAAAACAAGTGCATAGTTGATAATAACATACATTTTTAGATCCAGACAACTTGAGTTTGGGTCTTTACCATACCAGTTACTAACCTTGACCAAATTACTTGAGCCTTCTGTCTCAGTACTATATGTGTGTGTGTGTGTGTGTGTGTGTGTGTGTGTGTATCCATATGACATATATATGCCATATATCCAATGACCTAACCTCCTCCCACTACATCCTGTCTCTGAAAGTTCAAGCAGTGGCCAATGGTGCCATCAGCTGGGTGCTAAGCCTTCAACACAAAAGCCTTTGGGGGCATGTAAGATCCAAAATTTAAGTCATTAGGTCATTTTTAATGCCACAAATTTTTATTTACCAAAACCCCCTTCCACTCTTCATTTCCAATAATAGAAAGTCCAGAAAAAAATATGGTGTAACTACTTACTGGTATATTAAGCAATTACAATGATGACATAAGGACTATGACCTAGAATGAAGCCACACCTTCAATATAATGGGTGGGAGAGAGGGTGTAAAATTATGCAAATACTATCATGATCTGCATATGAAAAAATGGACTGAGGGGAAAAATTAACAACCTCCATACTAGTAACATAAAATAGTAGGTTTTTTTCTTCATTTTTACCAATTTGGTTCCATGACTTGATACTTTTATTCATTATTTTAACAAGTATCATCCCAATGCATTAGTGACACATATGAAAACACTTGAGCAACCATCTACAGCCTGCTTTGATAAGTTCAATTCACATGCTTCTAACAGGATGAGTTGTGTTTGACCAAAAGGCTAAGGATAGCTAGGCACCTGTGGTTCACTCCTGTAATCCTAGCTACACAGGAGGCTGAGATCTGAAGAGTGCAGTTCCAAGCCAACCCAGGCAGAAAAGTCTATGAGACACTTATTGCAAATGAGCACCAAAAAGCGAGGAGTAGAATTGTGGCTCAATTGGTAGAGTCCTAGCCTTGAGCTAAAAAGAAAAAACGATCTAAGACGATACCTGAGTTCAAGCCCCAAGACTGGCATTACATATATATATATATATATATATATATATTTATAAAGGCTAAATATGTTTGGAAATATCACACAGAATGAATAAAAATCTTCAGAAAGAATAAGAACCTAAGTACTGCCATAAGAAAATAAATGTTCCTTAAGAGCTAAAAGTGGCCATCTGCTAAGAAAACACTGGAAGAGCCAGGCGGAAATTTGAGGCTGCTTATATTTCCACTGTGGAAGCGTTTTTGACAGATGGAGGCTTCCTCTCCTTCCCTCCTGCCAGGCTTGCAGGAGCTCTGCCAAAATCAGGGCTCTGTCCCCACAGTGAATCCTTTGGTAATATTTTCCCCTACTCGTTAGCAGCATCCCAGCTTGCCCCAAGATCTGCAGGCTGCCACTCTGCCTATTCTTACCTTATTCCCCTCCTCAGTATTGTCCTCTACTTCTCTCCTCCCTGTTCTGACACCAGTGGGATTATAACATCTGCTTGCCATTGTTGGGACAACTGATAGCAGAGGGATTTAAAACAATTTTTGGTGGCCAGTCATTGCTCCAGCCTGGTCAAGAGCTTCTTTAATTTGAATTCATAACCTCCACTGATCAGCTAGCTGGCTGGAGGGTCAGCACATGAAACCTCAGTCTTTCCATCTGCAAACCTAGGGTGATAATGACAATCTCTGTCTTATAGAGTTCTTAAGATGATTCATAATTCTACCTTTTTATAGATACATCCAATAAATTGTTATCTCTGCAAGCCTCTCTCAAATTCTTCATTACCTTTGGGTCAGCCATATCTCTATCTTTCCTTCACAGCTATCTCTTCTTCTCCCTTTCACTGGACATTATTTTATTCTGTAAGAGTGAATCTGAAGCCCAGAGCTGGTGGCTCATGCCTGTGATCCTAGCTACTCAGGAAGCTGAGTTCTGAAGATTATGGTTCAAAGCCAGCCCAAGAAGGAAAGTCTGTGAAACTCTTATCTCCAATTAACCACGAGAAAATTGGAAGTGGAGCTGTGGCTCAAAGTGGTATAGTACCAGCCAGGCCCTGAGTTCAAGCCCCACAGCTGACAAAATAAGAATAAATAAATAAATAAACATAAAAGGATGTGATGCTCTTCTATACTTGTTTACTTAGAGTCTGGTGACAGTTATAATTAGATCCTTAGCTTTCTTTTTTTTTTAATTGTGAAAATACTGTACAGAGGGATTACAATTACATGGGCAAGATAATGAGTACATTTCTTATCAATCATTGTAGCCTCCTCCTTTGTTTCCCCTTCCTATCCCTTCCCATCTCCCCTCCCCCCCCGCCCTCCACCCCCCCCACCAAAGTTGTAAAGTTCGTTTTTCGACATAACGATTTGTACATCTCCATGCCACAAAGTCAAATTGTCCAAAGACTTTGCTATAAGTGAAAGATCAGAAATACAAATCACATTTGTCCAAATATGTCCCAAATATGTATGTATGTATATGTGTCTATGTATATGTACATATTCAAATATATGTGTATGTGTGTATAAATCCGTATGTGTATATTTGCATATGTATATATGTATATATGTGTGTATATATGTATATTTGAGGGCCTTTTCTTAAAACTTGTACTTAAATTCAGGTCTTGCTCTCTTAATCAGCTTTTTTGCTTATGGTTGATGCTCTACCACTTGGACCACACCTCTACTTATGGCATTTTACTAGTTAATTAGAGATAAGAGACTCCCAGGTTTGTCTTCCTAGGCTAGTCTGAACTGTGATTCTCAGAGCTCAGCCTCTTGAGTAGCTAGGATGATATGCGGGATCCACCAGTGCCCAGCCCCCACATAGATCTTTTTAATTCTTTGTTTCCCTTTTCTTTCTAAGAGAATTGATTTAAGATTCAAAGAATGAACTGGACATTAGCACAGGAGGAATTATGTTCATCATACAAATTGCCCCCCAAACCCAGTGTCTCTTAAGTCACCCCTCCAAAGTAAACTTGAGGCAGCCAGGGGGTAAAGTCTTCTGTAGTCTGTTATCTTCAGGGCAGGGAGCAGCACCCACCAGTCTCTGCCTGAGAGAGGGAGGGAGGCAGAAAAGAAAGCTTAGCCAGCACTTGGCCATGTTGCTTTACACAGAAGAAATTTCTTAAGAACAAGCACAGATCTTTATATATTGTTTCATACTTGGAAATGACATTTTATTTCAGCAATGTGCTCCACAAAGAGAAAAGAAACTGGCCCCCAGACCACAAAAAAATGTACTAAGCCATCCACAATCGTACCTTTAGCCAAAAAGTATTATGACATATTTTAACACTTCCTTTTAAGTAAAATAATGGCAAAAATAGAGCAGAGACCACCAGAAACTACATATAAAAAAGAAATTTTAAAAATTCATTGAAGTAGCTCCTAGAATTTGTGGGTATATACTTTTTACTTTTGACGTGGAATCACTCTCAAACGTTGGTTCTTTGGATGACTCCACATAGTTCATGATAGATTCCTCTTACTTACTGGCCCTTTACAAATATCATCTCTTACCAACAAGGGCTCTCTGCCCTCCTTCCTGAAGTCTCTGGATAGCTTAATCTTATGGAACAGAAATCTCTTGAAAGTTAGGTGTTTCAGGTAAATACATAGCAAGGAAAAAAAAAACTTGTGGCCTATTGTAGACTTCCAAGGAACTCAATGAGGAGTACTTTGAAGGACCAGCAGGAAGAGAGCTCACTACCTTCTGTCTCTCCATCAACTTTCCTCCCAACATTGAGCCTTCCTACATTACCACCAGCTCTGGACTAATCATGCTGGACAATCTAGTCCTCTTGAGGAGGGAGACAATTGCTAAGGAAACCAGGAAGATCTCATGATGAAGTTAGCTGCTGAAACATAAACATGGTTTCCCACACATCGTGTTGTGTATGGTAGATGGGTTCTGGCTAAGCTACTAATCCTTATCTTCTAGGAAAAATAATAATTCTCATTTTCTTGTCACTCAGTTTTTCGAAGTTCTATCCCCAGTGCCATGAAAAAAAAGAGGCAAATAAATAAAAAGAAGGAATTTCAGCTCATGGTACATCACAGGGTATCTAAACCCTTCCACTCAAGGCATAATTTCCTGAATTAGGGCAAACTCCATTCAGAATGTGATAATCTAGGAATCCTCATTAGGACCTGTCTATCCCACTTTGAAAGCTGATTGTCACTGCCTTCTGTTCTTGCACAGGATTTTCTGGGCCTTTCTGGTGTCCTGAGTTCCCTTCCCCATCCCAAGTGGACCAGGTCCACCTTGAACACCTGAATGATTCATTTTTCATTGCCCATTACTTTTGTCTAGCTGTCTGGAGAAAACAGCCAAGTAACTCATCCTAGTCTATAAATGGTTGACAATGCCAATTTTTTTATGGGCTTTACAGATACTCTTTGGACTACAGTACAATTCCATCCTGATAAACCTTGAGGTTGACTATATCATTAAGTCTAAAAGACACTTAGTGTACGTAACCTACCAAATATCATGAAATAGTCACGTAGTGCCTTACAGGTTGAAACTTTGCAAGTTGGACCACTGTAAGTCAAGGGTTGTCTCTGTGCATTTTGATTGGCCCACAGAAACTGGTCACCTGGGTGTTGGTGGCTGATGTCTCTAATCCTCAGTACTCAGTAGGCTGAGATCTGAGGATTGTGGTTGGAAGCCAGTCTGGACAGGAAAGTCTGTGAGAGTCTTATCTCCCATTAACCAACAAAAATTTAGAAGTAGGGTTGTGGCTCAAGTGGTAGAACACAAAACTTGAGCAAAAAAGCTAAGGGACAGCCCTCAGGCCCTGAGTTCAATCCCCAGCTCATGTGTACATGTGTGTGTGTGCACATACATACATACACATACACATGCATACACATACTGATCAGTACAGACCAGGACAGGAAATTCATATCCCAAAAGGTAACTTACTAGTAGGCCAGCTCTGACCATTTAAATATCTAGAATCCCTTAGATTCTCTATCATGCCTCTTCCACTGCAGCCTAGAGTTCATCCCAAAAACCCAACTAAGCTGCTACAAGTGTCATTATTTTATGATTCTTGCCTTCATCTTCCTGAGGCTCAGATTCTTTTTTCTACCTGTTAAATGGGATTTAGGTATATCTACCAAAGTTTATTGTGAATATTGAAGTGGTGGTGGACCAATGTTAACTCTATTCTCCAGTAACTCTAGGGTTAATAACTTGAGAGACTACCTCCATCCAGTGAAAAGTACTCAACGTTCTAAGAAAAAGAAGGATTGTAAAAAGTATTCTTAGTGGCTGCATGCAGTGTTTCCCTCACAGCATTTATTCCCACTCTGACCAAACCACCCCTAACCCTGTTTCTAAATACATTCTCTAAGGTCTACTTGTGATTTGTATACTTGGTTTCTTCTTTGCTTGCTGAGGACAAGTTTCAAATCTCAACATGAACTAGCAGCTTATTTTATTCCCTGAGACCTAGTAATAGGTCCAAGGATTTCTGTGGATCCTAGATGCAAAAGTTCCTTGCTATTAGGGTGATGAAAACCTAGAGGTGTCAGGTCCACTAAAGGAAAGTCCTGCCTGAGAATGGAGCTAAGACAAAGAAATTGAAGTTAAAGAAAAGTGAAGAGAGAAAAAGATGCCACTACCACTAGTGGAGATTGATTCTATCCAAGCATACCTGAAACCACAATACTTTTCTTTCCCTCTTTTTTTCTCTTTTATTCCCCCTTTCTTTTCTTTCTTTCTTTCCTTTTCCTCTTCTCCTCTTCCCTTTCTTTTCCTCCCTTCCCCTCCTCTCCTCTGTCCCTTCCTCCCATACCCTCCCCTCCTCTTCTCTTCTCTTGCCATGTCTTCTTATACTTGTTTGGCCTTTTTGTTCTCAGCTAGTACTCTACCCCTTAAGTCATGGCTCAAGTTCTGACAATTCTTTATCATTTCCTTTTTATTTCCTTTTGTGATGACTATTTTTAAGTCATTTAACCTTCAGCTTATTAATCCATAAGTGTAACTAAATATCTGCATTTATCAATGATTTAATTCATTGTCCAAATTTAGTAAAGCCTACCAGCCAGCAGAAGTCAATACACCAGCATAGGAATAATTAAAATCATTGTAGCCTGTGTTCTGTTATACAAGTGGTAATTTTATATTCCTCTTGAAAATATAACTGTTGTGTTTTTAATTTAAAATGTTTTAAGATATGTTAGATTGATTTAATTTCTTTCCCATCCTTCCACATTTAGTTGGCAGCGGAGAGAGGGAGATCAATGCCATTTATCCATTGTTTTATATCCCAGATATTCTGAAGTGAATTCAAGAAGCAGAGATACAAAAGAACCAGGCAGAAAATCCAGTCCCGGGAAAAATAAGTAAATAAACTATCAGAAGGCAAATCCTTCTAGTGATGATCTAACACACCATTGTAAAGCATAAATTTGTTTTGCAGATGTACTTTTAAAGGGACATCCTTGGTATCTATCACCTTCAATGGCATCACGTTGGGTCCTGTTGAACCCTGTAATCCTGCTGCTACTAAAATGATCAGCTGAATTGACCCTGCTGTGAAGTAAAGCTGGAGCAGCAGAATTGCTTGGGCAAATGTTTCCTTTTGTTTGTATTTTAGCCTCATCGGGGCTAAATTTAAAAAATGAGCACTATTTAAGTGAGGATAAGGAACAGTTAATTCCAAAAACTGGAGTTCTGCTTTTTTTTCTGGCAATTCTCTCATTTCTTGGACACTTGCCCACTTGGCTTCCAATGATTTCTTTTTGTTTTAACATCTTCCAAACTTCATTGCTCCTTCTCTTTTGGGAGTTCATGCCATGGATTAGCCAATAGCCTAGAAAACAAATTAGAAATAGAAAAGTTTGTATCCTTCTAGAAAGATCCAGGAATTGAGCCTCCTTTTGACATTGAGAAGCAACAGCTAGATTTGCAAACTTTCCCAGGCTGGGAAGCTTTATGGGCAATAGTAATATTTGAGAGTTGTATGGCCAAAATACACACACACACACACACACACACACACACACAATATTTGAGAGTCGTATGGCCAAAATACACACACACACACAATATTTGAGAGTCATATGGCCAAAATACACACACACACACACACACACACACATACACACACCAGTAGAAAATGTGGACAAATGAAAGGAATTGTAATAACTATTGCACTTCAATTGATAGATAAAATGTAGGCAGAAAAGAGGTAGGAGGAGCCATTTGAGATCAATAATTACATGATAAGCTTGAGGAAAGATTCACATCTAGAATAATTCAAGAGAAAAATTACAGTTTTGGCCAAAGGAGAGAAAGATTTGAAAAAACATCACTTGAAATCCTTTACTTAACATGGAATGAACTGTCCTTGACATTTAGAAATGCTGCTCCAGCAAAGATAAAGATACAAAGATTCCCAAATGTGAAGCTGAGATAAAATAGAACAGTTGTTAAGATTTGGAAATATAATTCAGAGACCAAGCAAAAAATCAGATTCTTGGATGATGTTTAGCAAAGAAAATATTTTTCTCCACAGGTATATTTTATTTCCCTCAGAGAAAAACAAGAAAGAAAGAAAAGGCACAAAAGCCAGTTGGCATAAACAGAAAGAAGCCTAAAATAAAAAGTGAACAATACCAATGAATGTCTTTTTTGTTTTGTTTTGTTGCTGTTTGTTTTTAGTTGGGGGGGGGCTCAACAAAGTGGGAGGAAACAGCAGGGGAAAAGGATAAAAAAAGTATCTGCAATCATTATTTTAAAACAAAGCCATATGAATCCAATCAAAAGAATTATAAGAAGGCTTAACTGAGATAAGTAACAATCATTAAAAACAGCATACAATACTAAATGCTGTGGTAACATTAGCATCATTTTCTGCCAAAATCCTGAACCGGAGATGAGATGCTTAACTGGTGAGATGCAGAACCAGGATTTGAGCCAGCAAAGGATTCTGAGAGACACATCAGCCTCAGATTCCTTAGTCTCTTGTCTACAGGATGATCTGTTATTTTGCAGAGGGAGGAAGAGAAGGGGACATCTTGCATGAGTCACATGGACACACAAATATCTCAGTACTCATAGGGAGAAACTTGTTTCTGCAAACTCTGGTTTTGTTTGAACACTTGGTTTTCTCCTGAAAAATGTACAAAATCCTGGTTAACCGTTTTTTCATGTTTTCCATGTATTCAGAAGAGTGAACTTTTTACATCAATGCCTGTGTACTGTCTAGCATAAAATTCTAAATCTAACAGCATAAGCTCTTAGAAACAGAACTTCAACTATAGTGTTTGGAACCAAAGGTTATGTAAAGTTCACAGATACTTTCAGGATGTAGTCTTGATTGTTTGGTTTTTGTTTTTATGGGTTTTTTGTTGTTGTTTTTTGTTTTGTTTTGTTTTGTTTTTGTCTGTCGTGGGACCTAAACTCTGGGCCTGGACGCTGCCCCTCAGCAGATCAGCTCAAGGCTAGCACTCTACCACTTGAGCCACAGCGCCACTTCCAGCTTTTTCTGCTTATGTGATGCTGAGGAATGGAACCCAGGGCCTTATACATGCAAGGCAAGCATTCTACCACTGAGCTGCCTTCCCAGACCATTTTTTAAAAACTCTTTTAAATTTGCTTGAGAATAAATGACCATACTTAGCAAATTGAAAATAAATGATAGCAAAAAATGAAAGGTAGGCTAATGGATATCACAGGGTCTTGTTTCTCAAACACCTCCCTTCTCTCTCCAGTTTCAATTTGAATCCCAACATGCTTATTACTTCAATCTGGGAAGTCTCCAAGTTCCTGTGATTCCCTGAGATCTGCTTAAATGGCCACACCCTTCTCAAGAGATAGGAATAGTGATGACTACCAAGAATCGGACTCTCCTCCCACTTCGCTGCTTAGCAAACACACCTTTGATGCTCCTAAACACATAACTATTGGTAGACCCTATGTCTATCTTTCTAGACAGATATATAAGCCTTTAATTATCTAGAGTCTAAGTAAAAGAAATGTCAAGAAACTGAATCTCTGAATAAAAAGAGACCAGGTCAAGAAAATACAAAAATTTGAGATTTAGTCTAAAGACATTTATCTCATGGTTCTGGCTCAGAAGGCATTAGGGCCTCGATGTATATATGGCTTTGATTCTTCCCATTTGTATTTCCTTGTGTCACATTAGACAATAAATGGAAGAACATGTATTAATTCCCCACACACGTCAGGACCTGCACAGAGATTTTTTTTTTCACAAATGTTCTGTTTTATTCTCAAACAACTCTGAAGGACAGAACATCACTGAGGCTTTGAGCTCAGGATAGGTTCCTGGGTTGGTTTCCTTTCTCATGGACAAATGAACTTCTTCAGTTTCTGTGGTTTCATCTTTAAAAAAAAAAATCTGTCTTTGGGAAAATGTCAAAATATCTTCCATACAACTACTATTAAGAAATTTCTGAGCTACAATTTCTGAAATGTGCATGTAGATAAACATAAAATTATTAGACTTGTATCTGAGGCTAAGAAAGTTGAAACACATTTAAAGGCAATAAAAGTTAATATAGGTTTATATTTGCAAGATGAAAAGCATACTTCCTATGGGTAATTCCTCAGCCCCAGAGCCATAAGACAGATAAGCAATTTTCAGCCAACCAAATAGACCACCAGCCAAAAGAAATGAAGAGAAAGAAAGGAGGAAAGAAATCTGCACTACAGTAGAATGTTTTTATGTATTTGCCCTCATCAAAATGTTTAAGTAGTTGTTTCTTTGGATATATTTTTTCTATCATTTTTCAACTTCCCATAGAAGTTTTTTCATGGAAAATTGAAGGTCAAATATTTACCTGAAAATTTAAATGCATACTAGTCCCAAGATTTCCTATCCTGAAATCTTAGAGACTGAGAAATCTGGCAAAGACATGATGCAAGCAGATATTTCACTTGATCTCAACATATCCCTTCAGAAAGTTCCAACTGCTGGGCACCCGTGTAATCCTAGCTATTCAGGAGGCTGAGATCTGAGGGTCATGGTCAAAGCCAGCCAGGGCAGGAAAGTCCTTGAGACTCTTATCTCCAATAAACCACTAGAAAAGTGGGGCTGTGGCTCAAGTGGTAGAATGCTAGCTTTGAGCTGAAGAGCTCAGGCACAGTGTCCAGTCTCTGAGTTCAAACCCTACTACCAACAACAACAACAAAAAGAAACAAAGTTCCAACTTCCAGGAGATGCATGACAGGAGTGGCTAAGGATATCAAAGTTTTCTTGTGATAACAGAGGTGAAGCTGGGCAACTTTAGATGGAGTAGGGACAAGGTTATTTGAAAACCCACTATCGGGGCTCTGATACAAGGGTTTTTTCATAGTTCTATCAAACTCCATCTGTTACGGTTCTACAGCTACACATGAGACATTTCTCAGTCTACAACATTCTATCACCTCACTAAGATGAGAAGGCTCCATAGGAGGTTCTAAGCTAAATCTTGTGGGTTTTTGTTATTAGGATGCTTTACATCCATCACCTAAGTGCAAACAATTAAAGATCATGTAAAGAAAGTTATATCTTTAAATATGTTTACGCTGTAGTTCCAGCACTCAAGAAAGATAAGTATAAGCACTCAAGTTCAAGATAACTATTGGCTACATATTGAGCCTCTGTCTCAAAATCCCTCCTCCCAAGTTTTTAAATATATAATTTTTTGGGGGGGTCCGGTCGTGGGGCCTGAACTCTGGGCCTGGGCACTGTCCCTCAGCTCTTCAGCTCAAGGCTAGCGCTCTACCACTTGAGCCACAGCACCACTTCCGGCTTTTTTCTTTTTGCTTACGTGTGCTGAGGAATCCAATCCAGGGCCTCATGCATGCAAGGCAAGCACTCTACCACTGAGCCACCTTCCCAGCCCCTTAAATATATAATTATTAAGAGGAACTGACCTTGACAACAGCCACCATCCCCTTGTTGTGTTGGGGAAAACATGCACCGTGTTTGTTGTCATTCTGGAAAGCGTTGGATGTCTAGTCTCAACCAGTGCCTTGTGGAGGACCGTGGTGAGCAGGAAAGGTTGTTTATTCAACTTGCTGTGGAATGTGAAGTCAGGGTAGAGGAATCTCAGAAAGAGAGCAAGCTTTTAACTATATAATTCAATTGAACTGACTTTGAAAAAGGACTTTGGTCTTAAGGTCAAAGTCTATTTGCTGTATTGTTTGAAAGTACTTAGAAGGTCCACCCTGAACCAGGTCATGGGTGAGCAGTAAATTGTGTTTAATCTTGGATGTGATACTAACAAAAGTGTTCATATGTTATGCAGAGATGCCCTCAACCAATTTACCCTGCTTATTACCTTTGTATCTTTAGGTAGGTGGGTAGGAAGAGAAAAAGAGAGAATGCCTATCAATACTTTATCAGTAGGTGTTCTTGGGTCGTGCCTATGATCTTAGCTACTCAGAAGGCTAGATCTGAGGATCATGGCTCTTATCTCCAGTTAACCACCAAAACACTGCAAATTACTCTGGTTGTAAGAAGACAGTATGAAAACTTACCTCCCACATTTAACACCATTAAATTTCCACTTAAGATGCTTTCATTTTTCTGCCATTGGAGAAGATGGGTTGATAGTCACTTCATTGAAGAAAATCTCAGAATGGAGCTGGAAAGACACTGAAAACCATCTACCTTTTCCAGCAACAAATTGAAACAGTGCTGATCAAAGTATACATCCAAATATCAATAAAATCCCCACTTCCTTTTATTCTTCCTCCTTTTAAAAAAATTATAGAAGTGCTCAAATCTTCCTTTAAAAAAGAACCAAAAAAAACCAGTCAAGTATGGTTATGCATGGCTGTAATCTCAGCACTTGGGGGAGGCTGAGGCAGGAGAATTTCAAGTTTGAAGCCAGCCTGAGCCACATTGCAAGTTTCTAAACAACAAAGAGTCCTCCCTTTTGTTACCAAAGTAACATGTTAAATGCCTGCTATACACCTGGTGTTTATTTTGGTCATCTCTGCAAGGCTGATAAAAAAAAAAAAACAAAAACCAATGCATTATCATCACTGCCAATTTACCGATCGTGAAAGTAACTCTAGATTCTACTGTCAGGTTTTATAATCCTGTTCCTGTCATATTGTGCATTTTAAGAGTAAAACATAGTATAGAAGAGGGAATGAATATCATTATTTTGGTGAATCATCCTCAACTCAGAATCTCTTAATTATATGAATATATATGCAAGCTGAGATATGACGAAGCCTGAATAAGTCTAATTGTATGGTGTCTCACAGCTTCTTTTCAAGTGTAATTCTTAGTTCAAAGACTTCCAAAGAATTGACTCACTGATGTCATGATGCTGAGAACTATAAAAATAATACGGCTTTGGGAATTCCATCTATCTTGTAGTTTGGGTTTGAACTAAAACCTCATCCTTTCTTGCCTTGCTTTGCTCAGCTGGCACTCAAATGCCTGAGCCATGCCTCCAGCCATGCTTTTTGCTGGTTAACTGGAGATAAGAGTCTCATTGATTTTTCTGCCTGGTCTGATTCTGAACTGTAATAATCCAGGTCTCAGCCTCCTGAGCAGCTAGGATTACAGGCATAAGCCACTCATGTCTAGCTTCCATCTATCTTTAATGAAACGAATAAGTCAAAGATGACAGAGAAATGGCCTACAGTTTGCTGTGAATGAAAATATTGCATCGAAGCATTGTCAAGATTTATTTCAATTAATACCTGAAATAGGCTCCTAATTGTAATGTGTTCATTTTAGTAACTCTTTTCTTTTGTTAATTTTACCTAATTCTAAACCTACGTTTAGAATTGATACTTTCTTAATAACAGTTTTATTGAGTGTTCTTTTGTTTTGTTTTGTTTTTAGGGGGCAGTACTGAGGTTTGAATTCAGGGCCTTGTACTTAAAGGGAAGACTTTCTATCTCTTGAGCCATGCCTCTAGCCATAACTTTTGCCAAATGAAGACAGATTTTTGTCTGCCCAGGCTGGTCTGGAAACCACCAGCCTTCAGATCTCAGTCTTTTGAGTAGCTAAGGTTACAAGCATGAGCCAGCAGTGCCTGTTTCTTTTTTTTTTGTTTGTCCCCTTACTACATAGGCAAGGCTGAGCTTGAATTTCTGGCCTTCCTACCTTTGACTCCTCATACTGTGATTATAAACATGCACCATTGTGCCTAGTTATTTGTCATTTTTAAGGTTATCATTTTTTTAATGTTTTAAAGTTTTAGCTTTTATTTTCTATTTTTTTTATTGTGAAAATACTGTACAGAGGGATTACAATTACATGAGCAAGGTAGTGAGTACATTTCTTATAAAGCATTGTTGCCTCCTCTGTTTCCCCTTACCATCCCTTCCCATTTGTTTTTTCCCTTCCCCTCCACAAATTATACCAACATCAAATACAGTGAAAACAGGGGTTATACTGTGGGGGAGGGACATACAAAGCAACAAAGAAATCATCTTGTAAGTATGTTAGAAACAATTGCAAGAAAGAAAAACCATTTGAGTCCTTATCTTGGGGTTTTTCTATTTGTTTTTTGCCAGTTTGGAGTTTGAACTCAGAGGCTTGTGCTTGCTTGGCTTGTTTACTCTGCTGGTGCTCTACACTTCTTGCTCTGCTTTTTCCTGAGTAATTTTGGAGATAGAGTCATGCAGATTTTTCTTTCCCGAGGAGGCTTTGAACTGTGATCCTAAGATCTCAGCCTCCTGAGTAGCTAGGAGTACAGGTGTGAACCAGTTGCCCAGCTACTTCAGTTTTTTAAATGAAATTTTTCTGTCTTTAAAGATAGACGTCATCGTCGTACAACTTTAATTCGCATTTCTCATTCTGTGTGAGGATAATGAGCTTTTGATGGGCTTAAAGGCTATTTGGAGTTTTCCTTGCAAACTTTGTTTAGAACTTTTGCCTGCTTTTCGATGATATCATTGTGTCATAGTTTCTTACTTTTTCTTTTTACCCCTCAAGCCTTCAAAATGTTTTATTTACACACAATGTCTAAGGTTTCTAATCAGAAAATTGGATGTTAGGCTATTCTCATTCCTCAGTAAGAGAATGGACTTTTTTTTTTGGTTGGAATTTTCTATCCAAGATTTGTCATGTTTTCATTAGCTTTGTTTGGTACTAGAAATTCCAATCTGAACATTCTTGTTTTCTTTTCTAATCTTCTAGATCTTTTTTAGCTTATGTTTTAATTTCCTCTCCTCCACATTCCCAGTTCTTCCCTGCTTGAATTGTTGTTGATTGATTTGGTCATCTATAGCCCTAGGGCTTTCAACTTTTACATATTCAATCTCTTTGGAGTTTTTTTGTTTATTTTTGTTTTTGGAGGTTTGGTCAATTCTATAGAATATTTCCTTATGTTGGCTTTCCAAATAAATAATTTCCTCTCCAATTCTTTTTTTTTTTTTTTTGTCGGTCCTGGGGCTTGAACTCTGGGCTTGGGCACTGTCCCTGAGCAATTCAGCTCAAGGTGAACACTCTGCCACTTGAGCCAGAGCGCCACTTCCAGTTTTCTAGAGGTTTATTGGAGGTAAGAATCTCACGGACTTTTCTGCCCAGGCTGGCTTTGAACTGTGATCCTCAGACCTCAGCCTCTTGAGTAGCTAGGATTACAGGCATGAGCCACCAGTGTCCGGCTTCAATTTTATTTTTTTAATGGAAAAAACTTTAATATTTAGCTTCCAGAATACAGAAACATTTCAGAGAAACTGTGTGATACTATTCTGGATATAATTAAAATTTTTAAGTAATTCCACACTGTAAAATCATCCAATGCATGACAGTTTATGCAAATAGATGTAAACTTTAAAAGGAAGAACACTTACTAATTAATTGTTACTAAAACCAATATGACTCTCATCTCTAAGAGCCCCAGCAGCCCTTACTGGCAGATTGTGGGGCTGGGCCCTCTGGAAGAACACTTGTAGGGTTGGTAGGACACAAGGACAGCACAGTATCCTGAACCACACCTCCTCAGAGCCAGGGCCTTGTCTAGTTAGTTTTTTTTTTTATTCAGCACATCTAATATATAAATATACATATATACATGTATATATGTGTATATACATATATATGTATATATATATATATATATTATTTTTGCTTTTGCCAATCTTGGGGATTGAACTATGGGCATGGGCACTGTCTCTAATATATATATATATATATATTATTTTTGCTTTTGCCAATCTTGGGGATTGAACTATGGGCATGGGCACTGTCTCTAAATTCCTTTTGCTCATGGCTAACACTCTACCACTTGAGCTCCATTTCTGATTTTCTGTGATTAATTGAAGACAATAGTCTCACAAACTTTCCTGCCCTGGCTGACTTCGAACCACAATTCTCAGATAGCTAGGGTTACAGGCATGAGCCACCAGTACCCAGCCTAGTTTTTTCTGTTTGTTTTTTTTTAATTCAGCACATCCATCTATGTATGCACAAATGTATGTATATATGTGATTATGTGTGCATTTCAGGTAATGGATATATTTTTATTGCCAACCACTTTATTCAAAATGCTACCTCGTGAGGAGTTAACTATCTCTCATCAACCTTATTCACAGAGTCCAAGCCTAGGTCACCGTTTTCCCTAAATGGGACCGTCTACCACAGTCCTCCCTTCCACACATCTGTACCAAGAGAAGCCAGAGTGATAGTTTAGAAACAGTGTAGGTCACATCATCTCATTCCTTTACTTAAAATGCTTCAATATCTCTCCATCTGAATTGGGGAAAAAATGGACTACTAAGTCTTATTTGATATGGACGTTAGCAACCATTTATATCACCCATCTCATTCTCTTCTAACCTCTGTCACCCCAAGACATTGACTCTTAGACTAGAAACACTCTTCTCCAAATGCCTCTATGAATTATTACATCAGTTCACCAAGATCTCAGAAAAATCTCAGCTGACCCTTCACTTTCAGACTCCATTTTCTGCTTTAGTTGTCTCCATATTTTTTTAATTTTATTTATTTTGTTTTATTGGAAAGGTTATGAGCAGGGGGGTTACAGTTACACAGGTAAGGCAATAAGTACATTTGGTTTTTTTGTTTTGTTTGTCAGTCGTGGGGCTTGAACTCTGGGTCTGGGAGCTGTCCCTCAGCTGTTCAGCTCAAGGAAAGCACTCTACCATTTGGACCACAGCACCACTTCCGGTTTTCTGGGGGTTTATTGGAGATTACAATCTCATGGACTTTCCTTCCAAGCTGGCTTTGAACCTCGATCCTCAGATCTGAGCTTCCTGAGTAGCTAGAATTACAGGCATGAGCCACCAGCACCCAGCGTACATTTGTTTTTAATCATTGTTACCCCATCCCTCTTTATCTCCCACTTATCCCTATTTCTTCCCCCCTCCCTACCCCTGCCTGCAAGTTGTAAAAGTTGCAATGTTCATATCCAACATAGTGTCAAGTGAGTATCAATGTTGCTGTGGTTCATCTGTTCTTCTGCTCTTTCTGTGATTCCCTATCTCTTTCACATATTGCATTGTCTATTATACAAAACACAAGGTACAAAAAACTAAGAGAGATGAAGAAAGAAAAAAATCAATAGAGAAAAAAGAATGAACTATATGCAGGGTCTAATGAGAACCTCTTATTTCCATAAGTTGGAGTTCATGTTACTATGCTTCATTATATATAGTCCTTTGCACTAAGCGCTTGGGTAATTGAGATCCCCTGTTAAGAATATCATATACATATCCTACCTTCTACCAGTTAGAATGACCATAATCAAGAAATCTAACAACAGATGCTGCTGGGGATGTGACCAAAGGAGAATGATACTACACAGTAGGTGGGGGTGCAAACTTGTTCAACCACTCTGGAAAACAGTAAGACCATACACAGAGCTCCCCATGATCCACAATCACATTTCTGGGAATTTACCTAATGACTACAAACAAGGCCACACTAAAGCAACCAGTATGACTATGTTCATCACACCATTATTTACCATAGCTGAGATATGGAACCAACCCAGATGCCCCTCAGTAGATGAATGGATCAAGAAAATGTGGTATGTATACACAATTCTAAACTTTCATCAGAAAGAATAACATTGTTCATTCATAAGGAAATGGAAAGACTTAGAAAAAAAATTATATTAAGTGTAGTAAGCCAGACCCAAAGAAAAGCAAGCCCCATGATCTCCCTCATTTGTAAGAACTGGAATATGTCTCCATATTTTTATTTCCATATGTCTTATGACATCTTATTGCTTTGTTGATTGACATGTGCCCTTGTGTAAGTTCCAAGGGGCAGAGAGATTTTCTGACTTGATTACTATCAGATTCTAGTACCTGGAATAGGGAGTGTTTAGCACATAGTAGGTGCTAATATATTTGTCAAATTGGTGAGTGAACAAATCAGTGAAGAACTTGTCAAATGTTTACCATATCAATGGCTGAAATTCTTCCTTTTTTTGTTTTCTCTCCCCACCCCCCATCCCAAGAATAGGGTCTTCTTGCACGTGAGGCAAGCAATTCTAACAATTAAGCCACAGCCACAGGCCTTTCTTTGGTTTGTATTTTCTTGGTTTAGATTTGACAGTTCTAGGGTTTGAACTCAGGGTCTTTTGCTTGCTAGGCTGGTACTCTACCATATAAGTCCAGCATTTTGCCAGAATCTAGAAAACTTTTCTGCCCAGGCTGGCCTCAAACCTAATCCTCCAGATCTTAACTTCCTGAGTAGCTAGGATTCCAGGCATGTGCCACTAGCGACCAGCTAGTTTGTTTTTTTGAGGCAGGGTCTCATCAACTTGACCTGGGCTGTCCTTGAAATTATGAACTTCCTGCTTCTACCTCCACATCCAAGTATAACAAGCTCTAGATTAGGGCTCCTTGAGACAGTGTGACAATTTTTAAGATTCTGCTCTGTCTGAATTCAGTTATTTGGATTATTCACCTTAATCTATTGCTGATCCTGTATTTTCCTCAAAGAGTTCTTTTTTTCTTGGTGGTGTTATGTCTTCAGCTATCATTTCTTTTTCTCTGTCCATTAATTTTCTCCCATCTTGTAGTCTGGAGCCTGAATGTCCTCAAGAGGGCCATATATTAAAGGCTTGCTCTTTAGCCCATGGAGCTCTTAGGAGGTGGTAGAGACTTCAGTAGAGGAAGTATTGGGAAGAAGTTAAGTCCTCAGGGTCATACCCTTGGAGGGGATAGAGGAGCTCCTTTATCTTTGCTTTCCCATCCCCATGCAGCCTCCACAAGCTCCTGCCATGATGCATGATGCTGCCACAGACCCAAGGTCGCACAGCCAAATGACCATGGACTGAACTCTTTGAAACTGCAATGCAAAGAAATCCTTTCTCCTTTTATTTAAGTTGATATCTATCTCAGGTACTTTGTCACGGTGAAAGAAAGTGGTTGTACATATTCCTTTCTAATATTGTGTAATATTGTGGGCCACTGAAGGTCTATTTATGGTTGCATACTTTTCCAAGTATCTTTTCAGTGTGTTCTAAAGGGACTGTTGTGCAAAAGGTACCACTATATCTTCTACCATCTTGAGTGGAAGTCTGTTCTGTGATTCTCAGATTTGAATGTCTCAGATTTATCTCTTTGGCTCTTTAATCAAAGAAAACTTGATGTAATGAATGTTGATGAGGGATTGCTGGGTAGGATCTGTTTCCCTTCATGAATATTCTCTCCTTTTCTGAGGTTCAAGATGTCACTGAAACAAAACAATAAAAATAAAAATAACAAAGGAAAACTTTTGTTCACTGAAGGTCTGTCTCCAGGCTGTATTGGCACTCTGCCTTTCAGCTTTGTAAAAAAAAAAAAAAAAAGCAAAACTCTTTTCTGCTTTGACACAGGGTTGGAGATTTTAACTTGAGTGCATTTTCTGCTTTTGTCTTATCTTTTCAACCTAAATATGAAAAAGATACCAAGTGACATTTGAAAAGAACCATGACCAGTTTATAGGAGATACATATGATATCATTTTATGTTAATTTATTCTCTATTTCCTTCTGCTTATCATATTTTTTATATTCTTTGAAACCCATGTTCACTGTGTCCTCTGAACTCTGGGATTTCTACCAGATGAGCTATTTAATTAACCCATAATCCTTATAGAACATTACAAATGAATAACTCATCCTTGAAATTAAACTGGCCAATTCAAAGAGATTTTTTGGTGTCAAGAGTTTAGAGCCTAAAACTATTTTTAGTTGATAAATAACATTACAGGTGGATGAACCTGCCATAAGTTATGCGCGTTTTTATTATCTTCCATAAGACTGGGGAAAATATGATCTAAGCACAAAGCCAAAACCTAGAAACAAACCGGATAAGCAAGATCAATGATAATTCTTTCTTTTTAAGTAACTCAAGGTCAATGCTAAGCAAATTCACTCTGAGAATACATTAGGTTGGTTACTTCATATAAAAAAAGAATATATTGCAATGAATATGCTTTTTTCCAATATGATATTTTTCATGACTCTCTATTGATCAAAATGAGTGGTACATTCTGAATTATAATGAACCACTTTGGGTTAATATCAAATAATATAAGCCAGGCATAGTGGTGCATGTCTCAAATACAGGTATTTAAGACGCAGAGGCAGGGGATATTGAGTTTGAAGCCAGTCTGGATGACATTGTGGGGTCAAGGCCAGTCTGTCATACACAGCAAGACCCTGTCCCAAATAAAGCAAATAATAACATGAATAGCAAATGTTATATACATAGAGAGAGAGAGAGATTTCTTGCTTACATAAGTGATGGCCTGATAGAAAAAAAGAAAAAAACTGAAAAAGCTATGATAGTTTGGAATCCTTTCCATGTCCCTTTCTTTCATCTTTGTGCATTCTTGTTAATTCTTTTTCCTGCAAGAACATACTATTCCTTAATGAGGACATTACCATTTTTTTCTCTTTTCTTACCCAGAGGCTGTTTAAAACAACAGAGCTCTTAATTATTTAGTTAAGAGAAAATACCCTAATTGGAAACCATCCTTCCACTCCAGGCAGTTTTAAAGTTTCTAGTCTAAGCTACAGCTGAAGAGAAACTTACCCGAAGAACCTCTAGGTGCTAATTATAGTTCTATAATTTACATAGATTTATGTCACATTAGCATATAAGTTGCCATTTTTTGAAAACTGATCCAGTGCAGACTGCTGAGGGGAATTGCTGAAGTATTTGAGGATTATTTTTTCCTTGTGATAAACCCAGGTACAGCATTTATATTTTAAGATGTGTTTTAGTTTGTTCTAATTAAAGAGTGTCCCCAATAGAAATCAATGTTACTAGCTATCATTCATGAGATGTCCTGAATAATTCTTTATGTATTTCTGTGACAGTACTGAGTACATAAACTGGAACTCTTTTGTTTAGCTTTCTCACTCAAGACTGGTCATCTTCCACTTAAGTCACAGCTCCACTTCTTGCTTTTTGGCTAGTTAGTCATAGCTAAGAGTCTCACAGCATGCTGCCTGGGCAGGCTTCAAACTGCGCTTCTCAGATCTTAGCCTCCTGAGTAGCTAGGATTATAGGCACCAGCTACTATATAATTCTTTAATAGTGAGACTTATGATCCAGCAGCTTTCTTTCCTCTGGCTATAGAATCACCAAGGTAAGCTGGTAAATCTTTAGAAAGCTGTGTTTACCCTAAGGGATTTGGCTTAGTTATTGGAGGGGGACCGCTAGACCTCAGTGTTTTCCCAAAGCTGCTTCTTTGGTTGTTCTGAGGAACAGTCAAGATGGCGTTGGCAAGGAGACACCTGCATTCAGCACATTATATACTATACGAGCCCCCATGACCACAAACTAGTAATTGAGTAATTTTAAACACATTCCATCAGAGGCGATATTATAAGGATTTTTTTTAGATCAATGAACCCCTTGGAAAATTACCAGCATTTGGGGACAAATTACCGGCTCTTTCCTTTCTTCTCTCCAGGAATCCATGGGTAGCATTCAAAATGATATGGTCTCCCCAGCCAGTCTAAGTGACTAGGAAGAAATGTCTGCAATTTTGGAAATGGTTTTCGTGTTTATGTTGCATAATTGAAACCAGTTCCTGCACATTCTCACTGTGTAGAACAGCATTGTTATTTCTATGGGTAAAGGATAAGGGAGATGCTCCTTATGCCATATCAGTGCATCTCTGAATTACTTAGGGCTTCTTGACTCTGGTGCTCTCCACTCCTTTTTCATACTACTGATTCTTTTTCTCCTGGAGTGGTCTAAAATCAGCAGTAATGCCTGGTGTCAGTCATAATCATACAGTCACAATTTTTAATGGTTACTGAGAATTGAACTGAAGGCTTAACCCTCGCTATGCTTATTTCTTTCTTCCCCTTTCTTTTCTTTTTTTACTGCCATGAGTCATTCCTAGATCATGTGTTCCTTTTTTTTTTCTTGGTGCTGGTATCAGGACTGGAACTCAGGATCTAAGTGCTATACTTAGCTGGCCCAAGGCTCTACCACTTGAGTCATGGCTCCACTTCTGGCTTTTTGGTAGTTAAGTGGATATAAGAGTCTCATGAACTTCTGCCCAGACTGGCTTTGAAGCACAATGCTCAGATCTCAGGCTCCTGTGTAGCTAAGATTACAGGCATAAGCCACCAGCTCTTGGCTGTTACAAGTTTTTCTAATATTACCGTTATTGCCCTTAAAATTAAGCCTGATGCTTGTCTTCACCATTTGTATCAGGAAAGCTCCTGTGACACAGTTCCATTCTTCCCATGGGAGTCAGCTGGTGGAGTCGCTATGTGCAGTGAGACCCAGGTAGCCAATATTTGCCAGAGCAGTTCAGTTTGCTAGCATTAGACTGCTCTTCTTCTTGATCTCTTGTCTACCACATTTTGCATCTACAAATGGACAACTTAGGACTATAAATTACAAATTTATACTGTATAAATTAACCTGACAAGTGGAAAGTAAACTTTTCCATTTGGATGTGCATCTCTACCTTACATTCATAGATGTACAATTATTGAATTGACACAGAATTCATTTAAAACCTAGGTGACATCTATATTTTTGTGCCTCCAGAGGCCCAGCATAGTACATATGTTCTATTGCAAAATTGGGCACCAAGTTTTACCCTTTCTTTTCTGTGTACCTCAGCTTTGTTGCTATAATCCAGTTAGCAGTCAGTTGACAGCCAGGCAGGCTCTAGAAGTTAAGCTGCCTGACCTCAAAAACACAAGTCAAAGTGTGTCAAGGTAAGACCAGAAGGACAGCCTGGATGAGCCCAAACTGCTGATGGACAGAATGAGGCACTAATTAAAAGGTTGCTGTAGAAAGCTATTCATTGTGGGACTGTTTGTTACTCAGCCGTACCTAACTGATACTTATTTCTGTGAATTTTGAAATCAGATTGTCTTATGTTTCCTTTCTCCTTCCCCAAATTTATAAAGGTAAAAAGAAGGGGACTTTGTAATAGAAAGTTTCTTCATGGTTATCTGTCATGTCTGTGACAACACAGCAATGGTAGAAGGCGGGCTTCTTCTGTGTTTACCTTAAAGTCATTGAAGTTTTATTTTAGTGTGCTAAAGCAGAAGCCTAGACACCATTACTGTTTGGAATGCTGAGGCTTCTCATATGGTCCAGCTCACTGTCTTTTATGAATGAGGTCCAGCTCTCCATCTTTTATGAATGAGGTTTTAGTATTTTTAAGGCCCTGAGGGGCCTTGCTGGGAACATGTCAGTCCAGAATGAACTGCCAATGCTCTGGGCACCAGGGCTGTGAGGCCTGGGAGATGTCACTCGACATCCTCCCCCTGGGAAAACTGCTTCTCTCTTGCCAAAGTCCACCGTCAACTCACCAAACTCATTTCCAATGGAGGAAAGAGCAGAGGTTTCAAAACTCATTGTGCAGATATCAGTTTTTCTTCTTATAAAATTACATTGGCTATATTTGATTCAACTTCTGAGAAGTCCTTCTTTAAGTCATTAGCCCATGTATTAATTGGGTGGTTGTGCTTTGAGGATTTATTTTTTGAGGGTTCAACTTTTTTGAGTTCTAAGTATATTTTGGATATTAGGCCCTTCTAATGGGTAGCTGGTTAAAAAAAACTCCAATTCTGTGATCTTTCTATTTAGCTTGTTAGCTATGTCCTTCATGTGCAGTAACTTTTAAGTTTGATGTAGGCCCGTTCATCAATTTTTTCTTTGATTTGTTATTTCTGGACTCTTACTTAGAAAGTCTTGACCTGTGCCCAGGAACACTAGTGTTTTCCCTACCCTTTCCTGTGAAAGTTTCATGGCTTCTGGCTTTACACTGAGGTCTTTGATCCATTTTGAATTGATGCTGGTACAAGGTGATCTATGGGTGTCTAGTTTCAGTTTTCTGCACATGGATGTCTAATTTTGCCAGCACCACTAGTTGAAGAGGCTGTCTTTCTTCCAGCCTATATACTTTTTGGCTCCCTTATGGAATATTAGGTAGCTATAAGTCTGTGGGTTCATTTCTGGATCTTCTATTCTGTTCCATTGGTCCTCAGGCCTATTTTTGTGCCAGCACCAAGCTGTTTTCATTACTATGCTCTGTGATAGAGTTTGAAACTTGGTATTGTTGTTTTTCCGACACTGTTTTGCCTGCTAAGATCAAGGTGCATCACATACATAATATATATATATATATATATATATAATATATAATATATATATATATAAATTGAATGACAAAAATTGGATACATAACCTAAGAGTTAAGAAAAATGAGGAAAGACATGGGGGCGGGGCAGTAGGTGAGAATGTTGGAAAGGGTGACATTGATCAAGAAGCAGTAACTGCTCTGTTAAATGTCAAGTCCTTTGTAAAACCACCTAAAGAAAATTAAAATGTATTTTGAAGTGTTCCAGTGGTCTTTGTAGGTGTAAACTGTTCTGAGCTATTGTGTTTCCTTCTGCCTTGGCTCATGAGGCAGAGGACTTTCAGAGCTGCAGGACTGGTACCACAACCAGTCACTAGTACCCGACTACCAGGTACAGTATAGGGATCCATTTCAGAGCTTGGTATTTCTAATACTAATGGTGCTGTGATGTTTAAGAGTTGTTACAGCGGTATCCCTTCAGCTGTGGAAGACCCTCAGGCTCAGAGTTCAGAGACTTGGAGCTAGATGTCCAGCTTGTATACAGAAGTGGTTAGGACAGGGGCACATATGCACATTGCAGGGTCTGCACCCTGCCTATGGGTGCATACTTGCCTATGGCTGGATTCCTCCCAGTGCGTGTTTATGCCCAGATGCTGATAGCAACTGTATGTCAATAATGTGGTTTCAACATCATTCATGTCCTCTGAAAATACTATTTGAATGAATGAATGATCTGATGATTTTATAATGTTTATAAAAGTAAAGTCCAGATGTGTGAAGAGGGCCTTCCAGGCTCCTCCAGTGTTGGACTGCAACAGCATGTTAGAATCTCCTCTGCCCTCTTCCCATGCCCACACTTCATATTTCATCCCTGAAAGTGCCACATGCTATTTGCTGCTATCATTTTGTTCCCTCAGTTCCCATTCCTATGAAACATGCCACCCCTCTATCTGTCTCTGTCTCTGTCTCTGTCTGTCTGTCTGTCTGTCTCTCTCTCTCTCTCTCTCTCTGTGTGTGTGTGTGTGTGTGTGTGTGTTTCTGTCTATCTTTCTGTTGTCTCACTGTCTCTCTATTTCTCACTCTTACTCATTCTCTGCCTGGTGAATTTCTTTCCTTCTTCAGACCTCTTGCTAATGTGAACACTTTGGTCAATTCTCCTACATCTCTAACCCCTTAGCCAGAATATATTGTCTTTTTTTTAGATCTTCTCCCAAGTTTTTGTTCTTAATGCATTACTTATGAAAATAAATTGTGGCTGGTCACATGCGCATCTCTCTTTCTCTCTCTCCTTTAAGCTGTCAGCTTTTCCTGGAGGGAGCATGTCTGGGCTGCCAGATATTCAATAAATATTTGTACAAGGTTAGTGCCCAGGATTTCGTTGCTTTGGGTGCTGTTTAGAATTCTGTCTTCCACATCTACGTGGGGTTCATTTGAGAGGTTATTTCTCCTAGCTAAGCTCATCAAACGTTCACATGATGCTAACTAGGTGGTCTGTGCCTGGTGGAGTCACAGATCATTAAACTTTAGCCTTCCTAGTCAACGAGTTGGTAAATAAGCCATGCTGTTCCAAGGAGCTCCTTGTATTATTCTTAGTCCTGAGCTGATGAATCTCAAACACTCTTTCCTGATGGGGACTAAAGCCTACATCCCTAACATCTTTTTAAAACAAAAAAGTAAACAGCAAATTCATTTCAAAGTTCAAGGAAAGCCAAAGTTCAAAGGAAAGTAGTGAGACTCTCTAGCCATCGCAAGAGGGATCCAAAGATGAGCCCAATGGAGTCCTCTCCAAGAGCAGTTATTATAGTACAGGGCTCCTGCATGTCTTCTCCTGGTCTTTGTGCTGATCCTTGCATGGCTCATGCATGGCCATCCTCGCTCCATTCAGGGAATTAAAGGAAGAACTGTATGAGAGAGAACATACAGCACTGTGGGAAGAAGCAGCATTTGAGCAGGAGCCTGAGGCACTGTGGGACTAAGAAGCACCATGAGGGGACACATGATATCAGCCACATGTTAGGTTCATGTCTTTATAATCCTTATCTATCTTACAGTTCCCTTTTCTCTTTTGCATTCCCCTCACAGTGATGAAGGAAAGAAGGATGTTTAACATCTCATGTGAAGTTTTGCTGACTTCAAGGAAGATGACTTTAGGTGTTCGAGTTTTTCCTTCTTTTCATAGAAAAGATTTTTTGTAAAATAAATTTTTATTAAGGTTTAGTGATTGCACAAATTATTTCACAGTATTGTGGGATGGTGATACTTAGTTAAAGTCACAAACACATTCTAACGTTCACAAGGCAAATTGTCATTATGTGAGTCTATAAAGTTTGCGAATTCTATGAGTGTTGACAGTACAACTATTTAGAAGAGGAGATTTTGATGACACTTGTTTAAAAGAATTGTAGTCTGTTGGAAGCATTTTTTTAAATTTTCTGAATGGATGGTAATGCTGCCTTGTCAAAATAAATCATCTTGTGGTGTCCGATTGGCATTCAGATAGAAATGTTTGCCTTTGTGTGTATATAGATTTTTACAGCCATCCTCATTGGTGGATAGGGAAAAGACAGATATTAGTTGATTAGTTTCATGATGAAGGGAACAAGAATCCCAACTCAGTTGTATCTCTGTTCTACTGTATGTTGACAGGGTGAGGGATCAGAACACGCACCAGGTTCCAGCATTTGTTTCTGAGCCTCTGTCTCTTCTCAACTTATTTTTATCTATCCCCACCTTCCTCAGCTGAAATTCTGCATCAATGTTTTCAGGGATATTATCCTCTTCATGGGGCTTAGTCACATGAAACCAAAGGACGGGCAGGTAATCCTCTTTCACAGTCTCAGGGGCCTAATTATTTTCAGACATGTCTTAGATCGAATCAACAGAGTCATATGCACTCACCCGATCACGTACACACAGACACAAATGCTTAGACACAGATTTATATGCTTCAAACAAGGTACTTCCACAAATGTAGGCTTTGTGCCACTTTTTTCATGTAAGCCTTTCAAAATCATTTTAATTGAAAAACTATAACATGGACTTTGACATGATTTTGTACTGGGACTTTATATGGTAAATCGAGTTAATAGTTGTTAATTTCAAGAATGAGAAATAGGAACATGTTATGACTTATAACTAATATTCACAACATAAACCAGATAGACACAATATTTGTTGGTGTGTGTATGTGTGTGTGTGTGTGTGTGTGTGTGTGTGTGTGTGTGTGTGTGAGTGTGTGTGTGTGTATGCCAGTACTGGGGCTAAAACTCAGGGCTAGAATATTATTCTTTCATTTTTCATTCACATCTGATGCTCTACCACTTGAGGCTCACTTCCACTTATGGATTTTGCTGACAAATTAGAGCGAGGAGTTTCATGGACTTTCCTGCTAAGGCTGGCTTTGAATTGTGATCCTCAGATCTCAGCCTTCTAAATAGCTAAGATTACGTGCATGAACCCCTGGCTCATGGCTCAGTATTTGTTTTTATAATTACTCTATGTATATAGAATAGGACAAGGATAGAGTCATGCTAAGTAGAGTTCCATGAGCTCCATCTTGATAGATGGTCTTCCTATGTATTCTTAGTATGCTATATGGCAAATAGAAACAGAACCCACAGAGATGGAGACATGACTCAAGTGGCAGAGTGCAAACCAAGTAATGAACCTGAGTACGTTTGAGGCCCTGAGTTCAAATGCTAACATCAGCAAAAAAAAAAAAAAAAGAAACATGATCGAATAAATGGTCCTGAAGGACCAATAGGTTAGATTTCTAGAGTGTGAACTTTCTAGAGATTGACACTAAGGAGTCTCATTAAAATACAACTTCAATACAACCAGGTCTATTTTATTGTATCCCACCTTACAAATAAAGAGGGTGAAATTCAGAGAGCCTTGGAGTAATTTATCCAAGATTACACACCAGAAAACAAATTTGGACTTGTTCTCAAATGTGTCTGATTCCAAAACGCATATAAGCACCAATATTACCACACCATCTCCTAGGAAAGCAATTGCCCTCTCTTACTTGGCACTTACTTATTTTGTAGATAATAACTTCTCTGGACAAAACCCGAACTAGAGGACAAAAAAGAAGTTGGCTCAAAAAATACTTAGCAGCTTTAATGAGATATTATATTAATGAGATATTATATATTTCATGTTTGGACTATGTTTGGACTATTCATTAAAGAAAAATCTAACTAGATGAACTTAACTGAGTAAATCCAAAATATATTTACTGCTGAGACTTATACAAAATCCTTCTTCCCTTGTTTCAAGACTATTTCCATGATCCCTTAAGTTCTCTGTCTCAGCCACTGCCATCTCTGATCTGTTTAGCATTCAGTCTTTCAGGGCAAATCAGCACACAGCATGAAGTTCTTTTCTTCAAAAACCTGGGGCTGAAAATTAGAAGTTCAGTACTCTATTCCTTCTGACTCCAAATGGAGTGTGTTGTTTATGGTACTTATCTGGTACTTTATTAACGATTTTATGATTTAGCAGAGTATGTAAGCACTTTAAGGGTTGAACTTCCAGTATTTAGCCCAAAGTATGCACTGAATAAATAATTACCAAATACAGAATTTTCTCCTTAGGGACATACAATGCATTAGTTTGGTTCCCTTGCTACTTCTTCCAGTAGCTCTGCTCAGCCAGGCTGTACAATCCAGAATGCATCAAAAATCTGCCCTATTTCCTCTTGGTTCTTTAATCCTCCTTCAGTTCAACTTCTTATTCCTTGGGCTCTTCTTCCCTGAACTTTTCTTTTCTTTTTTTTCCCCCCCCCCACCCCCCGCACCCAATTTCCCTGAACTTTTGACTACCCCTTTTGCCATGAAAACCTGTATCTGGCTTTGTACACATGATCTCAAAACATGATTCTCCAGGCTAGGCACTGGTGGCTCACACTTGAACTCCTAGCTACTTAGGAGGCTAAAATCCGAGGGCTACCATTCAAAGCCAGCCTGGGCAGGAAAGTCCGTGAGACTCTTAAGTCCAAGCCTTCCCAAAAGGCTGATATAGAACTATGGCTCAAGTAGTAGAGCACTAACCTTGAGCAAAAAAAACTCAGAGACAACACACCGGCCCCAAGTTCATGCCTCAGAACTGGCAGCTACACACACACACACACACACACACACACACACACACAGAGTCAATATTTACTGATTTACTGTTTGTGACTTGTGTGGGCAACAAATTATATTTTCTGGGCTGGGAAGGTGGCTCAGTGGCAGAGCACTTGCCTTGCATGCATGAGGCCCTGGGTTCCATTCCTCAGCACCACATAAGCAAAAAGAAAAAAGCCAGAAGTGGCGCTGTGGCTCAGGTGGTAGAGTGCTAGCCTTGACCTGAAGACCTGAGGGACAGTGCCCAGGCCCAGAGTTCAGGCCCCACAACCAGACCCCCCAAAAAAATTATATTTTCTTTTGGCACAATATGGCCTGAGGATTAAGACCACTAGCACCAACCCATCCTGAGGACCTGCAAGAAACCACACCAAACAGCACCTTATATCCAGTAGTACCTTATATCCTCTTATTCTTTCCATAATTTTAATTAATTCAGGTTAGATAAGACCCAAAAATATTAAATGGAAAGTTCCAGGAATAAAATTGTAGCCATTCTGGGTAGCATGATGTAATCTTGCATTGTCCTGCACAGGAAGTGAATTGTGCTTTTCTCCAGAGTATCCACCATGATACTCTGCCCTCCCATTATTTATTAGCCATTTCCAGTGTCAGAGAGACTATCATGTTTCATACTACTTGTGTCTAAACAACTCTTATTTCATTTAATAGTGGCCCAGAAGTTCATGAGTACTGGCATTCACAATGTCTTTATAGTTTACTGTAATAATGTTATAGTTGTTCTATTGTATGGTTAGTTGTTGTTAATCTCTTGCTGTACCGACTTTATCCATTAAACTTTATCACAGGTATGTTAATATAGGAAAAATCATAGTTTAAATAGGGTGCAGTACTATCTGCTGTAGTTCTTGGAGCATATCCCTTATGAGGAAGAGGAGATTGCTGTAAGAATACCCAGGTATTCCTTTGAAACTGCTCCATGCATGGAGTCTGAGGATGTTGTTCCAGATCGTTATGAATCTTCCCAATGCTGTAAGTCTAAGAGCTCTTCCTACCCTATTCTTTCATGCAAGAACAGTGTTGGATTTATTGTCTCCACTCTTAGAGATTCAAAGTTTCAACCACTGGTGCACAAAGAAATTTACTTGACCTTTTTAAGGTCATGTAGCCTACAGCAAAGGATCAGTAATACTTGTGTCCTGCTTTGCCCAGATATGAGACTTCTCCTCTTCCTCTTCTCAGGTCAGCTGAGACTCACCTGTCCCAGGTTTCCACTGGGAGTTTGCATGGCCCCTAAAGCAACTTGTGCTTCCATGGTTGCCCTGGACATTAAGCCATCGCCTGATACAGCTATCCTTCCAGGCATAGCGGGATGTGCCCAAGAGATGAGCCTTTTGGCTTAGTTTTCCCCAGACTAGAATTGAGGCAAAACCTGCTCAAAAGATGTGTGCCTTGCTTGTCCCTAGTGATGCAGTGACTTCAAAACACATCTTGGCTGATTTCCATGTGGCAGCATGGCCAGCTGTGTCTCATTGAGAAGCTAGGCAGCTGGGTAATCTCGTGGGATTCAGTCTCTCCCCTCTGCTTCCTCATTCTTCTTCCCTGAGCTTGCACTCCTGAGCAGAACATTGGCACCCAGCTTTGCTTCTGATTCCAATCTCTGCAGAACTTAACAGCAAAAGAGCTTCCTGCCACAGAGGCCTCTGGAACATTGTGCCTGTGTTTCTGAACAGCATTTATGCAATAGTTTCCAGCATTCTCCCATGAGGAAAATAATCTTCATTGCCAAACTACGTCTTCTCATGATTACACTCACAGTTATATGGTGGCAAAATGTAAGATCACACCTAAGAATGTAGCCAAGAATCACTTCAATTTTTAAAAGTTATGCTAATTTGCATATGCAAACTAGGCATCTGCTTGGCCTGTTGTCTGAAAAGGAGGTTCATGGGATAAATCTGGCTAGAGCATCATGTCAGTAGTGTTTGAAAGATCCTTGCTCTTATATTTTATATTCTAGAATGGGCCATTCAGCCATTTGCAATTTGCTTCTTAGCATTTTTGAGGAACTCAAAGAGACAGACAGGAGAGGAGATGGGAGGGCAGGGGAAAGCAGAAGGGGAAGGTAAAGGAGGAGAGGAGAGAAGGGAAATGGACAATAGGAGGGGAGGGGAAGAGAGTGGAAGGGAAGAAAAGAAAGAAGAGATGAGGAAGAGGGGAGTAGGAGGACAAGAGAGGAGAGGAGAGGAGAAAAGAGGAGAGGAGAGGAGAGGGGAGGGGAGGGGAGGGAAGGAGAGGGGAGGGGAGAGGACAAGACCAGAAGAGAAGAGGTAAAATCTTTATCCAGAGCTTTGGAAATGTGAGAATCATGAGAGCTGTGTGGGGGCCACAAACAAATCTCTACCAGCACCAAGGAGCCTGTGTCTTGATTCATGTTACAGAGCAAAAAGGCATACGAAGTCTGAATATGAAATGAAGCAGTATGTTGGGTTGCCAGGAGCTTGAGCTGACACGGTGATTCAGAGAGTTTTAGAGGCACAGAGGTTTTCAAGCAGAATCCAGCCTGATAGTAAAGCACCTACCCTTGTGATACACAACTCCTGTGATTGTTTTGCTGAGAGTAATTAGGGAAAAACAATTAATGTGAGGTTTGCAGGGATTGGTACAACAGTTCATAGAATCTTGAATAGGGAAAGTGTAAGGACAATGAAGTGACTATGTGTCAAGTTTAAACACAGAAATTGCCAGGTACCTGTGGCTCATGCCTGTAATCCTAGTTATTCAAGAGTTTGAGATCTAAGGATCAAGGTTTAAAGTCCACCTAGGCAGGAAAATCCCTGAGACTCTGACCTACAATTAACCACCAGAATGCTAGAAGTGTGGCTCAAGAGGTACAGTACCAACCTTGAGAGAAGAGGCTGAGGGAGAGCAAGAGGCCCCAAGTTCAAGCCCCATTACCGGTATGGGTGGGGGGGAACTACAGAGAAATTGCAGCCCGCACAAGGCTGAGGAGTCTCAGAATGAAATCAAGGCCCCACACCTACTCATCAGCAAGAATAGGAGGCCAGTGTAACCAGGCCATAAACAGAGGAAAATCTGGATGTGAATAACACTGAAGCCCAGTTTTCTTTGCTATACCTGACCCAGTATTTCCACAGGACACTAAAACAAACTACATCCTAAGACACTGATAGCTCCTATTTGGAAATTGATGCACATTTGAACTAATAGATTCTTGACTCCATAGGTTAATTTGGTAGTTTTCATTTCTCAGTTCATTCCGGAGTTCTTTTTTTTATAGAATTCTTAGAGCAGGGTGTTTATTATATACCCTGCCCAGTAATTATCTGAAACAGGAAGACATGAAGGCCATCGTAACTTATTTGGAACTGAGGTCAAGAGAGGCCTGAGTGAAGGCTACTAGAAAAGCCCCTGCCTACAGTGGCCAATGATTGTCAGACAGGACAGGACCACAAGGACCAAGCATGACATTTCTCATAAACAAAATGACAAGTGATCAGTAAGGACAAGGCTGTATATGGCAACATGTGGCTGGAAAAGCTGAGAAAGAGGGAAAATCTAAGACCCAAGAGGAGATTGGGTAACCAAAGGAATAGAGACAGGGAATAGATTGCTCAAGAAGGAAGACTTTCAGAAGGATCCAGGTAGAATCCAAAGAAGGAGGCAACAATGCTTGATAAGAAATGTACTCATGACCTTGCTCATGTGATTGTAACCCCTCTGTACAGTATTTTCACAATAAAAAAACTTATTTAAAAAAAGAATTCAGTCATTGAGCACCTTATTTTGCAAGTATGTCATCTAAAAAATATCCCATCTAGATGAGACTTGTCAGAATCTAAGTCTCATCTAATGATCAAGACAGTAGTAGTGGAGGAGGGATAATGTTCAACTGAGTCTCATCTGTCATAGTGATTTGGTGGCAGTTCATATTTTCCAATCTTTGTTGATCTACCTTCAATCTTAAAGAGCAACTGATGTGGAATCTGACATCCAGAATGGCTTTTTAAAAAGTAGTGTCCAAGACTGGAATTCCATTCAAAAATTCAATGTATATCCTTCAAAACTAAGAAAAGTGAGGGGTAGGATGAGTGAGAATGTTGAAAAGGGTGACATCCTCCTGGGCATTTATCTGATAGACCACAAACAAGACCACACTAAAGCTCCCAGCACAACCATGTTCATTGCAGCATTGTTTACCTTATCCAGGATATGGAATCAATCCAGATGCCCCTCAGTGGACAAACAGATAAAGAAAATGTGGTATATATACACAATGGAATTATATGCTTCCATCAGAATGATATTGCCCCATTCCTAAGGAAATAGAAAGACTTGGAAAAAATTGAGAAGTAAGCCAAAAGATCCAAAGAAACATCGGTTGCATGGTTCCCCTCATTTGTTGCTACTTGAATGGGCCTATAAATTTACAAGTAAACACACTAGATGGCAAAAGACAAAAAAAGTACACTTGGAGATGATAAGTCATAGAAGACTCTAGACATTCACATCATGAGGATATTTGTAGAAGAGGATCACAAAGGTTCAATAGCAATGGGCATAAGATCGTATAAAATGATATTTATAGAAATGAATGCCAAGAAATGGAAACAGAGGTTTTATGTTGCTTTGTGTTTTTTGTTTTTTTCTTTTCTTTTTTTGTCAGTTGTGGGGCCTGAATTCTGGGCCTGGGCACTGTCCCTCAGCTCTTCATCTCAAGGCTAGTCCACTACCACTTGAGCCATAGCTCTTTTTCTGGCTTTTTCATCTTATGTGGTGCTGAGGAATCGAACCCAGGGCCTCCTGCATGCAAGGTAAGCACTCTACCACTGAGCCACCTTCCCAGCCTCTGGTTTTTTCTTTTTAACTTTTTTCTCTTTTGTCATTGTTTTTTTTTAATTATTATTTCTGTACCTTTTGTCTTATATGTAAGTTTATCTGTTTGGGGGAGGGCAAGAGGGAGCACAGAAATATGAGACAATGGGTGAACAAATGCAGCAGTGGCACTCACTAGACACTATGTTCAAAATGAAACGTGCAAACTGTGAGGAAGAGAAATTGGGAGGGAAAAAAACTGAGAGAAAGTGAGGAAAGAGGTAACACTGTCCAAAAAGAAATGTACTCATTTCCTGACCTCTGTAACTGTAACCCCTCTGTATATCACCTTTACAATAACAATAAAATTTTGGAAAATAAAAATAAAAAAGGAAAGGGGTGACATTTATCAAGACATTATATTCATAAATTTCTTTGTTGAATGACAACTCCCTCATACAAATACTTAAAGATATTTTTTTTAAAAGCCAGGCACTGGTGGTTCATGCCTATAATCCTAGCTACCCAGGAGTCTGAGATTTGAGGATTGGGGTTCGAAGCAAACTGGGACAGGAAAGTCCATGAGACGCTCATCTCTAATAAAACTACTCAGAAAAGTTTGGAAGCAGTTCTGTGGCTCAGTGGTAGAGCACTAGCCTTGAGCAAAACAAAGCTCAGGGACAGTGCCCAGGGCCTGAGTTCAAGTGCCAGTTCTGGCACAAAAAAAAAAGATAATAAGAAACAAAAAACAGTGTCCTTTACTGAATGGTGCTTAAGTGAGCCATTAAATGTAACTCTAATGTCTACAACTTCATTTACTCAGAAGATAGAAATTGAAGGGATTGCAACTTGGTGCTAACCTAGTCAAAATGTCTGTAAGTCAGGTGTGATAGGACACATCTATAATCTTAACTATAGAGGAGACAAAGAAAAGTAGGAAGATTGTAGTGCAAGGCCAGCCAAACCAAAATGCTCAAGGCCTTATTTTATAAATAAAGCATGCCACAGTGGTACTCACTAGATATGATGTTGAAAATGAACTGTACAACTTGTTTGTGGGGGTAGGAGAGAAAAACTGGGAAAGAACAAGGAAAGGGATAACATTATCCAATAAGAAATGTACTCATTACATGACTTATGTAACTGTAACCTATCTGTACATCACCTTTATAATAACAAAAAAGCAAAAAGGCATTGGAGATGTGGTTCGAGCAGTAGAGCTCCTGCCTAGAAAACAAATGCTTCTAATCAAATTCCTGATTTATCTGGTGCATACCAACAAACTTGACTATTAGAAGCTATATATCTTTCAAGCATTAAAATAGAGGATTGGGATGAGAAGGAAACTTTTATGCACCTGCTTGGATTGCTTGGGACAGTAGCTTCTAAGGCAGTGGCCAGCTCAGGAGGGTCCTTCAGTGGCAGTTCCCAACTGCCTTCCTGTAGAGCCAACCATTGATTTCTGTAGATAAGGTGTCAGCTAGCCAGTAAGGAGCTAAACTCTAGGAACTGGATAGATTTTAGTTGAGTAAAAAGGCCAGACTCAGCTGGCCACCCTGCAGCTCAGAAAGCCTGAGATCAAGCCAGCAGTGACACCTGGATATCACTAGCCAGTGGAGGCCTGGGCAGGTCCAGACTAGTTCCAAGATGTATGTCAGAGCTTCTATGCAGAAGGCATGCTGTATACAGTGCCCTGCCACCCTCTGCCTGACAAGGGAAATCTCAGGGTCCTAACAGTCCATTTCTACAGTGGTCATGCTCACGGAAGTGGAAACAGCTCACAGAATAAAGATCTAGTCACAGAGGGTAAAACAAGCCAAAACAAACAAATGGAGGGGAAACAGCACCAACCTATCAACAGAAATGTCTTGCATTCCACCAACCTGGTTTAAAGCATTGCTAAACACAAACATATTAACTCTTAGACCAACAGTTGGGAACACCTTAATGTATAAATTAGCTGGGAACTTTTCCTATGTGCTGCTCTTCAGCAGCTATAAATACACCATCTGCAGTGCCCTGCAGAATGTGAGATGAGGTACTTCATGGTCTTCAATCTACTGGGATCTGGTGGTGAGCGCCTGCATGAATTTACATCCTACAGATGATCTCGGCAGTGCTCCTGTCCTCCGTGGCTAAGCATGGTACCATTTACATCTTCCCTCCCAGTAAAGAGAGCTATGGATCCAGTCATTCAAACTTAGAAACAGTTCAGTCCTGTGTAGCATTAAAATTTCTCTTCAAACCATAAATTTCCATAATAGGAAATATGAAGAATAGAAGGCTAGCTGGGTGCCTGTGGCCCATGCTTGTCATCCTAGGCTACTGAGAAGGTTGGGATCCTCTGGATGAGCCTAGCACCGTGTGGAAATCCTCAGCCTACTTTTTACACATGGAAAAGAGATGTGGGAAGATAATAATTTGTACAACATTCAGACCTTACTATGAGGAGAGGTGATGTGCCATACTGGCATTTGAATCTGACAGAATATATTCATAAGTAGCAAAGCTTTTAACATCTATGAGTATCTGCTTTCCAGTAAAGTAAAAGTTAAAATTTAAGAAAACAAATTACAAAAAACAGATTTGTACTCAGGTATGGTGGCTCATTTTTGTAATCCCAACCCTTGAAAGGCAGACGTAGTCTTGTCTGGGCTCTATAGTGTGATATTGTTACAATAATAATAATAATAATAATAATAAATAAGCTATATTTGCCTAAAAGATCAACCTGCAAGTAGAACAGTAATTATAAGGATGAGTAAGGATAAAGTTGGAAAAGGTTAAAGAGTGAGAATTGTTGCATGCTCTATCGTGCATAAAAGGACCTCAATGAATCCCACTTACATGTGTAATTATAGGTATTAGCAAAGAGAGATTTCAAAAATCCTTATTTAAACTGTTGAATCTGTGTTTGCAGGATCTATGTCACATTCACTTCTTTGCAGTTTAACCAGGGAAGCTTTCACCTTGCTCTGCAAGCATAATCAACATGTAGCTGGGAGATTCATTGTAACTAGCTGAGCGGCTGAAGAAGATCCCAATCTCCTCCTAAAGTGGAAGAAGAGGAGCTTATTAGGACAGCCAGAATCCAGCACCTGCGCCAGTCCCAGAATCCTCCCACCTGTTGGCTAGAAAAAGCAGGTAGAACAGGAAATGAATTACACACCTTTGAATTTTCCGATCATCTTTGCTTCCGTATTTTTTCCTGACTCTGAGTCTTAGTCTTTGAGATAATACCATAGAGTAACTTATGACAAAAAGAGTAAGTCTTACTGTGTTCATGATTCTGACAACAGGCAACTGAAAGACTGGATAGTCACAGATGTAGAGTTCCATCTTGCTGGTGGGAACTCTCATGGAATCCAAGGGTGTACATGGAGAGAGCCTCTTAGCTCAGTTATCTCCTTTTATTATAAAGCCACAGTCCTCCTTGGTCTAGAAACTACCCTTATAGCCCCACTGAACCTTAACTATATCCTATATGTCTCACTTCTAAATACGATAGTTGAATGAAGCTGGCATTAAACTCAAACATGAGATGTGTTGGGACTATTAGAAGATGGATGAGCTCAGAGATTAGACAAGATGGAAAATCAATGCTTGGTGAACTTGCACTTGTAATTTAGTATTGTTTTGGGATGCCTACACTCCATCATCTCTTCTTTAGCTATTGTCCCTCTCGGGAAAGTGTTCTCTAAATCACAGATTCTCATATCTAGAGGGGTGCTCATAAACTAGTCCATCACAGTTGTTGAGAGCATCTTATAAGACACTATTAACAATGTGTTCAGTTCCCTGGCTCATAGCATGAGCTAAATTCATTCATGAATTAGTCAATTAAATATGCTGCATTGAACATGGTTTGCTGGTGGCTTTGATGTGGCCTGGTTTGTGGTCAGTTGGAAAGATGCCCAGGAGTGGGATTGCTGGGTCGTAGGGAAGCTCTATGTTTAGTCTTTTGAGGAACCTCCATACCACATTCCAGAGTGGTTAAACAAGTTTACATTCCCACCAACAGTGCAGTAGCATTCCCTTTTGGCCACATCCTCACCAGCATCTGTTATTGTTAATTTTCTTGATAATGGCCATTCTAACTGGGGTGCAGCAGGATCTGAATGTTGTTTTGATTTGCATTTCTTTTATGGTAAGAGATGTTGAAAATTTCTTCATGTGTCTATTGGCCATTCTTCTTTCTTCTTTGGAAAGCCCATTTATTAATTGAGTTGTTTTATTCTTTGCAGATTTGTTTTGGGGAGGTGTATTTTTTTAACTCTAATATGAGGCCCCGGTGTGATACATAGCTAGGAAAGATCTTATCCCATTCTGTGGGCTTTCTATTTATCCTGCTAGCTATGTTCCTTGCCATGCAGAAACTCTCCAGTTTGATGTAATCCCACACACAAGAACGAAGGAGGATATTCTTAGGAGAGGATTGCAAGGGCACAATAGCTATGTACTGTTGGTGTTTTTTTTCTTTTTTTTCCTTTGATTTATCCTCTTCTGTCACACACACACACACACACACACACACACACACACACACACACACACACACACACAATGGAATGCCATACTTCCATCAAAAAGAATGATATCTCTCCATTTATAAGGAAATGGAAAGACTTGGAAAAAAGTATACGAAGCAAAGTAAGCCAGGCTCAACAAAACATAGGCTGCAAGCTTTCCCTCATTTGTAATAATTAAAATGTGCCTATAAATCTACAAGGAAACCCAATGGATAGTAAAAGACAGAAAATACATATTATTGTGATGTATGGTTAGGAATATAGACTGTACCATCTCAGTAACCAAGAAATTTATATAGACTTTAAACAAGACTTTGAACCCTTGACTTGAAAAACTATGCCTCTTTCCTATTTGGGACATTGTGCTCCCCAAATACATGTCTTAAACAACTGAGTAAGGCTGGGGATGTTTGGTACCCTGGGAACTACAAAGTTGCCTTTTTCCAGTGGATTGGACAGATAAAGTAAATAATGGGTAAATATTTTAAGATACAGTTTTCACATAGTGTTTCAGGAAAGCTCTGTTCATTCATCTGTAGACAATGACTAGACAATTAAACACAGCTCACATTTTGCTAAAGTTTACAATGTCCTAAAGAAACATCCTTCAATCATTTACAATTTTGTTGCATTGTCTTCTAACAAGCAATTCTTTAAATGCCTAACTCTGCTTCAAATACCATAAAGGAAACAGAAAACAGTGGCTAGTAGATTCATGATGTATTTTAGTGGGCTGGACTTGGGAAAAACTTTAGGTTGTGTAACCATTTGCCTTTGCTTTCTCCAAATTACCTTCACCTTCATTGAAAATTATCCAACTTCATTGACAAATTATGCTTGTACTGTTTGCTTTCAATATAGTTGTACAGAAAGAGTTTGCTATGTTATTTCATGATACCCATACAAGGTTTCAGACTTAAATTTCAGATTAGAATCTGAGACCAAGGCTCAGTCTCTTCTGTATAGGAGCACAGCTGTACGATTTGCCATATCTTCCTTGCTTTGAAGTGCCAGAAGTTGGGCCAAATCTTACTTAATCACAGCACCCATTATGAACCCATTAAACTAACCTTCTGCATAACTTCTTTCTCTGGTCTTGATTATTTCTCTTTTACTAACCTTTTAATGGCTGTCTTTGTTTTGATCTTTCATTTTTCTATCAAAGAGGCAGAGTATACACTTTTAAAATTAAATGACTCAAAGGACTTCAGATAAATTGAGCTGTCTATTACTCATTATCATTGAGCCACTGGGGTGGAATTACATATTCACATTGTCAGCCTGGCTTAGGACCCCAACTCACCATACTCTTGGACTCAAGTCCCCACTACTTCAAGTTTCATTTGGCAAGCTGGACCCATTTAAAAACCAACTTTCTCATTTTGGGCAAGGACTCTGGAAAATAAGATCATTAACATTAAAATTAAATTGCTTAGATTACAAATAACCCAATAACAAGGAGAGAAAAAAATGAAAATGAACTAGTTATTATAGCACTTTTTTCTTTATTCCCAATTATCTCGACAAATTGCTAAACCCTCGGAAACCTACACTATACAGTTGCCACTATACTAAACATCATTTAGGAAAGTGAAAAAATATATATGCAAAAAAGAGAGCGTTTGTGCTCAGAACAACTTCTAACTTGTTTAAGGCAAACCAGAATTTTAAAACTCTTACCATTTCAAGAGAATTAAACCCCTAAACCAAAGAGTTCTAAATTGAAATTGTATATCCCAATTGGAGGTGGGCATGGGATTCAGGCACTTTTCTGAAACAGAACTAATCTTCTGAATATATTCTGAATATACTTCCTTCTTCTGGTATGTTTGCCTAGGAGCCCAGGGGTACATTCACAATCCCCAAACAGATGGGCTTTCTCTTTATGTGTTCCTCTCCACTTGGCCCAGAAAAGCACAGCTGCCTGGAGCAATTCTATGTGAAAGATTTCCTACCTCCATCCTTAGCTTTCCATCTGCTCTTCATCAGGGAACTTGAATCTGGAAGCAGCATGTCCCACACACTTCTACTTAGGATTCTTCTCTCTTTGGAGGTATAGGTCTACTTAGTGCCAATTATTTTTACCTTCAGGAACGTATCACTTCCTTTGCTTTCTTGGTTTTCAGTAGCCCTCTGTAGCTATCCAGGGCAGGTTAACGATTATAAAAAGCATCCTGCAAATATCAGCCTCTCAATGGACTACAGGTATGTGAAGGAGTCTGAGATTAGGGAGTGAGTAACTGTTTCCATCAGAAATATCTTTCACCTGCTTCAAGATGCATGGAGTTCTCTCCATGTCATGGAAGTTAAGTGAGGCCTGTGGGGGTGCCATCCATCCTGCCCAAGCTTTCCTTTACCCAAAGTCTCTGTTCTCACCGACCACTTGGGTCACTCAGCGTTTACTTTGCTTCTTCGAATCAGATCACAGCAGGTGCAGACAGTCTTCATTAAACACACAAGTCTTATGTCGTCTAGGGTTCAGAGAGGTAAAGTGACAGAACATAGAGATAAATGCTGAGGGAAAGTGAATTATTGAGGCCATGATAAAAACAAGGAACCCACTTCACGTCTCTGGTAGGGAGGAGGCAGCTGTTAGGAGACTTCTGCCAAATGTTGCCAAGGAAGAAACTTGACCCCAGGGTGTGTTTTCATTTGCATTAGGACACAAAAATCCACCTTTTTTTAAATATGCCAAGACCGGGGCTTGAACTCAAGGCATGGTGTTCTTGCTTCTCTTTCTCCTCTCAAGCTGGTGCTCTGTATCTTGAGTCATAGCTCCACTTGGACTTTTTGCTGGTTAATTAGAGATAAGAATCTCACAGAAAAAAAAAAGAATCTTACAGAGAAATCTAGCTTTTTATGTGAAATGTCTTTGTCAGTAGATGTTAATCATCAATTAAACCAGGAATCTTTATCCTTCTGGAAAGGACATGCAAGATATTTTAAAAGTCAGATTCCATCCATAGGGTGCTGTTTTGCAATCTGGAATTTACCTTTCCTGCATGGGTAAAGAACGGGAGATCTGGATGAAATCAGACCAGTGAGCTCCGATCTACCCAGGGAACAACAGAAGGGAAAATGAAGAGTGTTCCTGCTTCCTGAGAGGTCTTGCATTGCAAGTTCAAGAGTGTTCATCTCTGAAAGGTCAGCAACGTTCAGGACTTGACATGTCCAGAACGCTGTTACTTCCTTTCAAATATACAAGTATCAGGTATATGTAAAAAAGTGAAAGTTTGTGGGGTTGGGAAGGTGGCTCAGTGGTAGAGCGCTTGCCTTGCATGCCTGAGGCTCTGGGTTCGATTCCTCAGCACCATATAAGCAAAAAGAAAAAAGCCGGAAGTGGTACTGTGGCTCAAGTGGTAGGTCACTAACCTTGAGCTGAAGAGCTGAGGGACAGCACCCAGGCCCAGAGTTCAGGCCCTACGACTGGACCAAAAAAAAGTGAAAGTTTTTTTCTTATGGACAAAAGCAAAAAGGATGATCAAATCAAACTTGAATGCTCCTCTGTAGGACACTGATGTCTATTAAGGATGAAGTAGCTGGTCTTGTCCAAGCACCTAAAGTACTAGACAAGACAGCATCTTATCATGGTTAAATTTCTACCTACAAGGACCAGGTGAACAATTCTAGCTCTATGTGAAAACTAAAGTTAGAAAGGATGCACTGCCCTAGCTTCCATTTCCTGTCATCCTGATATGTCCCTGAATGCTTGTATATTGATGGTTGTTGTTAAGGAATCTGAATTGTTTTAGGTGTCTGGTTAAAAAAAAATTATACAGCTTTTGCTAGGTGTCAGCGCCTTGTGCCTACAATCCTAGCTACTCAGAAGGCTGAGATCTAAAGATCACAGTTTAAAGCCAGCCCCAGTAGACAAATCTGAGACTCTTCTTTCCAATTTACCAGAAAAATTCAGAAGTGGAGGTACATCTAGACTGATAGAACGACAGCCGTAGTAGAAAAAACGTCAAGCAAGAGTGAAAGGCCCTGAGTTTAAGCCCCAGGACCAGCACACACACACACACACAAATTTAGAGCTTAGTTTCTTTTTTATGTCTTTTTTTATTGTAAAAATACTGTACAGAGGGGTTACAGTTATATGAGTACATTTCTTATCGAGCCTTGTTACTACAGCTTAGTTTCTAAAATCTAAAATATTCTGTAAAGAAGATGGAAAGGAGGAAAACAGATAAAGAAAAAGATATGGATAACATATACCCCAAAATATGAATGATCTTTGGAAAATACTAAGTAGAACACAAAAAAGACTAGTGATCTGAGCAACATGAAAAGTGGATATACGTGGTCAGGATTTTCTAACAGTGATCTGAGCAGGCATTCAGTAGAGGGAGTTCTCATTCTTTAATTACAAAGCCAAATCCAAGAAAACTTTAGGGATCAGATAAGCCAGGATTCCCCCACTGAGGAGGTTGATGTAGCTGACTTCCATGATCCAGCAACAATATAAGGAAAGAAGGGATTTTTATTGCCTGAAATAAGTCTTAAATTATGAAAACATAGAATACACAAATAAATATACAGATTCCCTGGGGTAGAATGTGAAATAAGAGAATATTAACAGGTAAGAATGAATAGAAACACAAGATTAAAGAACACCAAATGCTTGCCAGTCACAAGAGAAAAGAAAGAGGGTATATGTGTGTGCATGTGGAGGAGGTGTACTTGAGAAAGCGATTGTCTTTCTAGATCTATGCTATATATAACCAGACTTCGTTGGAGGTCTCACCTTTGCCCTTACCAGCATGTATCTTCTTGCCTTGGGGCCACATCTGTTATCCCCACATACTGTCCAGAGATCTGGTTTCCAGCAGGAGACACATTATACGAACCCAGTAACAGATGCAGCATTATCTGGATGTGTTTGCTTGAAGTTATTGGGATTTTATTCACTTGCTAGCACTTACTTGTAAACATCATTTATCATAAACAGAATTCTTGCACCTCTCTTTCTCTTTTTCCCTTTTGAAGGCAGAGCTTTGGCCTGGAATTTGTGCTTACCCTTTCTGTTGCCTGAAGTATGCTGAGATTTTAGGCAGACACCACCTTTTCTGGTATTTCTGTACATTTCTCATACATCATAGAAATGTTTCATTCTATAAATTCCTCCCTAGAGTGGAGGAAGGATTTCCCTTTTCTTTGTGATTTTCTGGGGAAAGTCTTTAGGATTTTTTTTAAATCAATTTCCTAAACCTTATCATTTTTATTTGAACAATTTCTTGGATGTATTTTGAAACAGTGCATTCCTGGTCATAGTGTCATGACCATAATAAATAAAAGTATAAGTCTTAATTGTATTTAATCAATCTAGGTTTGACTTTTTACTAACATTATGAATTATATATGTATATATAATTATATGTATGTATACAGAAATTCTACATATATTAAGTTTAGCATGCTAGTTTAACACAACCATACAGTGCTTATGGATCAAGTCTGGCTTCCCTTCATCATTGTTCTACTTGGGTTGACTTTTCTCTCTTTTTAGCTTCCACAAGTATGAAAGAGAACTCCATGCAGCTGTCTTTCTGGGTCTGGCCTATTTCACTTAACAGAATATCCTCTGTTCCCATCCATTTTGCTGCAAGTGACAATTCCATTGTCCTAGATGAATACATTCTATTGTGTGTATTTGTATGTGGCACATTTTCTTTATTCATTCATCTGTGTGTTGGCATTTAGGCTGATTCCTCTGAGCTCTTGTGACTACTGCCACAATAAATATGACTATGCAGATATCTCTTCATTATACTGATTATTTCATTCCTATTGAATATAAATACCCAGAAGTGGTATAGTTGAATCATATGGAAGATCCATTGATAGATTTTGAAGAACCTTTATATTTTTCTTCATAAAGGTTCCATTAATTTCCATTCCCAATGGAAATTAATGCTGACTATTTCCTAGAGTAGTTTGGGGTTGGAAGCAAAATTTCAAAGAGGATATTGACAGGAAAGATGTCCCATATACCCTTTGCCTTCACTCAGGTATAGCTTTTCCCATTGTCATCCCACACCAAGGTGGTGACAACCCACGGTGATACACCCTTATCCCACCAACAACATAGTTTGTGTTGATGTCTATCCTTGCTGTTGGACTCTCTGTAAGTTTGGACAGATGTACAGTGACATGATTCTACCATTGTAAGGTCCTAAGTAGTATTTTCACTACACTAAAAATTCCATGTGCTCTGTGTATTAATCCCCCTCTACCCCAACCCTTAGCAACCACTGGTCTTTTATCTTCTCCATACCTTTTTCCTATTCTAAATGTCATCTAAGTGGGAACAAAGATCAGTGGCAGAGCACCTGCCTAGCATGGGCAAGGCCTTGGGTTCCATCCCCATCATCACAAATAGATAAATAATTCAACCCAGAAATATGTATCCTTTACTGGTTAGCTTTTTTCACTTATTATATGCCTTTAAGACTCATCCATTTTTTTTCTTTTTGGTGGCCCAAGAGATCATGTCTTTTTGGTGTATGTGCTGGCCCTGGGGCTTAAATTTAGATGCATGACTCTAAGCAAATTGACCAGTTCCCTCATGTTTTGTCACCTGCCAATACATAACTAATTCCCTGTAAGTAACTGGATTAGATCACTAACATACATGGAAATGCAAGCCCAAGAATGAACCACATAGAAACTAAATAGAGATTATAGGATAAAACAGCTAGTTCCCTGAATTCCCATTGGGGTAGTAGGAAATGGAAAGCAGTAAAAGTCCCACTTTGTAGAAGTTCCATTGAGGTAAGAAATCTCACTAAAAACAAACAGTAGAAAAGAGAATGTAGAAATGCTTGTCAAGAATGAGAAGGGCTGAGATTTTACTATTCTCCTTCACTAAAGGTATTTGATTTGGGAATAGCCAGTTGTATTTAGTGTTGATTTCTGGCTTATGGTTAACCAATGGGTGTGTTCAGCCAAGAATGTCTGCCTAATAAATTCCAGCAGCTGAAAAACATTGGTCCTATTGGAGCCATGAACTACAAAAGAAAAGGAATTTTGTACAAATTCAAAACATTATTACAACAACCATCTGCATTGTGATTACCTGAATGAATTTCTTTTTACTTTTAATGAATGCATATTAATTGTACAATGTGAGGAGTTTTATTATGCTTAAATTAAAGAACAAAATACATATATGTAGCTAAGGCCTGAACTTGAACTCTTGATCCAACTGCCTCTGTCTTCTAGGTGCTGAGATTAAAGGTGTGCAGTAATATTTCCTCTTTTTAAATGTTCCCATAGATGCTTTGGTGTGGGTGGTGGTGATTTGGTCTGGAGGAAGATGAACTTTCTGGCTTTTTGTTTGGCTTCTTCATCCTAAATACCAACTTTAAAAAAATCCAAAAACGTACTTTCTCTTCCAACTGATTCTTTGATATTTTACACTGGTCTATTTCCTTAAAAAGAGTATACTTAATAAAAATTTTGTATATTACTAGATGAATTCAAAATTGACTTTCAAGTCTACTTTATCTTTGATTTTTTTGCGTGGAGAGGAGGGGAAGGATTTTTTCCATTCAGTGCCTTGAAAGTATGAGGACAGTGAAACCTCAGGAAAAAAAAAAAGAAAAGAAAAAATTGGTGAGATTCAGCATCAGACATACCAGGTTCATGGAAATTCATTTGTTTTGTTTTTAACATGTATGAGATAGGATAAATATTTCTCCTGTTACAAGCTTCTTACATTTTTACCAGAAATCTGTGTTATCATCTAATAAAACTTAAACAATTTCTAAACCCCCCTGATATATATATATAGATAGATAGATATAGATATATATATCACAAAACAAAACTTGCACTAATGAAATAACTGTAGGTTATTTCATTGAACTTACAGTTCAATGATTGCAGTTATATTTATAATTGCAAAAACTTGAAAGTAGCTAATATAACTAGTATGTCTTTGGTAGGTAAAGAACAACCAGTACTTCCAAACAACAATATTATTCAATGATAAACATGATCTCTTGCTAGGCACTGGTAGCTCATACCTGCAATCATAGCTGCTCTGGAGGTTGAGGTATGAGGATCACAGTTCAAAGCCAGCTTGGGCAAAAAAGTCTATGAGACTCTTATCTCCAATTGTGGTTCAAGTGGTAGAGTACTATCCATCCAACCATCCTTCTATCCATCCAGTCAGTCATCTATCCATCCATTCATTCATCCATCAATTGAGTCTTTCATGCTTCCATTCCTTCACCCACCATCCATTTCTTTATTTCTTCATAACATGCTTATTCATGCTCACTATCTATTAAATTTCTGCTTAGATCTCTAGGCACAACTGTGAAGAGTAAGTAGGAGAAGAGGAAAAGAATAGGAAGAAGAGAATAATAAGAATACTTAAACCTAAACTGGCAGTAGCTGAGAGATTATTGAGCTTTCACATTATGACAAGGACTGTGCTGAATCTGGTTTCTACAATATGCATTATCTCATTGAATCTTCCCAGCTCCTTGAAATAAAGAAGGTTGTTTATATCCACTTTTCAGATAAGAAAGTTGCAGTTCACTCAGGAAAAGTAATTAAAAGGCTAGCAGTGGCTGATATTGTTCCAGATTTCAGAGGAAATAGCTTATTATTATTATTGGAGGGCGCTTGGGGGAATTTTTATTGTTATTATGAAGATGATGTGCAGAGGGATTATAGTTTCATAAATCAGGTAAAGAGTACATTTCTTTCTGGACAATGTCACCCCTTCCCTTGCTCTTTCCTAGTTTTTCCCTCCCATCCCCACCCACTAGTTATATAGTTCATTTTCAACATAGTGTCCAGTGAGTACCACTGCTGCATTTGTCCTTTCAATATCTCATTATGACAATGAATATGGTCTCTACATACCATGGCCAGTGCTCATATTCTGGATCTGATGCCTACTAGTGTATGGCCTAGAGAAAGATAACCAGTCTCTGTTCTTAAATTACACTTGAGTCACATTATGTTCTATAATGTATAACCAAAAGACTGGGCTCATAGTCATCATTTTCCTGTCTTTCACAGGAGCTTAGAGTCTAACAGAATCAAGACCTATCAACACCCCACTGCAGTGCAGCATGCTAAAGGCTCTGGCAGGAGACATGCAGGGAGACACACTGATGGAGTTCCAAATCCACACTTGGAATTCAGAAAATCTTTCTGGAGGAAGTGGTACCTAAACATGCAACGTTAGAGAAGGGAGAGGGAAAGGGCAGCAAGGATGCTGGTAAAGGGTTCAGGAATTGTTATTTGGGATGTGTGCTCAGTAAAACCTAATTGTTTCTCAGAAATCTGAGGTATGTATGGGTTGTTAAAAAATCAATTCAGAGAAGTATTGCAAGTCTTCACTGACGTTTCTCTTACTATTTAAGCAGGAAACTGCACTTGAAAAATACAATGTAAGTGGTATTTAAAAATACATGCTGACTGAATTTGGAATTGGCATTTCAAACATCAAGAAGTTCAAATGTGTTTTTGATAAGGGTGGCCACCACTAGTTTGAAAGGTATACTTCAGAACACACACAGGAATAGCAGCTCTTCTCCCCCCAGGGACCCACTTAGGGCTTGGTTCTCTGTGAGCCTCTGCTCCTTGCGCTCATGCTAAGTTAATCTGTGTTTCCAGCCTCACAGTCTGTCTAACCATTTCTGTGATGACCCACTGGGAAGAAGGGCAGCTAAGGGATGTAGAGCTATCATTATTATTGTGTTGTTGTTGTTATTGTTATTACTATTATTTATTATTATTACAAAAATGGTAGACTCAGAAAACTTTACTGCTGTCTACTATGTCTCTAGCATTTTTTTGGAGGAGAAGTGGTATTAGGGCTCGAACTTAAAGTTTCATGTTTGCTAGGCAGTCATTCCTCCACTGGACCCACATTTCTACCCTCTTTCTTTATTTTTCAGATAGAGTCTTTTATTTTTGCCCAGGGCCGGCTTTGGGCTACTAGTCTGTTTAGGCCTCCTGTGTAGCTGGGCTCATAGGTGCATGCCACCATACCTACTTGCTTGTTGAGTTAGGGATCTTGCTAAGTTTTGACACAGATTGGCTTTTGAAGGCCAATCTTTCTAATCACTAACCCCTGAGTAGCTGGGGTTATAGATATATGCTACCACACCTGACCCTTCTCTAGTCCTATTCTAACAGTGTCTGTCAGACTTACTCAGCACACTTACCTCTTCTGCATGACAGGAATAGCATTATATTGCTTTTTATAGAAATGTCTCTATATTCAGAATGTAGTATTTTCACCACAGACAAAATTAATAGTATACTAGGATTTTATTTCAGGCTGTGCTGAGTTCCACCAGATCCTAGATACAAAACCCCAAGACTACCTAAATGATCACAAACAAGACCACACTAAAGCTACCAGTACAACTATGTTTATTGCAGCATTATTTACTATATTATTTACTATAGCTATGGAACCAACCCAGATGCCCCTCAGTAGATGAATGGATCAAGAAAATGTGGTATATATGCACAATGGAATTCTATGCCTCCATCAGAAAGAATGACATTGCCCCATTTGTTAGGAAATGGAAAGACTTGGAAAAAATTATATTAAGTGAAGTAAGCCAAGCCCAAAGAAACATAGGTCCCATGGTTTCCCTTATTTGCAATAACTAGTATATGTATGAGTCAAGCAGAAAAGGTCAGATAAGTTGATGTTAGGGAAATGAACCTTAAGATGTGTATTCAAATGTTTTTTTTTCTTTCATGCGATTGTTTCTAACACATTTATAAGATTATTTCTTTGTTGCTTTGTATGTCCCTCCCCCACAGTATAACCCTTACTTTCACTGTATATGATGTCGGTATAATTTGTGGAGGGGAAGGGGAAAAACAAGTCGTTTAAATAGGGATACAGGTGCGCCCATTGCAACAATGAGATGTACAAGTCGATATGTTGAAAACGAACTTTACAACTTTGGTGGGGGGGGACAGGGGGAGGGCTGGGAAGGGATGTGAAGGGTAAACAAAGGAGGAAGCTACAATGTTTGATAAGAAATGTCTTGCCCATGTAATTGTAACCCCTCTGTACAGTATTTTCACAATAAAAAAAACCCAAGACTAAAAGACCCTCTTAGCAAGATTGACTTCTCTGCTTATTATTTAATCCAGGATGATGAAATCCACAGATAAGCAAAGCAAGAAAGATTTTTTTTCTTTTGTTAGATTCCCAATTGAAGTAAGAAAAATGTCACCAGCTTCCTCTCTCACAGCAGGAGCAAAAGGCAAATGCTAAACATTTCTGTTATACAACTTCAAACTTAGTAAATGAGTTTTTAGGTTACTCTTCACATCTCATTTTTCTGAAGAAAAGACTTGTCCTTTACAAAACAAAGTGGGGGCAAGACATGGTGGTTCACATGTCCCAGCTACTTGGGAGACACAGATCAGGAGGTGTATGGTCTGAGGCCAGTCCAAATAAGCAGGATGTGCTGGTACTTACCTATCATCCCAGGTATGCAGGGAAACTGAAGAGGAGGACTGAAGTCCAGGCCAGCCTCCAGCAAAAGACATGAGACATTAGACCTTATTCAAAAACTATAGTATGGCTTCAGTGGTAGAACACTGACTAGCAAACCCCAGTACCACTACCACCAACAACAACAACAAAAAGTTTCTCAGGAAAAAAGTGTCCTTGATTAGTGCTACCTAATTCATATAAATTTCATTTTATTTTACCAATTCCTAACACTTCCTTTTTCTGGTTTTATTTTGGTTTGGTTTTATTTTTGTGCCAGTATTAAGGCTTGAACTCTGTGGCCTCAAACTCTCAATCTACTTTCTGGCTCACAGCTATCAATCTACCCCTTGAACTATACCTTAACATAGCATTTTTGCTGGTGAGATGAAATTCTCCCAGACATTTTACCCCTCAAGCTGGTTTTGTACTTTGGTCCTCCAGATCTCAGCCTCCTGAGTAGCTAGGATTACAGGCATGAGTCTCCAAAGCCACACCTTGTACTTGTTCTTTATGACCAATGCAATAGATCACTGGTGGACAACTGCACATCAAAGTGGGGTGTCTGCTGCCCATAAGGCCTGGATAACTTGCCGGTAATTACAGTCTCCATCTCTTCATTGTATGATTTCAAAACAGGAAAGTCTTGTTTGTGAAATCCAGCCCAATCCCCAGTTCATTTTCACACTCCTCTATGCTTTTGCTGATTAGAAAACAAACTCATCCAACTCACTTTTCTTTTAGTGAAAGCTGATAATAACGGGCCCAATGAAATCACAGTATAATTTTGTGAATTACTTGTCAAAACTAGTCAGATTTTAGTTGACTGGCTTTTATTCCCCTTAAGCAAACCTGAATATGCCTCATGATAATAATATAAAGATGCTTTAAGCTAAAATATATACAGGTTGAACCTGGCTAATCTGAAAATCACACATCAAAAACAGAAAAAAATACCAAAAAAAATCCACACACACACAAAATCCATGTTCTAAGCACTGAAACATTCTGACCAGTGGCATGAAGCCACAGGGGAAAATTCCACACCTGACTTCATGTCATTGGTTGCTGTCCACAATGCAGGTGCACTGAAAATACTGTAAAAAAGAATTCCTCCAGGCTATGGGAATAAGGTACATATGGAATATGGATGATCTTTTTGACTGCATTTGAGTCTCATCTTTGACTCTCCCAAATCAGGAAACTTCAAATCCAAAACCCTTCTTTTGAGCCTGAGCATTTCATAAATGGATACTTAACCTGTACTTTCTTTTTTGGTGTTTGCTGCTAAGCTTTTTTGCTCAAGGCTAGCACTCTGCCAGTTGAGTCACAGTGCCATGTATGACTTTTTCTGAGTAGTTTCTTGGTGCTAAGAGTCTCATAAACTTTTCTGCTCAGATTGGCTTTGAACCACAATCCTCAGATCTTAGCCTCCTGCATAACTAGGATTAGAGATATGAGCCATCTGCTCCCAGCATCTTTCTTTTTTTTTTAATTGTAAAGGTGATGTACATAGGGTTACAATTACATAAGTCAGGGAATGAGTACATTTCTTTTTGAACAGTGTCACCCCTTCCCTCATTCTCTCCCAGTTTTTTCCTTCCATCCCCCCTCCCTCCCCAAGTTGTATAGTTCATTTTCAACATAGTGTCTACTGAGTTACCCTTTGTCCCACCATTTCTGTGCTTCCCCTTCCCCTCCCCAAATCAGATAAACTTACATACAAGACAAAGGGTACAGAAATCAAAACCAGTGACAAAAGGTGGGGGTGGGGTGGGAAGAACTGCAAATAGTACAATAAAAAAATCTCTTGTTTCCATTTCTTGGAGTTCATTCCAATAAGCATCATTTTATATGATCATATGTACATAGTTGTCCACTCTATCCACTCCTTATCCTATACATCTTTTTATTATTAAGTTTTTTATTGTGAAAATACCATACAGAAAGGTTATATGAGCAAGATAATGAGTACATTTCTTATCAAGCATTGTTGCTTCTTCCTTTGTTTCCCTTTACCATCCCTGCCTTCCCATCTCCCCCCATCCCTACATCTTAAGGCCCTATTTTTTACTTTTAAGTCTCTGTCCTGAACTTATTTCTTGATATTTCCGTGCTATTAAATAAATACTAACAGTGAGTCTGGTGAACGATGAAGGAAAATTATCCAATTATTCTCCTCCTCTTTTTTTTTTCTTTTTTAGTTCTCATACTGAAACGTGCACTCAGGGCCCAGATGGTATCTCTTAGCTTTTTTGTTCAGTTGGCATTTTACCACTTGAGCCACAGCTCTACTTCCAGATTTTTGATAATTAATTGGAGCTAAGAGTCTCGTGGACTTTTCTGCCTGGCTGGCTTCAGACCAAAATCTTCAAAGCGCAGCCTCATGAGTAGCTAGGATTGCAACTATGAACCACCAGCACCCGGCTTTATTCTTCTCTTTAGGACATATGTTTGTATACGTCATAAAAGGCCAGTCCACTAAATCTCTGAGAGCTGCTGGTGACCCAGTCCAAATAACATGGTTGGAAGATGTATACTTTGGAACAAATAATCAGCATCCATTATTGTACTTTGTAATTGATACTAGTGCTCTGAGAGTCACTGATCTGCAAAAAATCGCCCAGACTTTGCTGCTCTGCCCTTGGTTGCCTGCTGGATGGCTCTGAAGTCTCCCAGTGACTATCCCCAGCAGTTACTTCCTAGGACAATTATTCAGTTTGGTTTCAACATTCGTCTGCCTTTGTGGTTCTCAATCTATCGCAGATCTCTGAGAGATGAGCTGGGTGGGAAGGATTGATGACTTGTATTTTTGGTGCTTAAGACCCTGTTTTTGCTGTGTTCCTCAATCTGAGTGGAAATCTGGATAGTTCAGATTTGCAGATAATTCAAGGTTTTGCTGTATAAGACTCTATTGTTTGAAATGGAAACTCTGGTGACTGAATGTAAGTAATTCTGAATGTGAAAAGATGTTTCCAATTAAGAAAATCTGGCTGCCTATACCCTAAGCATACCAAGGTTGAAATGAATCCTAATTCCTCCTTGACATGGATTTGACCAAAATCAAATGTTCTTACTATGAAAACATATTCCATATATAACTTTCTTTTCACTGAATGCCAAATGATTATTAACTTATTTCTATAATCTTTTACAGAGCTCATGTTACGACAACATGGCTGTGGAAACATACAGTTCTTTCTTTTCCACACATATGAACCTGATTTCAGCAGAAGACAAAGAATGTATTTCTAGCAAATGAGCAAGCATTTGCAGCACATGGAGTGAAGTGCACTTAAATGATCTTGGTTATTCAATCAGTCTGTGATTATAGCAGAACATTTCTAGCACAAAACATTTGCTGAACACATGCTTGGCTGGCTTCCAAAATAGTTTGGTAGATAGTTTCAGAGGACAGGATGTCCAAGTGCTTTTCACGTTTTTAATACAGAGTTTCTCTTCTGACTATAATACTGCAATAATATAGTTTTAGAAATATCCAGTCATGATTCACTATCTTGTTGTCATTTTATCTTCTGCATTTAGTGCAAGTTTTACAATTTTGAGTAGAAACACTCCAAATCAAAACCTGCTGTAAAATATTCCTGTGTAACACAAGTCCAGCAGCATCTCTGAGCCATTGTATATAATACATAATACACTGATGACCACAAAGCCTTTATTAAAACTTTCTAATTTACTTTGTAGCCAAACTTGGTACAATCAAAACAAAATAAAACTAATCAACTAGATTAGTTGATTAGATAATTAGTTGATTAGATAATTCTTTCCTAAAATAAGGAGTAATTTTGTTACATGCCTCAGATTGGGGGGGGGCAGTAATTTGTATGTATAGAACTCAGCAGCTTTTTGAGAAACAGGAGCTCTACCACTTGAGTCTCTTCTCCAGTCCCATTTTGCATTCGTGACTGTCAAGATAGAGTCTCACTCATTGCCAGAGCAATATGGACTGCAGTCTTCCTATTTGCATTGCCTTTGTTGTTGGAATGACAAACACAATGCCACCATGCTCAGCTACTGAGTGAGATGGATCTCACACACTTTTATACCTCAAACTGGAGCACCCTCAATCACCACCTTCCAAGTAGCTATGATTACAAGCTTGAGTAGCCATGCCCAATGGATATATAATGTATGGTAATGGGAAGAATTCAGACAATCTGGGAAAACCCTCAAGAGATTAATTTTGGGAAATTCTATATCATAAAATAACCATCCAATATTAACTTTGAGGAAATGCAAAGCAGTATAAAGAAGGAAAACATCACTCTTAATTCCCACTACCCAGAGTGAGGCACCTGAAGATTTGGGATAGCATGCTTCAAAGCAACCATTTGTGCTCATGCACACATATATAAAAGCATACGGTTTCAAAGAATAGAATTATATGTTTGATTTCAAAATATGCACTTACATTATGATATAATGCATGTTTTTTTATTTATAAACAATGGCCTTTCAATGACTTACACAATTGTCTCACACTTATGGTGGCTCAACTGAATGACCTGTTTTAATTTCATGAGGGTGTAAAGGTGTATCCATGAAACTATTCTGTGTTTCACTTTTGGTCTAGTATGCAAAAACTCATATGAGATATTCAACCCCTTTTTATAAAATAGACTTTGTGACAAATTATTTTGTTCAGCTGTGGGCTCAAGTCAGTATTCTAAGCATGTTTAATGTAACTTTGGCTAAGCTATGACATTTAGTATGTGAGGACGTGAAATGCATTTTCTATTTACATTGGGTTTAGCAGGTTTTAAGTATGTTGTAAGTCAAGGGGCACCTGTATTATAACATGACTTGGTTAGAGTTTATTTAAATATTTCTGCATTGATATTTTTTATTGCTTTTAGGACTTACTTTTTAACAAATAAGGATACCATTGTGAGCATTCTAGTGACTTTGCAAATTTGATTTCTTATGAAAAGCTCAGGAGATTCCATTTACAAGCTGGAAACTCTTAAACATAGTGAGACAATAATTTCCCTTTAATCCTGGAAAATAGAATTGACAATCATTGATCACTGTTTGTGATCTTAAGCAGCTATTGCAATGTTTTCACTGGCCTTTTCTAAAACAGAGATCATGTATTTTCAGAAGCAAATAAAGAATGTAGGTGACTCACATCTATAATCACAACTGCTTGAGAGGATCATAGTGTGAAGCCACTGCAGGCAAAAAGCTACTGAGGCCATCTCACTCTCTAAGCTAGACAATGATGGTGGTGCATCTGTGAACTCAACTACTTGGGAGGCTAGAGGTAGGAGGACTGGGATTGAGGGCAGAAAAAATGAAAGATTGAACCTGAAAAAGACTGTATCTGAAAAATAATTGAAGGAATTTGGAGATTGCAAATGGTAGAGCACCTATCTAGTAAGCACAAAGTCCTGAGTTTGATCCTCAGTACTGCCAAGAAAGACAGACAGAAAGGGAAGGGAGGGTAAGAGGGAGGGAGGGAGGGAAAAGGGAAGAAATTAAGAAAGAAAGGAGTCTAATGTCTTTAAATTTCCTCTGAATCAAAGTACATTATATGCATGTATGAAAATATCACAATGAAACCTCTTTGTTCAATTAATCCATGCTAATAAAGAGAGACAAATTCCCTTTGAAAAGGCCTGTCTATGTGGATCTATTATTTATTCTTTTATATGTGGTTTTATATTGATCTTGGAGAGAAGAGATGTATTTCAGCTGACTTAGTTCAGCTGTACAAAGACAGCTTTGAGTATGCTTCACTCCTTAAAAAGAACAGTCTTATAGTTTAAGGAATTGTGTTTGAAGCAATAACATTATTGTCAGAACTTTACCTCTAAGGAAGGAAGGGGTTTTATTTTTCCTGGGTCTTTTTGTTAGTAAAAATAAATTAAGTATCTGGATTTCTTGCTTTTACTTGCTTTAAAAATAAAGAATCAACAAAAATCTAAAGAAAACATGTCTCAGACCACTGAGTGGTTTTAAGGACTAGAATGGAGGCTTTCTGCTAAAGGAGTAAATTGACAAAATGAGACTGATTTGTTTTAAGAAGTTCCAAAGGGAAAAGAAAGAGATTACTCTGACAAGGATACAGAGAAGCCAAGAATCATTTAGAACTTCTATCAATCTGGGACAAAGTCAATAGGAAAAGGGGTCTTTGTTTATTATGAGATTCAGAAGTCAGATTCAGAGAGCCTCTAGCAATCTCTGAAGAGTTGCTGAGGGAGTGAGTGAATGGGTAAGTGAATGGGAGAGTGAATGGGTGAGTGAGTGACTTAGAGAAGCAAAGGAAAAGAGAGGGGAGGGAATAAAATGTAATCCAGACCATTTCAAGGAGAGAAGGGACCAGGAGTGACTCCCCAAACAAGTAAATTGTATTGGGGGAACATTTACAAGTACTGCATAGTAATTGTTGAGATCTTTTCCCTCAGGGCAGCTGAACTTTGTCAGTGCAGCTTTTTCTCACTGCGTGGAAGCAGACACAGAGTTTCCTCACAATAACCTCTGTTACTACCTACTGTGAGCTCAAATAAACCTCTTTTTCTTTCTTTTATTGGCTATGCAGGGGTTTGAACTCAGAGATTTGCTCCTGTTTGACAGGCAGTACACACACACACACACACACACACACACACACACACACACATTCAGCCTGCTTTACTAATTACAAGTTCATTTATCTTGTTTTTTTGTGGGGTTTTTTGTTTGTTTTTAGTCTTTATTTTTCAGGAATGGAGAAATGACTAACACAAGGATACTACCAGTTAGACTGACGTGTTAAAAACTGAGTGCTTACTTTCTCTGTGATTTTTCAGGAGTTAATGTGTGTTTTGTGTGTGAGTGTATGACATACACAGTATGAGTGAATAAATATTTATGTATGATAAGGGCACCCCTGTATCATTTTAAGGTCTTGAAATGTAGTATTAATCTTTGTTTTGTTGTATAAAATATGATATCATTTGTGTGTGTATGATGTGTGTGTTTGTATGTAAGAGAGAGAGAGAGAGAAGTAGATTGCAGAGCGGTGATTGTTTCAGAGACATTTCACTTAATCCTGTACACTAGGATAGCTTTTACACCACAAATTAAAGAACCATGTGAGGTCTTGCCATAGCCCATGTCCATCCATTCCCATTAACCAACTTGGGATTTGTGAAACCATGGGTTGAGTTTATGGATCTAACTTTCTGTAGGTGAATGTTGGCCAAGATTTCATGTTTCCTGTACTTCACTCTGTTAGGGGTACAATGATGAGTGTTCCTTTCCAATATGAATTCAGATCCTCTGGGATTTCCTTCTACATGTGGTTACTTGAAAAATGACCATACATCATTTGGGGGAAGAATTAGGAGACTCATTACACTGTACTTTTTTGTTTGTTTTTGTTGGTTGTAAGGCTTGAATGCTGGGCTTGGGCACTATCCCTCAGCTCTTCAGCTTAAGGTGAGCGATCTACTGCTTGAGCCACAGTGCCACTTCTGGCTTCCTAGTGGTTTATTGGAGATAAGTGTCTCATGAACTTTCCTGCCCGGGCTGGCTTTGAACCGTGATCCTCAGATCTCAGCCTCCTGAGTAGCTAGGATTACAGGCATAAGCCACCAGGCCCCAGCCTACACTGTACTATTTATGTAGAGTCTGTTCTCATAGAACCTTAAGTTCTTTTGGAAAATGGGCCCAAACCTTGTCATGTCTAAATGTTGGGCAAGGAAATATGACTTTCTATTTGGATGGCTGCCTTTAGTCTCTAGATCATATATCCTTTATTCATTTTGGCTCAGTAGACTGATAAAACCTTTGATACTTTATCACCTATCATTACCCTGAGGGTCTCCATGTTTTTAACCACTTGCATAACCTTTCTACAAGGCCATTATAGATTGGAAAGCCAATCTTAACCTTGATACCTAGGCTCCTTTCATTTCAAGATCCTGTCATCCTCATTGCTGTCAGGGAATATGGTTCTGTAAGACCTGTCATCATCCTGACCTGCAGTAGTGGTCACCTCAGAGCTTCAGGATGCTCACTCTTTGTCCTTGTGGAATGTCCGCTGAATTCTCCCTTACAGCATAGCTGTCTGTGGTTCTCCAGCCTTTCAGAGCATATTCTCCAAGCCTCTGGATCCCTCTTCTTCAGTCTGCCATGATTTTGACCTTTTTTGGTTTTTGAGTTTGAACTTGGGGACTTGGAATTGATCTACTTGCTTGTTCTGCTGGAGTTCTACTATTTGAACCCAACTTGCTTTGGTTGTTGTTCATTGTTTTGTTTAGTTTTGCTATTTGTTGTGGAGATAGAGTCTTGCAGACTTTTCTATCCAGGTTTGCCTCCAACTACTAGCATCCAGATCTCAGTCTCTTTGAGCAGGTGGGATTGCCTGTATTTAGCTGATTTTAGCATTTGTAATTCACTTACTGTAGCAAATTGCTTCCTCCAGGCTTGCCTAGTGACCTTTATAAAGCAGAGTTTCACATCATCTCTGGATACTTAGTTAGATAAAAAAGAAAGACACCTTCATTCAACACCCTTAGGACATGGCACCTTATTCTCTTGGCTCTAAACAGTTTGGGATTGACTATAAAACTATAATTCCTTTGGGGAATTTTTTTTTCTTCACAGCTACCACCTTTCCCCAGTGTAGTCACATATTGTGATTAACTCTAGTTGGGTCACTGGTGGCCAGGGAAAAGGATGGGCTTAGCCACAGAAAGTGGTTTGTGCTGTCTTCTTGAACAGAGGTCTCTTCATCCCCTTCATATATAAAGATAGCCTTGGCCTTTAGCAGAAAGTATCCACAGATACCCCTATAACATGTCATACTCCTTTGTATCCAAGGCCTCAGCCTGGATTCAGCAGGTATGCCACAGCTGAGAAGAAAACCTTTGTTGAAGCTCTGATAGTTTTGTAATCCAATTCATGGCCTAGGCTTAGTTCTTGGTTTTTCTTCACCCTCTCTCTCTCTCTCTCTCTCTCTTCCTCTCTCTCTCTTACTCCCCCCCCCTTTTTTTCTTTTTTCTTTTTTGCCAGTCCTGGGGCTTGAATGCAGGGCCTGGGCACTGTCCCTGAGCTTCTTTTGCCCAAGGTTAGCACTCTACTACTTGAGCCACAGCACCACTTCTGGCCTTTTCTGGTTATGTGGTACTGAGGAGTCAAGCCCAGGGCTTCATGCATGCTAGGCAAGCACTCTACCACTAAGCCACCTACCAGCCCTCTTTGGTTTTTCTTTCTGTCTCACAGCTGGAGTTCTTTCATGTGACGTGAAGAGTCTTGATAGCTTTCACACTTAAATAAGCAGATGATTAATCACTGTGGTAGATGGAATAATGTCTCCCAAAGACAGCCACATCTTAATCCCTGAAGCTTGTGAAAAGAGATCTTTGCAGCATTTGAGTTGAAGATTTTGAGCCTCGATTGCATGGGCAGGACCCATGTAATCCCAAACTCCCTACCTGTCAGAGAGGGAGGCAGTAGGACCAGAGTTAGGAGCCTACAGGACAAAAGTAGAGGTTAAAGAGGCATGACTACTGGTGGTAGTAATATGTTACTAATTTGTGAGTAGTAGCATATTACCACTAACAATATTCTATTGTTACTAACATATCACTACTAACAATAGAACATACAGAAAATTCATAGAAATAGAAAAGGAATGCAATATTAGAAAAATTGAATACAATAATAAGAAACAAATTCAGCAATAGAAAATGAATGCAGTCACTTTTTAAAAATCATTTTCCCACACAATTCAGCTTTGATTGCCCTCAACACTCACTATCCAAGCCTTAGTCATTCTAATCAATACTTCCCCCAAATACTCAAATGCCTAATCCCCTGTATCTACCAAAACATTTCCTTCCATCCAAATCCCATCCAGATTCACTGTCAACTAAGTTTAAAAATGCTATCATGTGCCTGGGCCTCCTAACCACAGTGATGAGGACCTCACTGCCCACTGGTCAGTGTGTGTGTGCTAGCTTCCAAATCCCAATTTTAGTGCCTGCTTCCTTGGGCCACTTCTGGAAGCAACTATTGTAAGCCACATTCCTCAGGAAACATACTCTGAGATATTTGTGCAAAGGAAATAAATTGAGGAGTGTCTAGGAGATTAGCTATTACAGGGAGCCAAAAAGGAATGGGGTAAAGGAGAAGTTGAAAACCACTAGGAAACTCTCCAGCTGGAACAGCCATCCAGAGCTGTCCACAGGAAAGCAAGAATCCAAAGCTGTGTCTCCTTCCTTGAACAAATTATCACATTTGAGCTGCCTGGGAAGGAGGCCATCTTGATTTGGTCAACAACACGCTATAACAAAAATACCACAAACGGGGTGGCTTATAAGCAAGAAAATTCTACTTCTCACAGTTCTGGAAGCTGAGAAGGCCAAAAATCAAGTTTCCCATAGTTTTGCCCATAAAAAGAGGACCTTTTCCTCATTGGTCCTCACATGGCCAAGAGGCATACAACCATTTGGGGGTATTTTCATAAAGGAGTTTGTCTCACTTATAGATATTCAGCATTCATGACTGAAAGCCATCTCAAAAGTCTGAATAGCATCTCCTTAAAGGTTAGCATTTTATCAAATGAATTTTATGGAGATGCAAACAAAGAAACAGCAGAAACATAGGCTTGGACAAATGGCTTCTTCACCCCTAGAGAGACTTCACAAAGAACCATTAACTACGGACACACTCAGCAGCTAGGAAAAAGCCCCCAGGTCAGCCTTGAAGTGGGTGGGATTATGTGTGGTGGGGAAAGCCTCTCTACAACTGCTATCTGCTGATCTGAAGTCCCCTGTCCTGGCTGTCTTTCTTGGGGTCCTTGTGTCATCATCTATGGGTCCCCGTTTCTGCCAGGCCTCTGATGAAGCCCACCCCTACTGCTTACAGTTCATTCCTTCCCCTTGCCCATCACCTCCGTATGTTCTGATCTCCAGCTTCTCTTCATGGTAGCCACTCAGTGCCTCTCATCTCCTCCTGGCCTCTGAGGTACCCCACTCCTGGCCTTGACCTCCCCGTTCCCTTCTTTGGGCCTTCAGTAGTCACCTCTTCTCTCACTCTTGCTCCTGAAGAGATGAGTCCTGTGGGACAAGGTTTGTTCTCCTAGCAGTCTGTCTTTTATAGCAAATTCCTTTGCTCTAGACACCAATGCCTTCTGAGGAGAAGGAAAAAGTCCTGAGTTTGTGAGTTTTCACACACATACACACACACACACACACACACACAACACATACACACTTCGCCTTGACCCACTAGGTTCCTCCAATTCTAGGGCCTGTATAAAGTGTGATCCATTTCTTCCCTGTTGATAGCTTCTTCTCTCCCCTGACACTGGGCCTTCATCAGGCCCTCTGGTCTGGCTGGCATGTATATGTATATGATCTTGAATACTAAAAGTAACTCAATTATTTTTTTCTCCTATCAAGTTTATAAGTTTGAAGAGATTTCAGTTTTCTAGTTGTAATTCTGCTTAAGTATTAAACATGCAATGAAAGTGGTAGTCACAGAGCACCCTAAGCCCGCCCAGAGCCCAGGGATTCCCTGGGAAGAAAGTGCTCCCCATGACACTGCCCTGGTTTCTCTATGGTCAGTACTCAAACTGAAAACTGCTTAAAAGCAACCAAAAAGTGGAAGGAAGGAAGGAAGGAAGGAAGGGAGGGAGGGAGGAAGGAAGGAAGGAAGGGAGGGAGGGAGGGAGGGAGGGAGGGAGGGAAAAAGAAATAGAAGGAAAGAGAGAAAAAGAAAATAAAGAAAGAAAGGAAGGAAGGAAGAAAGAAAAAGAAAGAAGGAAGGAAAGAAAGAAAGCCAGACAGACCTGGTGTAACCAGGAAATGGGAAGGCATGGGTGGGGTTGGGATACAAAGGGGATGTTGAAGAAAGGGGGTGACACTGGTCCAGAGACATTGTACACATAACTTGACATGTTAAATTAAAACTCCTTTTTACAACTATTTAAAGATAATTAAAGTGGAATACACTAAACTAAAATCTATGATGATGTATCGTTCCATGAGGCAGTAAACCCAGCATTTGAACTGCCTCCTATTCCTTGATTGAAAAGTAATTGTTTAGCCACTTTCTATGGCTCAGTGTAATTCATGGCAGAGCACTTGCTTGGGATGCAAAAGACCATGACCTCCATCCTCAGCAACACATATAAGAAGAGAGCTTCTGTTTAGCAAATATACTGAATTAAAACAACAATAACAGCGTATCTAATACTGTCTTTAACCTCTACAGTGGCCGTCCGCGGAGTGAAGAGCTGGCCCTCAAGAATTGTGGCAAGACAGAAAAACCTGCAGATTCCTCTCTTCATCTCACACTCAGGCTGTGACATTTGCTCAGTGACATCAGGCAGTGCCAACTATTTACATTTCTATTTAAATTAAACAAGTCAAATAAATGCATGGGGACAGCCTTCTGTATAGATAGATGACAGATCAGAGGTAAACACATTGTAGTTTTTAGAAAGGACGGTGCCAGCCAATACTTTGCAGGTCTCTTTGAATACATCATTTTCAATGAAGGCAAGATACTTGCAAAAAAGTAGTTTCCTGCAGCTAAATAGAAACCCTGTCTCCATTTGACACTAGAAATATCAAAAAAAATCAGTGATGTGGTGAAGAAAGTTCTGTGTAAACATTGAATCACATAGCAAAATTCTTTCCCTGGGAGAGAGGACAAAATCAGAATTTATTTATGTCATCTTAAAAGATCAACTAATGATTTAAAGACCTTCAAGGTGTAGGTTTTTGAGAAGTGAGCCATCTTTCCCCATCCCAGAGAACCAACACCCAGCCTACCTTTGTTTAATGAAAGAAGCACTTAACTCTTAGTTAAGATGGTTGACTTATTACATCTCTCTTTTTCCCAGGAATGAGAAGGTGATAGACAAAGAATAAAATTTCCTGATAGCATACAAAGGAGACATGTACATGGTGGTTACTTCTAACACGGGGGATTCTGCAGGGAATATTGCTTCTGTCCTGCTGAAGTAGATTTTTTGTTATCCTTAGAGAGAGTTTATGGATTCTGGAGGTAAATCATCCCTGAGAAAAGCAGCCATGTAATGGGTGTGAAACATCTAAACAAAGCAGTGGGAAACATGGTGAGTGTAGCCTAATTGTTCCAGGTACTGGCTAAGTCTAGAGACAGCTACCCTGGAGACTGTACTCTCATTATTGGATCAACTATGCACAAGAAAACATTTCTTCCAGACTATAAATCAATGCTGTGCTTTGCAGCATTCATGCCAGTTTGCTAAAATATACAGAGAAAATTATTAATACAGGCTGAGAGAGAACATAGCCACAGGAAAAGATGAGCCTCATTTCTCTTTAGAATAACCTTGATCCTCATCTCACATTCATTTCAACTGCTGTATATCTATATGTTTTGCTCTAGAGAAAGTAGTTCAAACCATACACAACTACAAAACTGAGACAGAAATAATGACCTTTTCTGATTAGAATCTTTAAGAAATCCAAACAATTCTATGAAATGATCTTTGTAAACTTCAAATGTTCTCTCTGCAGTAAAAATTAAAGCTCTACAACAACAAAAAATTAAAGCTATATAAAAAATTTCATTAACCAAAGGGAAAAATTATAAAAGGGGTGATATGTTTTGAAATCCTTGAAATAAAAATGTAGTAAGTGATCTCTAAGGAATACTATGTCCTTAAAAATGACATAAATGTGTTTGGATAATTTTATTTTAATATATGATGGGAATACATTAACCTATGGTATTTTAGCAAACTTTTTCCCTGTAAAAATAAGGACACTAAACTTCAGCATAACATTATTAATTATCATAATGGACAGGAGAGCTCTTGTTTAAAAAATGGCTTTTCTTTGAAGACAGTGACAGACGCACTAAGTCATTGCAGTCTCTCTCAGCACAGCTAAATTAAGAGAGCCTATCATTAATCATGTCGGATTGTTGAAATGCTTTTTATGTCGGGTTGGTACAGCACTAACCTATTATAGTTACTGTCATGCTTCTCGTTTTATTTTTTTAACTCAGATGTTTTTAGAAGAAGGAGATTAGCATTTGATGTAAAAGGAATGAGTTTATCAGGTTGCTTAGGATAAAAGAACCATGTGGAAAGATGTAAAAGCTAGTAGAGAGAGAAGCCCAAAATATCTCCAAAGGGAAGGAAAATTAGTTCCAAATAATGAGAATGAGAAAAAAGATTCTTCACATTAATATATTAATAGGAATTACTGAAATATATAACATTTTAGAGAACATAATAAACTTGTTCATCCACATACATTTGCTTTCCAAAGAACAGAGTTGGTGTGGGATGCTGGTGGCTCACACCTATAATCCTAGCTACTCAGGAGGCTAAAATCTAAGGATCTCAATTCAAAGCCAACCCAAGCAGGAAAGTTCCTGTACCTCTTAGCTACAATCAACCAGCAAAAATCCAGAGTGGAGTTGTGGTTCAACAAAAAAGCTTAGAGGCAGTGCCTATGCCCTGAGCTCAAGCACTATGACCAGAAGAGATAGACAGACAGACAGATAGACAGGCAGACAGAGAGTTAGAAATTTATTATCTGTGTTCTTCAGATAAGGAAAACTAAGAGTTAAGTGTTTTGGTTAATATCTCAAATCAAAACCAGTTGCTAGTGGCTCAGTCTTGTAACCCTAGGTACCCAGAAGGCTGAGCTTTGAGAATCAGGGTTCAAAGCCAGCCTGGACAGGAAAGTTGTGAGGCTCTTCTCTAAAATTAATGACCAAGAAAGCCAGATCTGGAGCTATAGCTCAAGTGGTAGAGTGCTAGCCTTGGCAGGAGAAGTAGGGAGAGGGAGGGAACTCAAGGACAGTGCCCAGGCCCTGAGTTCAAGTCCCAGGTCCTGTACAAAAAGTAGTCACAATTCCAAGTCATTTCAGAACTGGAACTGGCACAAGGGCATATGATCTGGTTGAATAATTATATATACTCCTGAATCCGACTTTGATGTTATGCATACTTATAATATTGATATGGCAAATCATTCAGTTCTCTGCAAAGAACATTTATTGATCTGCAAATTTTAGCCTTTTAATTCTGATCCTATATCTCTTAAACTGATTTTCCTCCAAATTACTTCCTTATATATACATTCCCAATTTAAAAAAAAATCAAGCAATGGTACATAACTCTATTAACTTCATGTATCAGCAGGAAAAGCAGGATAATTAAATGTCATACCTAAAGTCCAATGAGCTAAAAGATGACGCAGAGCCCAGAGGAGTTTAGTGCCCTGATGCTGTCCTGAGTTCTCTGCTTGGCACCCTTAGTTTCTAGGTAAAGCTGAGAACGTGATAGCCAACATTCCTTTCCTTGCGGAATCCAGCTAACCTGCCACTTGATCTTGTGTTTGAACTGTGCTTTGTGAGTCCTCCCTTTTGGGATCATGTTGTATCAACTGTCATCTCTCACATACGAGCCCACCTCTGAGCTCAGATGAGCATAATTTAATAGTAGATGGGCTAAATCTAGAATCTTCCTTCTTCCGTGTCCTATTATGCCATGCTAATACCTTTCAAAGTGCATGCTGCCTGCCGTGCTTCTTTCTGAGGGCTTCAAATGCAGGTCTTTACGATCACTTTTGTTAAGCTTGTTGAAATTAACTTGTCTAACTTACAAACTTGGGAAGTGACTAAACCAGAATCCAAACGCAGACAGTCTGATTTCCCAGTCCTAATACTGAGCCATCACTGTCACCTCCTCTCAGTTTCTACCTTGAAGCTATGTGACTGTCCATAATGTCTGTTCTCCAATCCCTACAGAAGAAGAATATTGCTCTCCTTTCTGGTTTGGATCCATCTTATCTTTCTCACTCGCTTCCAATTCAGTGCTCTCTTTGGGCCTCAATCATTTCTGGATAATGTTTAACCTAAGAGGCAGAGCTCAGTGACAGTTCCCATTTTCTAAGACGTGGTACAATATTTCCCTTGTGTAAACTGATATTTGATCTCAGGCTCTTTGCGGTTCACTGCCAGCCCCCAAAGCAGCGTGTGATAAATTGCCTGCTCTTCCAGTTTGTACTTTAAGAGTACAGCCATCTGTTTATATCCCACAACTTCTGTGCCATTGTCCATGATGTCTGATAATGTTTGTAACATTAAGAGGTACAAGAGTCTCCCAAATGTCAAAATATATCTTGAGACACAGCTCCCTCAATCTTATTCCATACTAAACACTACATACAAAATTGAAGAGGTCTAAACACAGCATATAGGCCAACGGTTTTTCAGCTGTTAGGATACAGTCCTTATGAGAGTTACCAAAATCATTTTCTGAGACAAGAAGAGCATTGTAAAATTGTTGTGCTATTTTCTTCACGTGTCCTGTACATTAAAACTGTGCCTTGATCTTAAACATGTGTTTAAGGCCTTTCATAACTAGCTTAGCAGTTAGTTCCTTCCCTTGTCTCCTCTTCCCTCCCTCCCACCCTTCCTTCCATCCTTCCTTCCCTTTACTTTGGTGATACTGGAGTTTGAACTCTGAACTTAGCTCCAGTACATTTTTGCACTGTGATTTTTGAAATAGAGTCTACTTCCAGCCCAGTTGCATTCCTAGACAGTGATCGGCCTATTTTAGACTTGCCATGGTAGCTGGTTTGATGGGTATGTACCACCACTCCATTGAGATGGAGTTTTGTGGACTTTTTCTATCTATGCTGCCTTGAAACCCTGAGCTTCCTAATCTCAGACTCCCAAATAGCTGGAATGAGAGTGCATACCACTATAACCAGTTATCAATTGAGAAAGGATCTTGAATGAATGCCTCTAACTGACCTCAAACCTTAATCCTCTCAATCAATCAGCCTCCCAAGTAGCTAGGATTACAGGTATAAGCCACAGACTCCTAGCTCTGAGAGTTTCAAATAGAATTTACATTTTCAATTTGAAGACTATTTTCTGAAATGGTTAATCTAAAGGTCCCTGGTTTGATCCTGGGTTTCGGCACCAAATGTAAGAGTCCTTCACAACCATTCCAGAGGACCACGCAGAGACAGGCAGGCAGGCACAGGGGGAAGATTATAATAAGGTTTATTAGAGGGGCCATATCTCTCTGGGAAAGGGAGCACATGGCATCTGCCCCTATCCAGGTGGAAGGTAGGTCTGGGGGAGAAATTGCCGGTGAAAGTGAGGTTAAATGGATGCACAGGTGGGTCTGGGAGGAGAGAGTGAATGGCCAGCTCTATGGTGGAAACTCTAGGGGAGGGAGGAGCTCAGGTCTAGGTGGAGTTGAGGACCAAAGGTGGGGATAATACTAACAGTTAATATTGTTTATTAGCACTACAAGTAGCCACAGATAAATGAAAATAAGAATTTCTACACTCAATATCACTTTGTGGAGCCAGTGATTGAATCATCTTAATGTGTATATTTCTGTCAAGTAATCTGATGACAAAAATCACTCAACAATAGGAAAATCAGAACTATAATTTTTGAATTTGCTAAACATTCTTCTGAATTTAGTACAGTCTGCTGAGAGTATGTATTTTGACATTAAAACTTATGTAAAAAATGATTTTAGTTCAGCAACTTAAGACTAGACACTGGAAAACAAGATAAAAGATTTCTTTCTTAGAAAGCAAGTCCAGCCAGGCACCAATGGTTCACATCTGAAATTCACATCTAGCTATTCAAGAGACTGAGATTTGAGGATCATGGTTCAAAGCCAGACAAGGCAGGAAAGTCTGTAAGGCTCTTTCCTCCAATTAACCATCAAAAAAAGCTGAAAATGGAGGTGTGACTCAAGTGGTAGAATTCCAGCCTTGAGCAATAACACTAAGGAACAGTAACCCAGGCCTAAGCTCGTGCACCTAAGCACATTAATTAATTCATTAATTCATTCATTCAGAGATAGATATACAAAGTATCTATTAAAAAGTGTCAGAAGTAGCTCTGCGGCTCAAGTGGTAGAGTGCTCGCCTTGAATCAAAGAACTCAGGGAAAACGCCCAGGCCCAGAGTTCAAGCCCCACCACCGACAAAAAAAAAAAAAAAGGTATTTTATACCTCTGTAGTCCTTGATCACTTTTATGGGGCTGGGAAGGTGGCTCAGTGGTAGAACGCTTGCCTTGCATGCTCGAGGCCCTGGGTTCGATTCCTCAGCACCACATAAGCTAAAAGAAAAACGCCGGATGTGGCACTGTGGCTCAAGTGGTAGAGCGCTAGCCTTGAGCTGAAGAGCTGAGGGACAGCGCTCAGGCCCAGAGTTCAGGCCCCACTACCGGACCCCCCCCAAAAAAAAACAAGTGTCAAGCATGAAGATAGGCTGATGTAACTCAGTTGCTTGCAGTTTGGATTCATTGCTGAAGGTTTCCACTGCTTTTCAAACTCAAGTTCTCAGAGCTGAGTTTTTAGCCCAGCTATGATAAACTTTTTTAAAAGCCAAATTATTTTCTTTGCCTATGATCGAATGTTTTCAGGCTCATGTTTCTTTTCCCTGTAATGCCACTATTCAAGTTTGAGCTTGGGCTGTCTAAATCTTGAACTGGGTTCCTTTCTCACCACCAGAGTCATTGGGTGTCAGAAGGAAAAAGGCCAATGTTCCACCTATGATGGTCCAAGGATTGAGTAAAACCTCCAAGGACAGATAGCAATCTTTCCTGTTGGACCATAGACTACTACATTCTGGCATTCCAGGACAGGAGAGCTGTGGCGCCCACTCATATGTGGGCAGATAGTGGACACTGGGTGGCCTCAGAAAGTTCCCAGAGCCAGCTTGGCAGATGATTAGCTGAGTTTGGATATTCCTGGGAACAATGACTCACTGGTCTGCCTCCTGTCAACCCAAGCCCCATAGACGGACGAGTCTAGCTCTCTTCTCTTTCCAGCTATTGTTTATGTACCCATGTCAGGATCTACTCCTTGAGGATTTATTTCGATTTCTTACAGCACATTTTCTTTCTTTTTTTGGTGGGGGAACAAACAAAAACATACATCCCATACTTCCCCAGCCATGCCCCACCTGGAGACAACCGCCCTCAGGCCAACCCATGCAGACAAAGGACAGAGATGGAGCCGTGCCCGCCCCACTGCGCATGTGCAGAGGCAGCCATTGACCACCTGATCAGGCAGGCAGGAAATGGAGACCTCTGGTGTGTGGCTTCCGGTCTGCCTCACCTCCCCACAGAGGTTCTGTGAGATGGCTTGGAAGAATCTTGTGCTTGTTTTTCTTTTCAGTCTGCTGAGGAGAAGGAACAGACTGGACAAACTCAGTGGGCCCGAATGTCCACCAGCTCAATCAGTCACCACCCAGGTCTGCCTCAGGTCCTGTGCATGCGGCGTCCACGGGGACGCAGGTGGTGGGACCAGCACCAGGCCTTAAATGGGGGCAGGAGCGGGGACCAGAGGCCACAGGGTGCAGTTGAGGGAGAGGCAACCAAGATTTAAAGGGACAATCTGGTGTCTCCACCAGATGAGACAGGAAAAAATAATAATAATAGCAACACCCAAGTTCAAGTTCAGATGAGTTTTTTCCCTAGCCATGGGGAGGGAATGTCCAGGGTTATCATTGAAGGAACGTTTTCTCTTGGTGGTCTTCAGAACTTTTCTTAGGGTTGTGTAGAACCGTGCTTTGCAAACATGGATTTCGGGACTTCTATGCACTCTCAAACGATTACAGAGGACCCCAAAGGTAGGGGAAAGTTTAAATATCAATTCCATATAAAACAGCAACCCCTTCACATGGACATTTTATGAAAAATAACTGTTTTTCAAAACAGAAGAGTGGCACTCAAACACTATGTTTCAGCAGTCAGGCCGCTGTGGTTTCACCTGTCAGGGGCCCTCCAAAGACTTCCCCCTAGAGGAAGAAGGGGAAAGATAACATCTTGGCATTGTTGTGAAAACAGTTTGGGCTTTGCAGATTGCTTGACCCTAGAGGCCCTCCAGGGTTCAACTTAGAAAACCTTTAGGAGGTACTGAAGCATGAGTTCAGCTGCCCAGCTAGGCAGCTCAGGTGCTTGAATGTGGCTGTTCACCTGGAAATGAGTCCTCTGAGAACCTTTCCTTCAGAAGAACCTCCTTCTTTCTCCCCCCCTCCCCCCCTCCTCTTCCTCCTCCCCCCTCCCCTTCCTCCTCCCCCCTCCTCTTCTTCCCCCCTCCTCCTCTCCTTCCTCCTCCTCCTCTCCCCCTTCCTGTCTTCCTCCTCCTCCCCTCTCCCCTCTTCTTTTTCCTCCTCTTTCTGCTTCTCCTCCTTTTCCTTCTCCTCCTCTTCTTCCTCCTCCTCTCCAGTACTATATACCCAACCCTGAAATTTCCTTTATGATATCATTATCATAGGATAACTAATTGCATCAAGAATTAAGTTTCCTATATGAAGTCAGAGTGTCAAAAAACATTTGCTCTCATATTTATTGCAATAGCCAATAAATGGAAACAACCTAAGTGTCCATTGACTGATTTATATATTTTTTATATTTTATATAAATATATATTATATATATATACTATTCAGGTGTAATAGAAGATAAAATACTGTCATTTGTGAGAACACAGATAAAATTAGAGGTCTTTATGTTACGTCAAATAAGCCAGGAAGAGAAATTGAAATACTGAATGATCTCACTCATGCACAATCTAAAAGAATTGATCTTGACTAGTTGTTATGGCTCATACCTGTACTACCAACTACTTGGAAGGTGAAGATTTGCAGAACCATTGTCCAAGTTCAAAATATTTTTAGGATTCAATCTCAAAACTAAAAAAAAATTTTTTTTAAAGCTGAGTGGGATGTTAAGTGCTGTATTCCCAACTATTTAGGAGACATAAGGAGGATCACAGTCCCAGGCTGGCTGGAGCCAAAAAAAAAAAAAGAGTGCCTTTTAATCTGTGGGGTCAAGTGAAGTACCTGACTAAAAATCTAAAAGCTTTGAGTTTACTTGTTCACTAGGATGCACTACTACTTGAACCACTCTTCCACCTATGGCTTTTTGCTAGTTAATTGGAGATAAGCGTCTCATGAACTTTTCTACTGGTCTGACTTTGAATGTTGACCCTCAGATCTCAGCCTCCTGTGTAGTGAGAATTACACATTATCAGCACCTGATAAGATTTCAGATTTTTAAATTTTTGTCAATTTATTAGATGAGAAATACCTGACTATAATTTGCAATCCTCTTTTTATGAGTAAAATTGAACATATTTTTATATAGCTAAAAACCTTTTGTGGCCAAGTGTAGTAGGTCATGCCTATAATCATCTATACTTAGGAGGAGAGATAAGAGGCTCACAATTCCAGGACAGTGTGGACAAACAGACAAGCCAAGCAAAGTGGTTCACATTGTGTAGTTACGGCTACACATGAGATAGAAGTAGGAAGAGTTTCGTCCAAGGCTGGCCCTGGCAAAAGTGGAAGACCTCATCTAAAAAAGAACTAAAGCAAAAAGAACTGGGAACATGGTTCAAATTAGGTAGAGTGTCTATCTAGCAAGTACAAGGCCCTGAATGCAAATCCTAGGATCTCTAGGGAAGGGTAGGGAGGTGGGGGGGGGCACGATGAAGCAAAAAATAAATATTTTCTTTTAAGCTGGGCATTGATGGCTCACACCTGTAATCCTAAGTACTCAGGAGTCTGAGACCTAAGGATCATAGTTTAAAGCTAGCCAGGGCAGGGAAGTCCACATGATTCTTATCTCCATTTAACCACCAGAAAACTCGAAGTAGCACTGTGGTTCAAAGTGGTAGAATGCTATCTTTGAGTGAAAAAAACTAAGGGACAGTGCCTAGACCCTGAGTTCAAGTCCCATGACCAACTAACTAAATATTTGCATTTCTTTTGTAATTTATTTGTTAATGTAGTCATCCATTTTTCAGTAGTGTGTTAATGTTTTTCTTCTTTATGTTAAGAAATGTTTTATGTTCAAGATATTCCCTTTAATATGATAAAAATTGCCCAAATGTTCTTTCATTTGGCTTTTTAACTTTTCTGTGCAAAAAATATTACTCATATGAGATAAAGTCTAACTAGTTACCCATGCTAGCCTTGAACGTGTACTCCCTCTGCCTTGTCGCTGGGGTTACATATGCAGACCACTATACTTGGTTTATGTAAAAGTTTTAAAATGTTTATGCAATCATTTATCAATGTTTCTCTCATTGCTTTTAAATTTCACATGTAACTAGAAAAGGTTTTTTCATTAGCAAGTTATAAAAAAATTAACTTATTTTTCAAAACACTTGTATGGGTCCTTCCTTATTTATATTTAATTACTGATGCTTTTAGAATTTATGTTACACTATAAGCCAAGAACTGTGGTTTGACTTAAGTGGAGTGTACCATCAGGACATTGAGGTAGGAATTTAAGGACCATGAGGTACAAAGTTCTACAAGACACCATCTCTGCCTTCAAGTGCTCTCATGAGAGGAACAATAAAAATGGCTTCAAAGAACATCTAAGTAAATGAATTATGTGTGCCTGTGTGGAAAGGTAATATATTAAAGAAGTCAGCTCTCAAGCCAGGCACCAGTGGCTCATGCCTATAATCCTAGCTACTTAGGAGGCTGGGATCTGAGGATCACATTTCAAAGCCAGCCTGGGCAGGAAAATCTGTGAGACTCTTATCACCAATTAACCCACAAAAACCAGAAGTGGTGCTGTGTCTCAAAATAGTAGAGCACTAGACTTGAGTAGAAAAGCTCAGAGATACTACCCAGACCCTAAGTTCAGGCCCCACAACCAAAAATAAGCAATAAAAAGAAGTCAGCTAGCTCTCTACATATGAACTTTCTGAAACTGAGTGAAACACACACACACACACACACACAGAATGCTATAACTTCAGATAATGAATGCATATATGCAGTAAGATGATTCAAATGAGTCTTATTTCATGGGACAGTGGGACTGTCAAGTGACTGGAAGGATAAATAGGGCCACAAAATAGGGAAGGGAAGGAAGGCTGTTATTCTTATGTAAGACAGCACTTATAAGACACCAAAATATTTGTCATGCTTTTATGAGAGTTTGCTAGGAGGAATTCCCTTGGCTAGACTTCAGGGATAGAGTAATGGAAGAAAAGATTCATTGATTCTCCTAGACAGAGATAACAAAAGATTTCTTCCAATGCTCACAGTTTCATATATTTGGCATACCAACCATGTGATCTCTATCACCATTACCCAGTTCTCCCTTTGTGCCATAAAAGCAGCACGTGTGCTCCTGTGGATGGAGTCACATTTGCATAATCAGGATCATCTGTGTCTGTATTTGCATAAACAGGGTTATCTGTATTTGGCCTGGGTGCTGGACTGTAGGATTGAAGTGGGAGAGAGGGCGGGGATCCACAGCACTGGAAGAACAGCAAAGTCCAGGGAACAAAGGAAAAGCCAAGGGACATCATTGCTTCTTTATCTTCACACTTTAAAGAGCTGAAATTATAGTAGAGCTCCTGACACTGAATTTGCAGAAAAAAAATAGGTCAATTTGGAATCAGAATCCTTTTGACCTTTCTGTTGAAAACCATGAGTTAGAGAAATAAAAATACAGTAATGATTCATTTTTTTTCTTGCCCAAGTGGGACATCTAAATCTTAGAGTCATATTCATCCAGCCACACTGAAGTAGTGCTCTGGGCCACAACTCTCTCAAACAGGGAATTTTGGCTTCAGAAACCAGCCTGTTACTGCTGTGGTAAGGTAATGCTGTCGTTTTGGTGGGCAAACTTCGAGGAAACTCGCAGATTATTCATGCATGATGGATTGGATCTGAGAACAAAAAGGAAAATCTTTTGAAGATTTGAAGAAGGGTACTACTACATTTGGTCTGCAAGTCGATATGATGGAATCTAACCCAAATAGGACAGACTATCAGAATGTTTCTTGCTGTGTTGACTGGGTTGGTCTTAATTCCTGGCTCTCTACACCCTTGTACCTAGATTAGTCTCTCTCTCTGTGTGTGTGTGTGTGTGTGTGTGTGTGTGTGTGTGTGTGTGTGTGTGTGTGTGTGTGTGTGTGTGTGTGTGTGTGTGTATCCTGATGTGGAGGATTGATTTCCAGGCCTTGAGCCCTTGCTTGGCTTTTTCACTTATGACTGATGAGCTACCACTTGAGTAATGTCTCCAGTCTGGCTTTTTGCTGGTTATTTTAGAGATAGAGCATTATTGACTTTTCTGCCCAGGGCTGGCTTTTAATCTTGATCCTCAGATCTCAGCTTCCAGAGTAGCTAGCATTTTACAGAAATAAGCCACCAGTATCTGGAGAATGTTTTTGACTAGACTATTGTCAACCAAACAAATGTGTCTTCATTTTAGTAACAGGACAAATACTTATTGAATTTTTATATGGCTTTCAAGTAATCCATCAGTATAAAGGTCTTAAAACATTTTAAAGGCATGTCCCTAAAGGAACACAATCTAGGATTTATTAAAATGAAAACAATTTTCATCAAGGAGACAATGATACTTTCCTAATTATTGGGTTTTACATGAGCATTTAAGTCAGTATCTAATTACATTTTAATGTTTAGAATGCACTAGAGTCTGTGAAGATAATTTTTGAGAAGAATCATTAATGAGAATGTTAGCCAGAAAATGAATTACCTTTCAACAAGATGAAAATTTCATATTAATACTCAGTGAAACTCCCCTGAGTGTTCCTAAACATTATGATATATTGCTTTTGAAGTATAGAGATAAATAACTTAGCTATTCACATATATTTTACCTATGTGTTCAATTTGTCAGAAAAGAAGCAGGCAGGAAATGTATATTTCATTTTCCCCAATTAATTAACTAATTAATTCATTGGCAGCATTAGGATTTTGAACTAAGGGTGCTGAGCTTGCTAGACAGGACCTCCACCATTTGAGTCATGCTTGTCCTTTTGTTGTTGTTGTTTTGGCTTTAGTTATGGTTTTTAATGGAATGTAATGCTGTTTGCCCAGGCTAGCCTCAGACTGTGATCCTCAAGCCTATGCTTCCCAGTAGCCCAGATTAAACATATACCCTGGTTTGTCTTTTGAAATGAAATCTCAGTAACTGCTGGCCTTGAACCATAATTCTTCTATCTCTGTGTCTCTGAGATCATCGACAGGTGCATCCAGGTCTGGCTGTTGTGCTCTTTCTGTGGTTTTTGTCAGCTCTCACTATTCTCAACAAATCAACTTTTACCTTTTTTTTTTGTGAACTCCAAACAATTGACCGTGGATTTTCTAAACTCCAGTTTAGCATGAAGATCTGCAGCTAAACTCCAGTGGCAGTGGATAAATCAGCATGACTCTCCCATGGGTGCTGGTTTGCATTTGCATTTGTGAACAGGTAAGACAGCACTGAAACAATGGTGACACTTTAGAAGATTACATGAATCCCTTTGCTGAAGCAGGAATAGCTCTTCATTTATTCTTGCTACTGACAGAGTAAGAGTTAACAGACTCAGCCTGCTTTTAGCTTCAGTCTAGATGGTAAATACTTTTTCTCCATTTGTTCAAGTGTGAATATTAATCAAAACTATCAAGCTCTCATTGGCCATAAATAGGTTGCAGACTTCCTTGGGGTAACACTCTCACCAGGGCTGCTCAAAAGCAGCCTATAGGAGATGGCTAGATTTAGAGCTGGGAGGAGAGGTACATCTGTTCACCAGCCTCATGTTGATGTCACACAGGACAAGAGGTGGAAACAGACCCAATAGCACAAAAACTAAAGTGTGACACAATAATTTAGCCATTATTTCTCTGCAGCTATTTATTTATTTATTTAACACTGGGGATTGAACTCAGCACCTGGCCACACTTGAGCCACACCTCCTTGTCCAGCTTTTTCCTGGTCAATTGGAGATAATTTCACAGACTTTCCCACCCAGGCTTGTTTCAAAGTGTGATCCTTAGAGCTCAGCTTCCTGAGTAGATAGGATTACAGGCATGAGCCCCTGACACTGGACTCTTCCTGTTTTTAATGGAAGTTATTTAATTCTACTTTTGACAGTTCAATTCCTAATAACAGCCATGTTTAATACCTGGTTTACAAAAGTTCTGAAATTCAGCAATCAGTTGTTACAAGCAAGTGGAAACGACCTCCAGCACATCCTTGCATCATGGAGTTCGTGTTCTAGCTTACTTGTTTTTAATCATTTATTGATTATATAGAACGATCTATTCAGACTTTTTTTGTACACAGAGCTAAGGTACTTTTACCATATCTACCCCCCATCATCCTCTCTTATCCCCTCCCCATTCCACTGATGCCTTCCTCTTCCCAGATACTGCTTTATTCTACTTCCACCTGTCTTTAAAAAAAATCTGGATTCCAAGACACACAGACTTATAAAGGAACACTTTGGGGAAAATCACATGCCCTAGGCTATGTCTACAAGGGGTTGAAACCACTTTGAGATTGTATGCTTGGAAAGATGAAAGAGCTAGAGTTGGGTAGACATCGGTAAGTATAGATCATTCAGCATACTCATCAAATAAACCATCCTGAAGGAGCACCTTGACCAGATCTTGATTTTAATAACTAGTCAGGATGTAAGGAGAGATGGATGTTTAACCTGGGTTTTATGAAAGTGTCAAAAGTGTATACGCAGGATAAGTTATATTAAGAATTCTGTATGACTGAGAACTTGGGCAATTAAGTGTAAAAGATGCAGTGGTCCTTGCTGAGGAATTAATGGCAGTGCTTTACTCAGGGTGGCCATGCCAGCTCTAGCCCCTCTTCAGTTGCCATATCTCCCAGACTATTCTGCTCCAAAATGTCTTATGGGTGGTTCAAGGTTCTCAGGAAAAATCTGGCCATTTTCTTTACAATTTTCTATAGCACTATCTGAGTCCTGAGTCTGTCTCCCAAGTAGTGAGTGTGCAAGTCTATAGCTCTTTGAAATTTCTCTCTGGATGTTCCACATGCCTTAAACTAGTTATTTACCTGGAAATAAATATTCTTCTTCCATAGCACTGGGTTTCTCAGTACCAGGCTTTACAGGTTTTTTTGGAGGTGGGAAGGTAAGGGGGAGGAATTCCTTCTGGAAGGGACCTGGTCTAAGTACCACTACTGGGACATCTCTTAAGCAACATGAATAGACATAGAGTATGAGCCCTGCCTACTTAGGATTGTGCTGATTCTGATATCAAGTAGGTGGTTTGGGACCTAAGAAATGGCCACAATGAAACAGATTTCTGAGCCATACACTCATTTCTTTTTATTTTTCTGGGGATAGGATTAAATAATGGCTCACAGACTGGCAGCCTAGGGCAAGTAGTAGAGCACTTGCCTAGCGAGCACAGGGCCTTGGGTTCATTCCCCAGTACCATACTACCCCAGGAAAGACTCCTGATGGTTTTGACATTTGTTTAAACTAAGAGTTCCATCTGTACCCTCTCAGAATTTCCTTTTCTTGACTGATTTTATATCTTCATATTCTTTCATCAAACTTCATTCTCCACATATCCAGATGGCTCTTTCATGAGGTCTTCTATGTTTTTCTAAGCTGGCATCACATTTCTGATGAAGAACATTTATACTTCTGGTCCTAGACTATATCTAGTCTCACTTTAACTCCATAAGCTCAAGTTATAAGATTAAATATATTAACTCATAAATTATCCAAACCAGTCACATATAAAATTAAAAGGTAGAAAACTTCTGCCTTCTGTGCCTGACCTTATAACACACTTTCAGATCATAAGCTTCTTAAAGCAGGAATTTTATTGGATTCATATTCACGAGTTTTACATTTAGAGCACAGTCACAAGTAAGAGATATAACATGTACCTCTTTTGTTCCTTTGTCCTTGAACAGCTCAGTTCTATTCCTACCATTTCAAAGATAACCATTCTCTCTGATCTATATCAATATATTTCAGATCCTCACCCAATTCAGGGTTCAAGCTTATCAAAGTTCTAACCTCCTGTCATGGTTTCTCTCTCTTGTCTTCTGGCTTCTGTTCTGAGTTTGTATCTGGACCCAGGGAATATTGAGCAACATTATAGAGATAGTGAAGTCCTCTACACTCTGGCCAGCTGCTTGCCTTTGGGGGTGGGGTTTCCACATTGCCCCACTATGCTTGGTACCCTTCTCTTCTCCAGTGACATAAGCAATGCTCCTAGGGTGTGTAGGTACTTCCTATTGCTATATGTGATCTCCCATGGTCATGAAACGCTGATTTCACTCTCCAATTCGAGCTATCAACCCTAAGGTTTCTACCACAAGGTCATTTCATCTCAGACAATACTAACTCCTCTGAGAGCTAGTCAATCAGTTCTTTCTGGGGAATTCAGGAAGTGTACAATCTATGAAGGATTCTGGGAGGTGACCACCACCATAGATTCCTGATGAGACTGACTCATCCTAAAGTTTTAGGTAGGGTTTGTAGATAATCCCACTGGTCTTCAAACCTATTACTCTTTATTATCCTACATCCCAGGAAGAGGCAGATCTGCTAGCTCCTGTGCAGCTCAGAGACCCAGTTAATTATAATTCTCTTCTCTCTTTGCCACTTTTCCCTGGGGAGGGTGTGTGTGTGTGGAAGTGATACAACTCTCTTTATATCACTTTCTGAAGTCCTTGTGTTGATGTAACATCTCTACTTTCAACTTTCTAAATATAGCAATATTAATGGAAAGTTATGGCTTTGTTAAGAATTTTGAAAATCCTCAAGTGTCCAGTTCTGGTCATTAAAAGCAAGTTTTATGAGTCCTCCCCCTAGAATACTTTTCAAAGGCCAACCTCAGAAGTCAAAATCTGGGCATCAACTATAACTAGAAAGGGTGTGGTATGGCTCAGTGGTAGAGTATTTGCCTAAAATATGCAAAGTCCTGGGTTCAACCTCCAGCTGCCCTCTACTAGGTTGGGGTACATTCATTTAAAACTTTCATTCTACTTAAAACATATGCCAGTTTCTACAGAGGTGGGGTAGTGGGAGAATATGAGATTACAATAGGACAGTTATATAACATAAAACTATGAACATTAATGTTATGGCTTTCTCAACAAGAGTTTAGACTTGGAAGTCATAGGCAGGGGGGCCTCCAAAGTGTACAGGGAGAAGTTGCATACATAATGCCTCTGGGGCTGTTTAATGTGGCTTTGATGATGGTCATATAAGGCTACATTAAATAGTAATTGTAGTCATTAGTGAGTTTAATGGTAGAGGAGGAAGAAATTACAACCCCCGCTCCATTGTTCTGCTAGCCATGAGACAAGCTATGTATCTTTGGTCCTTTCTTAATCCATTCTTTGGGACATCACCCTGAGTGCCTTCATATAGAATTTTCCCCAGGCCATGTAGTTTGCACTGTGTATACCCAGTCCCCTGCTCTGTCATATGCTCAGATGTAGCCTGGGTCATTGCTTGAATTCATGAATGAGGATGTGACCAAAGCTGAACTACTTCCCAGTACTTCTGCCAGATCTTGTTTATCCTCTCTCAGTAAGGCCCATCTGGGGCCTAGAGTGACCATGTAAGGTCTGTCTGCCACAGCTTGAAGTCAAGGAGAAGCAAGCCTGAGATGCCAGGGAGATTTCTAATAGCATCCTTTGATGCTGTTTCAAGGCAGGTGTACAGCAATGCTGGCATCTCTCTTCTGCTGTTTTAGCTGTGTGAGTTGCGTTCTCACTCTTTGTGATAGGCAGCAGCTGGCACTTAAGTGGCACTTCCCTGGCACATCCAAAGCACTGTGCATTGTTTTAAACACTTCACTTACTCATCCTCATAACAACCCCATGAGTAGATACCATTTTGTTCATCTCTGCCACTTTACACAGGGGAAATGGGAACCCCAAAAGGTTAATCAAGAAAAAAGTATAGATGGGATTCAGCGTAGGCATTCTGACACATAGACTCATGAATTTAACAACCATGCCATGCTGCGTCTTAGACAAGAAACTAAACTCATGAATTTCTAGGGTCAAGAATAGATGACCCCACAGTGTGTCATAGGAGTTTCAATAACAACTAGTCACTAAAATATTTAATTTCATGCCTTCCATTTCCTTTATTCTGAGTGGTGCTTGGTATTGCTGGTTGTTGGAGGCTTATGACTGTAATCCTATTTACTCAAGGGGTCTAGATCTGAGGACTTAAGTTTAGAGCTAACCTGGACAAGAAAGTCCAAGAGTTTTTTTTTTTTAATCTCTAATTAACCACCAAAAAGCCAGAGTGGAGCTGTAGTTCAAGTGGACACCAGCCTGAGCAAAAAACTAAGAGATAGTGCCCAGGCCCTGAGTTCAAGCCCTAGTACTGGAATGCAAACAAAACAAAACAAAAACCAACTTCATATTTACAAACTGCTTCAAGGATTTGGAATGCAAGCTGAACACTGATAAGCATGGTAGTTTGTTCCCTAAAAATGACCACTAGTTGTGTTCCTTTATATAAAAGGATGAGCTACATGAGCTGCAGTTGGGACTGGATGACTCAATTGTGTCTGTCTTTGTCACCATCACATGTAGGAATAATTGGTCACTTGAGGCTTGGCTATTTAAAAAAAGGGGAAAAAAAACCTTCCCACAGTGGCTGAAAATAGACTTAAGATGATAATATACTTGAGACAGAATTATTATACCTTTTCTCACTATAATTCAAATAATTTAGAGAATCTCTTTGTTTTGAATTCATCTCCACTGCCTGTGCTAGAAAAGAGGACAATTTCTAAATTGGAGGAGTAACTGTTATCCACAGATCATGAATCTGATCCAAATGATATACGATTTTAAGGGATGGGAAGTTGGCTCAGTGGTAAAGCCCTTGCCTTGCATGCCTGAGGCCCTGGGCTCGATTCCTCAGCACCACATAAGCAAAAAGAAAAAAGCCGGAAGTGGTGCTGTGGCTCAAGTGGAAGAGCACTAGCCTTGAGCTGAAGAGCTGAGGGACAGCGCCCAGGCCCAGAGTTCAGGCCCCACAACCAGACCCCCCCCAAAAAAAAAGAAAGAAAGAAAGAAATATGATTTTAAAGGTTATTTGATTAGAAGTTATTTACCCCAGGTAAAGGCAGCCATTTTATGCCTATTCTTTCATGACTTAAAAAAAAATGCAATTGTCCTTTTTTTTTAGATAAAATCTCTCTGTGTGGCATAGGCTGTTGTCAAACTCAAACCTACCTCTGTCTCCTGAGTGCTTGGATTACAGGTGTGTACCACCACATCCAGAATCTGTCCAGTGTGGTTTGAATCTATTCTATACAGAACCAGAATAAATTAACTTTCCTCTTTTTGGGTGATTTGCATTGGCAAGATCTGACAAAGAAGGTTGTGTTCAGTGCTGGGCATTCCTGGGTAGAGACCTTTGGTTTTAGTAAAAAAAAAAAAAATCAAAAACAAAAAAGTAACCCAATCATTCCCCTAATTATAAATCTGCAATATTGGAGATGAGGAGGATATAGTTCTTCATATTATTCCATCCATTTGTGGATTTATTAATTTCTTCACTTAATAAACATTCATTTAAAATTTATGTGCTTCTTCTGGACACATACCAGACACTGGACCTTAGGGATATAACTGTCTGCAGTTTATCCACCTGCTTTCTCTGTTGTGTGTCGTACCATGTCATTATGTCTACTTAGCCAGAGGTAACAGCTGCTTTCACTCTCTGATAGAAGGAATCATGCACAGACAGGAGTCCTTTATGTTCTCAAGGTGAGCAAGAGTCAGAACACTTGCCCTCTCCTTTATTTCCCTTAGTGTAACTACTGTTTAATTTATCCTTACATTCCAAACTTCAAAACCACTCTTAAGCCGCTGCATGTACAATGTCAGTGGTATTATTTCCACAGCTTCATCTTCTGTAGTATGGAGGCCAGGAAATTGCCCGTCATATGGCATTAGATCCTTCAACTTTTGTTTTTGTTTTGTTTTTTGTTTTTTTTTAATGTGTGTGTACTGGTACTAGTAATGGTACTTGAACTCAGAGCCTAGATACTATGCATTAGCTATTTTGCTCAAGACTGGAGCTCTACCACTTTTGCCACAGCTTCCACTTCTGGCTATTGGTGGTTAAGTGGAGATAAGAGTATCACATACTTTCCATTCCTGAGTAGCTAGGATTACAAGTGTGAGCCACTGGCACTAGGCTAAGTTCTCAAACTTTTTGAGAGACCCAAAATGAGACTCACTCATGCAGTTCTAGAGAACTATAGTATTGGCATTACATTAAGGACTGAATGGAAGCAAGCTCCTTCATTCATCAAATTGCTATTTCAAATTACTATGTACTAAACAAAGTAGACAGGAAGGAGTCTTTAGTGAACCCAGCCATAAATAAATAAATTGAATGCCAACATTGTGAATATCTATATGCTCTGGGATGATACCAAGGTATTCAAGCCTTCCAGTAATTTTTTTAATATGGATGATAATCCATAATAACCAGCTTCATTGCTTTGTGATGTTTCAGCTGATATATATCCATTTTCTGCTATCTAACCCTATGTGGCCTCTGTTATCACAATCAGAATCTTTTGTGTAGATATACCTACATTCTTCAGAGTATATTGGAATCTCTTTACTGGCTCACTAATCGTGGTTAAAGTTGGTTGAATTCCCCTGGAAACTCAAATAGTGGTTAAAAAAATAGAAAAAGGTAAAGTATTTTCACAATAAAAAAATTAATAAATTAAAAAAAAGTTAAACAACGTTAAATGCATAGCATAATAAAAAGGAGACTATACTTGTTAAACATTATCTAATAGTTAAGAGGGGCATTGGAGAAGAGGATGGATGAATGAAAAGAGAAAACAGAGACAGCCAGGATACTCAATATACATATGTGATAAAGGAAGTGAGAAACATTAAATAAATCTGAAGGAGAGGGAACAGATAGTATAGGGAAGACTAATGGAAGGAGTAACTGATTAAGAAATACTAGACAGGCCAGGCGCCAGTAGCTCATGCCTGTAATTCTAGCTACTCAGGAGGCTGAGATCTGAGGATCACGGTTCAAAGCCAGCCCGGGCAGAAAAGTCAGTGAGACTCTTATCTCCAATGAACCACTAGAAAACCAGAAGTGGTGCTGTGGCTCAAGCGGTAGAGCACTCGCCTTGATGCCTTGAGCTGAAGAGCACAGGGACAGCGCTCAAGCCCAGAGTTCAAAAGCACCAAGACCGACAAAAGAAAAAAAGAAGCACTAGACACTTACATGGGGTATGTTTAATACTAAAATGTAACTCCCTTGCACAACTTTTTGAAGTTCAGAAAAAAATACATATTCTATGCAAATTAACTTTTTTTCCTTCTTAAACTGGGCTCATTGAGCTCCAAATGAAGAGTGGATATTTAATATATTTAACATTCAATCAAAAAATTAACATAATTTTTGTATCATAAAGTGATTTATTAAACACAATATTTAATACCTTAAATAAAATTATATTAGAGCCACTAATAAAGTGCTTAAAACACTTTGTGTATGACCATTTCACAAGTTATTCTTCTGAAACCCTGGCCAAACATTCTATGACAAAAGTATAGTCATCTTATTGAACAGATGAACACCACCAGTTCAGTTAACCAATATGGATTTTTCTTTACTTTTTTATTGTAAAAATGCTGTACAGAGGGGTTACAGTTACAAGAGCAAGGGAATGAGTACATTTCCTATTGAGCATTGTTGCTTCCTCCTTTGTTTTCTCCCTACCATCCCTTCCCTCCCACCTCTACAACCATCCTTCCTATTGTCATCTGAAATTCCCATTTGCCTTACAAACTTCATTAAGAAATTTACCCCTTCCCACATACCCATTCCCTTGTTCAGGGCCACATCTACACAAAATTGAAAGGTAGTCCAGCATCTCCTTTCTTTGGCCATCACTTCAGCTCGCTGTCTGTAAGCTGTTTCCCTTCTCAGATCTTGGAAGTCTTTACTGTCCTACTATCTTGCCTTGACTGGGCCTCCTGGCCAGGGTTGCTGGGTAGACTTGCCCCCTCGACCTCAAGCAAATCATGTTCCAGTAAGTATTGTATTTTATTGGAATCCTGTCCTGTTATTGCATAAAAGCAGCCAGCTGCCAGGGTGTTTTTCACCCAGGAAGTCCCTGCATCAGGTATGTGTTCTTAGAGACTGGCTAACTTCTTCAGTGGGCAGCAGGGAATGAAGTCCTCAAAACCATGCCTCTTCATACTCAGGCTATGTCAGGTAGGAAAATGAGCATGTGCCTAAACAGAAACAATCTGGTGCAATATTCTGTTTCCTTGTGTCTTGAGAAGAAAGAAGCAAAGATGGAAGAAAAGATTAAAACATTAATTTTGTAAAATGCTTCCCAGAAAGATCATATTCTGGCAATGTTGTGTTTGAATTCCTGCTCATAAGCCTTCTTATGCAGCTTTTATTCTTTGATGTTCCCCCAGGTCTTTCTGAAAACTTTTCATTGTCCTACTTAATCAGAAAGCTTTCTCATAATATGCCTTTTCCTTCTTCATGGTAGGCCTTGTGTACATTTCTATCCAAGCTACTCCCCTCGTGCTTGGGTGATCTGTTCCTCTCAAGGTGACTGCTAACCCAGCAGGTAGGCAATCTGTAACGCAGAACTATTGACACAGAGAGGGGCTGTCAAAGTCTTTTGGGTGTCTGTGTCCAAGACCCCTGAGAGATTCTTCAAGTTAAACTTTTTTCTCAGTAGTGGTTTCAATTCTACCTTAGGCTTTGTTTTAGGATTCGACTTGATATTCAGCCTCCACCCATTTATAGCAGACTTTCTTTTTTTCCTAACTTGCAGTAAGATTATTTATGTGATGTGTATAAGTGACTTCTGCAAATGAATGGAGACATTATTGATTGAAAATAAATCACTGGCAATAGACTCAGGGAGGATGGAGGAAGGGAGAAGGACCAGCCAGCTCTTCTCCAAAGGAGGCGATGGGGCATCAAAAATGTGGGTTGACAGAATGTATCAAGAAAAGGTGGTATAGATAGAATGGTGGTATAGATGGAATTCTGTGCTTCCATCAGAAAGAATGACATTGCCCCATTCATAAGGAAATGGAAAGACTTGGAAAATAGTATACTAAGAGAACTAAGCCAAACCCAAAGAAACATAGGTTGCATTGATTCCCTCATTTGTAATAATTAGAAGGTGCCTATTAATCTACAAGTAATCCCAATGGGTAGTAAATGACAAAATTATACTTGGATGTGATTAATTAAAGAGGACTCTAAATATTCACAGGGTGAGAACAAAGGAGATTGTCCTGAGGAGAGGATCACAAGGGCTCAATAATTATGTGCATATGATGATATAAAATGATGCTTATCAAAATAAACACCGAGACATGGAAAAAATGTGGGTTGAATGAAATCCAGGTTATACAAATCTCAAGGGATGATCAAAAGCTACTACACTCTTTGCAACCCTCTGTACTTTTTCCATCTAAACTTGAGAATAAATTTTAAGTTAACAAGCTCAGGGCCTGTATGCTTCCTGTCTTTCTAGCTTTGTCTCTTTGTATATACCTTATTCTCTCTTATATATACCTTATTTAGTAAAGCTGAACTGAAGATATTTCCCTGTACATGCCATATTGTTTCTCTTCTTTATGCTCTTTTTCAGCCTATAACCTCTCTCTAGTATGCCCTTTCTTACTCCTTCAACCACCCAAACCCATTTGCCACCTAGCCAATGGTTATTCATTTCTGAAGAATAGTTCTGGCATTATCTCTTCTGCTTTGATGAACTCCTCTCACAAAACTCTCTCTCTCCCAATTTCTCTCTCTACACACACACACACACACACACACACACACACACACACACACACACACACACCACTCTTAGCAGATACCAGGTTAATCCTTACCATAAAATCCTTATTTAATCTCTGTATCCCTGATATTCGCCTGGAGATACTGATAAGAGATTATGGAATTTGGGAGATGGATATATAGATGAGTAGGTGGGTGGTTACATGGATGAATGAGGGAATGAATCAAATTTTTATGCAGCTTCAAACCAAGGAATTTTAGGAAATTTTCCAGAATGAAAAGTCTTGTTACATTCAAGCATCATGCTTGTGGCTGATCTATTCCCACACTACCCTGCCTAGGTCTATTGGTAGTGATTCATTTCCAATCAATAATGATTCAGTTTGTGTGTAGAAGTCAATTATGTGACTCAGTTATGTCCACCATTATAAATAGTGTATGACCTGGCTGACCAGCTCTGTGGTGATATAATCTGCTTAAGCCACTTACCAAATTGATCACTGAGCCTGGAACAGTTAATGAAGAAAAATAACCTTTGTTTCTATTTTAAAAAATGATGGCAAGAAAGCAATATAAAATTATAGTGGTCTAAAATTTCTGTGCCATCATGAGAGCACTCAGAAAACAACACTTATTGACTAGTGCCAATAATTTTATTGGATAGTGCCAATAAATTAATAAAAATATTGAAGTGAGGCAATTCAAGATTTATGAGCCAAACCAAGGATGAAGGATTTACATAATTACCTTTCAAATATTGTAAAAATACTGTTTCAAGGCTGGTAGCATAGCTCAAGTGGTAGAGCACTTGCCTAGCAAACATGAGGCTGTGAATTCAAATCCCAGTACTGCAAAAGAAGAAGAATGTGAAGGAGGAGAAAAAGGAAGAGGGAAAGGAGGGTGAAGACAGAGAGACTTGTCTCAGGTCAGATGTGTTGGTACCTGCCTATAATTCCAGCTTCTTGAGAAAGCATAGGCAGAGGATCCTGAGTTCAAGACTATCCAGGCAAAGTTAGGAAAGTCTGTCTCAAAATCAAAGCACACATACAAAGATTGACACCTGCATGGCTCAAGTGGTATAGTATTGCATAGCATGTGTGATGCCTTGGATTTGGTTCCCAGTACAAGAAAACACAACATAACAAGAACATTAATTTTATGTGCTGCTGGGTGCCGGTGGCTCACACCTATAATTCTAGCTACTCAGGAGGCTGAGATCTCAGGATTGCAGTTTGAAGGCAGCCTAGGCAGGAGAGTTCATGAGAATCTTATCCCAAAAACAAAATCACACACACGCACACACACACACACACACACACACACACACACACACACACAAGCAAGCCAAAAGTGGTGCTGTGGCTCAAGTGGTAAAGCAGAAGCCTTGAGCAAAAATGCTCAGGGACAGTGTTCAGGCCCTGAGATCAAGCCCCAGGACCAACACACACACACACACACACACACACACACACACACACACTTTTCTCAAGTATTTCTTCCTTACATAAATGCAACTCTGATTCTACCTTGTCTTTGCAGAGGATTTTGGAGCAGTGGTAAACTTGGAGTAGAATATATATATGATGACACTTGAGCAAAACTACCAGAATCTCCTTCTAAGGTAAGAACTTCCCACAAATCAGATCCAGGAGAGACTACCAGCCAATGGCTGGAGAACTTCTCATAGCCATTGCTGTTCTCTTGACCTGTTATTAAATGATTATCCAAACAGCAGTTCTGCCAGAGAAACAGCAAGGTCACAGAAGGTATTCTTTGTTGATGGTAAGATTTCTTGTGTTTCCTGGTAGGAATATGCATGCTGGCTTATCTTTATACATCATATTCTTTAGAGCTGGTGGCCACTGGAGCCAGCAAGGCTCCCTGAGTAGATTTCCTTATATGAATGGAGTCTGATTCATCTCTCAGTGAAGGCTATGAAATACCATTGGAGTCTATAAGTCCAAGCGGTTTATGCTTGAGGATAGAATGAAAATAAATGATGTTTCCAAAAGGCCTGGGATGCCACCAGGTGACAGAGAAAAGGAAACCCAGAGCTATTGAGCATGACAGTATGTTTAACTCCTTCTTTCTTTCTTTCTTTGTCTGTTTCTTTCTTTTCTGCTGGTACTGGGGCCTGGGCTCTGTTCTTTAGCTTTTTCTACTCAAATCTGGCACTCTACCACTTGAGCTACAGTTCCACTTCAGCCTTTTTCCTGGTTAATTGGAATTCACAGACTTTCTTCCTGGGTTGGCTTCAAAATGCTATCTTTAGATTATAGCCTCCTGAGTAACAAGGATTACAGGCATGAGACAGTAGTGCTATCTTGCACTTTTCTTAAGCTGGTTTTATTATTATGATGTTTTCACATGTATATAAAATGTACTTCAATCACATTCTTTCTTTTGTCCCCTCCCACCTCCCACTTCCCATACAAAAGTACTTCTGTAGGCATATTAAGAGATGTAATCTTACTTTATCTTCCGATCAACTCTTGCAGGAGGTTTTATTCATCCTCATTTTTCTTTTTTATTACACAACAATTTATCTTTTATTTTGTCATCTCTTTTTTTGTTCTCTTTAAGTATTAATACAAAGGAGTTGCTATTTAACAAAGCAGTTTATGAATACAATGCATCTTGTTCAATGTTAGACCCCTTTCAACATTCTTATCTGCCAACACAATCCTAACCTCACTTTTTTTTTAATGTTGTAGGCTATACATTTAACTTATGACTTCATTCTTCCCTCTTTCTTGCGTTCATTTGTCTCCCCCTCTCCCCTTGACTCTACTCCACCGATTCAAGTACCTGTTTTCTGGTGTTTGCTGTGTTGAACTTTAACTTTGTTTTTCTAAGGAAGTGACACTATTTGAGCTCTCCCTTGATTCTTCTGTGTTTCAGTAATACATTTCTAGACCACTCAACATATTTACTTACAAGTTTATAAGTTCATTCTAACTTCTGCATATGAGGGAAAACATGCAACCTTTGAGTCTCTGGGCCTGACGTAGTTCACTAAACATATTTTTTTCAGGTCTTTCCATTTCTTTATAAATGGATAATTTTATTCTGTATAGCTACATTTTCTTGATCCATTAATGGGGGACATCTGGGTTGATTTCATACTTTTGCTATGGTGAATAATGCTGTAATGAAGAGAAATTAAGATGACATATCCAATAAGTAGCAAATTCATAATTCAAATGCCAACTCAACTGTCTGCTCTGCTTTGTCTATACCACTCTGCCTTTTCTGTTCATTTAGAAAGTCCATCTTCTGTGCACCTGTGGTCCACATTTGCTGGACCTCTCCATTGCCTCATTTACGCACAACCACTGATGACTTTGCAAAGCAGAATGTAAGACAATTAAGCTTCAACATATTCTGGAAGCCGCTAATGGAAACAGACACACATATACACAGAAATAAGCATTGTGCATTGAAAATACATCTAATTCCTACTTCACTTATTATTTTCATCATTGTTATTATGTATTATGTACCAGTGATACCTTCCATTGTGCTAATTGAGTTTAAGAAAAGCTAAACAAAGGAATATAAGTCCTACTCATTTTATTACATTATATAAAGAGGAATGCATTTGATGTCTTAGCAAACCTTTTATGAAAGAGAAATATAATACTTAAGAGCCTAAAGTCAGGAGTCAGACTGCCTAGTTTGAATCCCAGCTTTACCACATCCTGGCCTGAGGGTCCTTAGGCAACTTGCTGCAATCCAATTTTCTCCATCTGTACAATGGAGCTGTGAAAGTGTGGTATCTGGCTCAGCTCGGAAACCCCTATATTTAATGAGCTGATGTCCTGATGTCTAGGACAGAATCAGAGAGGTGGTAGCTTTCAGTTAAATGTACTGATTTCTTGATTTGGCAGGTGGAGAAATGTGTGCGGTTAGGCTTGTGCTCAGGATTCTGTGTTCTGTGTGTGACAAGGCTGATGTGACACCCAGGTCTCGTGACTGTCCAGTCCTGAGAGCTGCAGGGTAAAGCAGAGTAAACTTTCATTTGCTCCTGTCTTTGCCCCTACTCCAAATGAAATGAAAGTCCTACTTGTGTGCCTTGAATGTTCACTGGCTGCTGCCAGGCAAGTTTATCTTCCTAAGGGTCTCCACCTCTGCCAAGCCGGCTGTCAGTGCCAGATGCTGTCTTCCCTAGCCAGCATTGTTTGGATGTTGAAATACTAACAGATTCAGTCAGGTCCACAATGCTCTATCTATAGTTCTAAAATCCAGACCTGAAAGCTTCTTCATAATTCATTAATTACAAAACCAGTTCAGACCTGAATTTATTAGGTGACAAAACATCTGAGCTGACATGAGACTATGGTTTGTCTTTGTCCCTTACAATATGTGTTCACACAGTCTACTGTTGGCACATTAAAAGCTGAATACTGCCCTGGATCTCCATCAGAGGTTGGGGAAGGGGGTAAGTGTCAGGAAAGTTGATGGCAGAAGGAGTTGGGGCACTTACCCCAGATAGGCTTAGTGAGAGTTTAGGAAAGAGAAGTTCTATAAAGCTGTAGCTGGAATGAAGGAACCAGCAAGGAACGATGTAGGAAGAAAGAAGATGCAGTAACTCAATGTACCAGGAGATACTAGATCAGGAAGGCCAAGCACAGGTTGTAGATACCAAACTCAAAAGTCAGCAGCACAGAAGAGAGCTATAGCCAGAGCTTTAGGTGGAAGGACCCAACCTACAAAAATAATGGAGACTGAGAAGGCACTACCCAACCTTGCTTCCCTGTCTGATCACTGCCTGGATTTTTCCCCTCTGGTGGCAGATTACCTGAAGCCAGTGGTGAGGGGGCCCCTCAAGGCAGATATTATGGGACACTAGAACAGCCCACAGAGTAGCAGGGCCAGTGGAACTCAGGGACACATGCAAATACCCGTGCAGAATATTTTACATGTACACTCTGTCGTCTTTGTGAAACCTGAAAACTCAAGCATAAGCTGACAAGAGTTGTGTTTTCTAAAGTCAACATCATTTGTATCAACTTGAAAAAATATTAATATGCATTTTATAAACATTTCTTTGGTTTGTAGTTTTAGTGCTATTATGTTTTATGAGCCATTTATGAGAATCCCTTGGCTGCCCCATGCAGTCGGAACACGTGCCCTGAAGAGTGCTGTGTCTTTCACTGATTCACCTGTCCATTCACAAGGATTTCTTCTGAGTGCATACTCTGCAAACCAGTGTGACTCAGGGATAGAAAGACAAACATATGGCCCCTGCCTTTCCAGCTGCCTACATTTTAGTTAAAAGCATAATTTGTTGGAAAATGGCAACACAATCTTGAGGGTAACAAAGAGTACTCATCTCAGTTTTCTTGCTGCCTGGGGTTTTGTTTTAAGAAGGGTATCCAGGATCCATCTGGGCTCAGTGGAAAAATCTACTTTGTCTGATTAGTCATATCTGACGTGGGCATGGGAGCAGAGAACATACCCAGTGAATGCCTGGTTTGGGCTGATTGTGCTTTAATTACATGGTAGAATGAATTTATTCCTGTAATGAAAGTAAGAGCAATTTTCAGAAGAGGGCAGACAGAAGGGCAACTTTAGATGAGGAATATCTTCCATAATGGAAGCGGGGAAGTGAATGTTAAGGATTTCCAGTAAGGAACATGAGAGGGAAGGGAAAAGTCAAAATAAGAACTCATGACAGATGGTGTAAGTGAGCCACAGGGACATGGAGCTGGCAAAGCAGTAAGTGATGGGAATAAATTAATGAGAGGCTATCATAATGAATTGGGGGATAGTTTTGTAGCAAGTGGGTTACAGTAAGAGAGCTTTTGAAAAGAGACTGTCCAATGTTCTTAGGAAAAGCTTTGAATCAGCAGTTTGTAATCCTCGCTTCTCAGGAGGCTAAGGTCTGAGGATCACCATTTAAAGCCAGCCTGGGCAGGTAAATCTGTGATACTCATCTCCAATTAATCAGCAAAAAGCCAGAAGTGGAGCTGTGGCTCAAATGGTAGAGTGCCAACCTTGAGCAAAAAACTTAGGAACACTAAGTGCCCAGGCCCTGAGTGTCTGTCACAGTATCAGCTTGTGTGTGCATGCATGTACACTCACACATGTATACACATAAACACACATACACAGAGTGAATCTAGGTGTTTAAATAACTAAAATGTTTGTATAGTAGAGAGTGAAGAGGACTAGACTTGACATTAGGAAAGTATTGTCACCACATTGGACATCTTTCAGGAGAGTTATGGCTGAAATATTCACAAGAAATTATACCAGCTATTATTTGACATTATGAGTCTAGTTCAGAAAGAAAAAATACCAGGGAGAAAGTCCACATCTAAAAAAATTCTATTATTATAACTGGTTATGTAAATTCTCCAACTTAAAGTGCTGTCAAAATTATTTTTTTTTAAAAAAATTCAGAGACAGCTGAGGGTCAGTGGCTCAATCTGTAATCCTAGCTACTCAGAAGGCTGAGATATAAGGATTACAGTTTGAAGCCAGCAGCAGCAGGAAAGCCTGTAAGACTGTCATCTCTAATTTGCTACCACAAATAGCCATAAGTAGAGCTGAGGCTCAAGTGGTAGACTGCTAGCCTTAAGCAAAATAGCTCAGGGAAAGGTCCAGGCCTTTAGTTGAAGCCCTGGAGCAGCGCGCACGAGCACGCGTGCGCGCGCGCGCGCGCGCGCACACACACACACACACACACAGTTCAGAGACAAAAATTATTAGGGGATAAACATGACTTCTACAACGATAAGGTTAGGGATGAATTTGGTTTATCCTACTCAGGTCAGTATTCATTCTTTTTTGCTGCAGAGTAATGTAATTGAATATAGGATACTGAGTTTTATATTAAATAATACGCAACAAATTACCTTTGAAGAAAATGGATGAATAAGTACTAAAACATATTTTGGCCTCAGGTTTTATGTTTGATTTTAATTTTTGTATATGTGTGTTAGCTTATACTCAAAGCTTCCCACTCTTGCTTGGCTTTTTTGTCTAAGGCTGGTACTCTACCACTTGAGCTATAGCTCTATTTTCAGGATTTTGCTGTAATTGGAAGTAAGAGTCTCTTGGATTTGTCTTCCCAGGATGGCTTTGAATTGAGATTCTAGATCTCAGTGTTTTGAGTAGATAAAATTACAGGCTTGAGCCATAGGTGCTGGGTTTGGTTTTAAGGTTTTAGTTGAAGCAGTGTGGGCATATATCAATACTTACATTATTTTGTTATGTCACATTTTAAGAAATTAATGTCATAGTTTTGGTGCATTTACTTAAGGTTTAAACCCAGGACCTTGGGCATGGTTAGGCATTTGGTGGCTAATTGGAAATAAGAGTCTCATAGATTGATCTGGCTGCAAACGTTGGTCCTCAGATCTTAGTCTCCTGACTTCTTAGTAGCTAGAATTACAGGTGTGAGCCACCCTGTGCACATTTTGAAGAATTTTGAAGAAAATTTTGGTAAGTGCACTAATACACTTTTCTGTACACTAATGCTTGGTGTTTTTATTTAAAGAAGTGGTATGTTCCATCTACCTTCTTAAGTTTACGAAGAACTAATGTACAAAATTCAACATAAGTAAATGGTAGGCCAACAAAACATTTTTTTAAAAGCATTCTGAGTGAATATGATTTTTCAACGTTTGAAAGTGCAACAAAAAACAAATAAAATAAATGACCCTCTCTTGATCGAACCAGCATGCCATAAGTACCACCTATGCCTTTGGTGCTTCTAACAGTGAAATGAATGGCATGTCTTCATTTTTGAGATGAAGAAACAGATCCTAAGATGATAAGTGGCATGATGCAGGTCACCTTCCAGTAAGCAACAAACTTCCTTCCCTTTCCATTCCACCTAGACAGGAGAGATGATGTCACCAGCAGCAGATAAAAGGAATTGTCACCAGTGTATGAAAGTCATGTGGCCTCTTTCTAGCATATGTGAGATTAACTTTTTAATTGGTTATAAGAATGTTGTGGGGGAGAATGTTGTGAAGTTGCCCTGTGTTGGTGGCTCACTCCTGTAATCTTAGCTACTCAGGAGGCTGAGATCTGGAGAATCTCAGTTTGAAGCAGAAAAGTCTGTATGACTTCATCTCCAAAATAATCAGCAGCCAGGCTAGAGGTGTAACTCAAGTGTGAGAGCATCAGCCAAGCAAGCCTGAGGTTCTGAGATAAAGCACCAATACTGTCAAAAACAACAGCAACAACAAAACCAAATGTTGTGAAGACAGGTTCAAAAGGCAGAGACAGAGGTTACATGTTTTCTCTAGTATATGGATGCTAAACCTAAAGATAAACATAGGATCATATACATGTATGTATGTGCCTGTGTGTGTCACATATATAAACACTTTGGTAATTGTAGGAATATATAAAGGGATTTGAGGGTAGGGGAAAGAATATTAGAAAAAGAACAATACTAAAATCATCTGTGAATGAAGATGGCAAAATGTAACTCAGTGAAAGTAGTTGAACAATCGGAAGCAGGATAGATGGGAAAATGAGGGTAAGTGTGAAATACATATATGAAAACAGAGCAACGAAGCTTGGTAAGATTGTTTTGGAAAGCAGGGGAGGGAAACAAGAGAAAGGAAGAAAAGGATGAATCAGATCAAGGTACATTGTATGTGTACATTGACATATCAAAATGACCACTTCCCAGCCCTCCCCCCACAACCAATACTTGTAAGAATTGGGGAAGGCCAGGGTACCTGGTGGTGCACGCCCCAGAATCCTAGCCACACAGAACACTGAGGTCTGAGGACCACAATTTGAAGCCAGGCTGGCAGGAAAGTCCATGAAACATGTATCTCCAATTAAGTAGCCAAAAGCCTCAAATGGAACTGTGGCTTAAGTGGTAGAGCATACTAGCTTTGAGCCTCAAAACTCAGGGAGCATCAACAACTCAGGGCCCTGAGTTCGAGCACACACTCAAAAAATAAATGGGGGAAGAGTGTTGTGTTTCCATTTATGTCATATTAGCTATCAATCTATCTAGATAGATAGATTCCACTCTCTCCTCCAGTTAAAGACCCCTGGACACATCATCCATTCAAGCCCCTGGTAATCTGGTCTAGTTTTCAGAGAAACGGGAGCGCAGGACCTGTCAGTGTGGTCAGGAATGGGTAGGGGAAAGGGACATAAGAGCGAAGCGAAACAGTGTTCCCTTGCTGTAAAGAGCTACCTGACCCGACAGGAAATCACAGTTATCGTAACGTGACTAAGTGAACCGCAATGCGGTCCGCGCTTCGGTTTCTGATCGGAGTGCTTTAAATGAGAGCGTGTCACGTTTTCTTCCTTTCTCCCCCGGAGCCCACATTTCAGGTCTGGCCTCACTTCTGGCGGCCAGACAGGAAATGTTCCCAGGCACAGGATAAGCCTATTTGCAGAGGGCAAAGGGGTGGGGTGAGAAAAGGGAAGAAAGAAACAAAAGAAAGAAAAACACCAACTTCACTCGGGCTGGAGCTAGGTGCCCCCAGCCGGTCTCCAGTTTCCTAGAAGGAGGGATCCGCCGCCTCTCCCCGCCCTGTGGGGGGCGTGGTCCTGAGTGTATGCTAATTACCTCGCCCAGTGCCAGTGGGTGGAGTCTCCACTGTATGCTAATGACTCAATGCGGGAGGGGCCAACTCGCCCGGCGCGCGGGGACAGCTGTGGGAGAGCCCCTGGGCACCGGACGCGTGGCCGGGGTGGTGACAGGCTTCCCGGCGCGCCGGTCCATGCTGGTCCCCGTCTTTGTTCTGGGGCCAGCGCGGAGACATGCGCGGCTGAGGATGGAGGTGGAGGACTCCGGCGGGGTGGTGCTGACCGCCTACCACTCGTACGCGCGCTCCCAGCCGCCCAGCACCGAGCCGCGCTGCGTGCCCCGGGCCGCCGCCAGCCACCCGCTCAGCAGGTACTGAGGACTTCCCCCCCGGGGCGCCCCGCGGGGAGGGGCCGCGGGCCTCTGCCCGGGCACGGAACTCTGGTCCCTCGTTTGTTGGGAGAAGTTTTCCCGGACTAGAATGACTGAGCCTGTTCTTTGTATTGTCCTGGTGGGAAGTAGGAAACGCACCCCTGTCCCCCAACCCTGGGCCGAAGTCGTTGGCCAGCCTAGGCTAGAGGTGGACTTGGGTTCTTGGCACAACTTTATGATCAGTGAGAGGTACACCTCATCTCTGTCGAAGACATCCGTAAAGTATTGGAGAAATCTCAAAATACCAGCTCAGATGAAACACAAAATGAAAAACTGAAAACCCGCTACAATTTTAGTGTCACTTCTAAGAGCTTTTCTAGAATTCGTGTGCCAGCTGAGCTAAAGGGTGGATTGAGATTCTCCAAAAAAGTAAATCTCACTATGCTATTAAAAATAATCTTCTTTCTAGATGTTAAATGTCATCTATTTCGTCATTGCTACTCTAGACCCTATGCTGTAAGGGCAATTATGATTTATTTCTTTCAGGCACAAGAGGAATACAATCACTTGTTCACAAGTTCATTTTAGCTTTAATAAATCAGGGCTCTGAATTGTTCTGTGTTTATCTCTTTGATAAGAGATCAAGGCCAACTAGACTTCCACTAACTATATGAAAAAGTTTAGGTGGCTAGGCCAGAGTGACAATAAGTGAAGTGATTTGATACCTAGCTTATCTGTAGGGGAAGTTTTGTTTAAATGTGACTATCTGCTGTAGATGTCTTATTTCCAAGTGGCCAATTTGAGAAGTGTGTTTTTATTTCATCCCATTTATTTTCAATGATTTCATTTCTCAGTGATTTCTTTTCTCATACTTTTGTCTTTCGTCATGTGATAAGATTTACTGCTGTCTCCTGAGTTAAGTGATTTGGGATTTTACTTTGTAGACTGTTCTTTTGGCTGATATTCATGCTGGAACAAACTACATTAACATGACATCTATGTTGAGTTTTTCTATCAAAGAAATTATTGTTTCTTCCAAGAGAGAGCAGGATGAGTCAAATCACATTTTTATATAAAGATAGGCATTAACACATGACTTCCAGCAGTAGGAGTTTTATACATATTATTTTAAAGGCTACTTGAACATACAAACTCATAATTGTCTTTAGGATGTTTTCTCTTCAAAATCATCATCTTTATTAAATTATGAATGAATTAACAGATGCAAACAGTTGGATGAGAAGCATGGGGCAGGTTTGTGCAATTTTAAATGAAAGGTTCTGTCTGGCCTGTTTATAAGTCTCAGCAGCTGTCTAAGAGCACTAGCCAGATATCTGAAACTACATCCGTTTCCAAAGCAAATTGGAAGAAGTTTTTTATGAGCTCAGCATGTGGTCTTGTGGAATGAAAATACATGAGGGCAGGAGGGTTGCATGTCATGGCTAGTTTTTTAATGGAACATTGCCAGTTAAATTTATGTTGTCCAGTTTTGGACAATGCCCTGCACTCCCTTTAGCAGATTTGTTGTTGCTCAGCCTTTCATGAAGGAGATAGAGAGGGGAGCCCTGGGGGAAATAGCCTAATTCCTTGGTCCCAAGTAAAAGCACTAAACTAAAAGAGGTTCCTGTATTCATAAGGAGCCAATAGACACCACATCATTAATCATGTGTCTGAGAACAGAAATAATCAGGCCCAAGTTATTAACCTTTGACTCACAAACTACTGATCAATACTTCCTTTCAAGCTAAGAAGTAAGATGGTATTGTTCTTCTTAGGAAAAAAGCACTCTTTTTCAAGAACATCCTTTCCTTTAAATTGCTTACATATTTGTAACCTATTTGTGGTGTACTGACCAAGAAGCTGTAGAAACTTGGTCTATGTCTGACTTTCTAAGTACAATTATTTTTTAGCTCTTGGTAGCATTGATTGAAATCACACTCTTTCCTTCTTACTTCCCAAGTCTCTACTACACCTGACTTGATGCGTTTTTTATATTTTTGGTGTATTTCTCTTACTAACACTTTAATGTTTCTACTCCTGATCCCCACCTCTACATTTGGTCCATTTTTCCTCCTCTGTTGTAGTCCAGCTCTCCAGAGCAGTATCTGGTATATTGTAACAGCTCAATAAACAATTCTTGAATAAATTAATGAATTCCTCTCAAAATTATAAAATGGCCTAAGATTAGATAGTTTTTTTAACTGCTGAAATCAGACTATTTTTTGTAACTCTATATGCAAGCAACATGTTAGACACTGGATATGCAAGTTAATGAGATAGCAGTAGGTGAAAAAAGATGAAATAAGTAGCAATATTTCTAAATCAGGAGACAAGATATAAATCTTTATTTCCAGTTCTCATGAATATGCACCAAAGGATCCAAGAACCCTAGCAATTTCTTTTGAGCATACACATTTCATTTTGCCAAAGGCTAATACATTGTGCTCAAAGCCAGCAGAATATACTGGGGGTCAGATTGCCATACCTTGACATCAAGTACACCCACTGTTATCCTGTGGCTTTGAGCAGTTGACTTGGGCTACTTACAATATTGACTGACCCAAAGGAAGCACCAGATAGGTTTGTTAACTGTGTTATGGCCGCTGTCACTGTGAATCACAGTTGGTGATGTCAAGAGGAAAATAAACACTTTGGTTCTTGTATTTCTATCAGGGAATGGGAACATAAAACAGGATCAAAATATTCTTTTTTTTTTTAGAGTGAAAGGGACAATTTATTTAAATCTGAGTTTTACAGCTTCCATCTCATCATTTGAAAGAGTTTGAGGGATCAGTTGTCCTTATCTCCTATGATAGATTGTTCAGTTTCATTCATTATGAGTCAGAATGAGTGAAACTGTTTCAAATCACATAAATGCATGGGCTTATGAGGGACTTGTGGGTTGATAGCAGATTGTAGGTTTGTTGATAATAAGTCATCCTGGATTTGGATTCTTTTTTAAAATCAGTATGCACTGTAAATAAATTAATCTTTTGATCTTTAACATACAGATTAGTCTTTGTCTTCTGGAAGTTTAGCAACTTAAGGACAGTTAATGCTCCTTTGTTCTTCTGATTTTGCTTTCTGTGTTTGCATTCTGCTAGAACACTTAAATTACTGCTTTATTTCCTTTTGTACCTCTGGGATATTCCCCCTTCTGTGTTTCTTTAAGAATTTTTTGTTTTCTACAGTCTCTCTTACAATATTCCTTAATTTTAAATAGTGTTCAGAAATGGATTGACTCAATGGTCAATTTTTACAGTTAACGTTATTTACTCACATTAGTTTTATCTTTTTGAGTTTTTTAATTAAAGTATTTTTAAAATTCTATTTTTGCTATGACTTCTAAGAGGTTATGCTTTCAACATCAAGTTTTAGTTTGTTTCTTGGTATTAGCAGGCAAAATACTAGATATCCTCAGTTCTGTTAAATTGTTGAAGTGTCTTTAGAACCATTATTTTTAGAAAGGATAAGCTTCTATGCAGAATCCTGAGAATGTTGATGTACATCCAAAATAATTTTACTTGTAAAATGAGAATAGTTGAACAAAAAGCTGATTTTTTTCCAAGACTTTGCTTTGTTTCTATACAAATAATTAGTTACAACATTTGTGGGGGTGGGCATAGGGGAAAATGGCCATGATGATTTCTGATGTTAATCTAGTCATATTGTAAACTTCCTGAGAGAAGATAAAAATAGAAGAGGAAAAGAACCAACTCTTCCTCCAAAGCAAATATAGACAATAACCAAGGGTATCTGAATTTCTCATGCTAAACATTGTTTCAGCTTTGGTGAAGGAGATATGGTTTCCTAATCCCATAACTATGCTTTATAATGAGAATAATTTGATGAAAATTATAGGTAATTAGGAAGTCAATACTTTATTTTGAAGAAAGTTGCTTTTTAGTGATGTTGTATTTGCTTTTGGTACCTTCCTGTGTTGAAATGAATTAATCTCAATGGATAAATGTCTAACTTTTGTAAATTTAGACATTTATATAGGCCTTCATAAACTTATGCATACATACAGAAGGATAACAAATGCTGGAGAATAATAGGGACACTTAATCTGTAGGACTCAGAACTAGTCATGGAAATGGAGTTCTTAGGAGAGAATGGATATTTATAGGTCATTCTTTATGTTATGGTTGAAAGGAGAGTTGGTGTCTCTGGTTTCATTTTAGAGAAAGGCTCCTGCTGAGTATAGTTGCCTCTGTATATAGGCCTGTTGAGTAACATCTGGCGTATTTCCTTTCATCCTGTCATTTAACTAAACATTTGGCCAGTTACAGTATCCATTTTTTTGTTGTTGTTGTTGCCAGTCCTGGGCCTTGAACTCAAAGCCTGGCTCTATCCCAGAACTCAAAGCCTGGCTCTATCCCAGTGCTTTGTTGCTCAAGGGCTAGCACTCTTACTGCTTGAGCCACAGCTCCACTTCCAGCTTTCTTGGTGATTAATTGGAGATAAGAGTTTCACAGACTTTCCTGTTCATGCTGGCTTTGAACCCTCTGATCTCCGCCTCCAAAGTAGCTAGGATTACAGGTGTGACCCACAAGTGCCTGGCTAGCATTATTCTTTTAATCTGCTCACTTCTCTCTGATCATTAATCCTTAAAGTGTTCACTAAAGTTTGGAGAGTTCTAGAACTACCTTCATATAGATGATGATTTTCTTCTTGTTATTTTGACATCATTTGAAAATTACAGGAAACTTGTAAAAATAAGTTTTCCCAGTTGTCAGCTTCTTAAATAATCCATTACCCATGGCCAAAATGAAACATTAATCCTGGCATACTTTTATGAATTAAACTCTGTGTGTGTGTGTGTGTGTATACATACATATGTATATATATAGTCAGTTTTGGGGCTTGAACTCTGAGCCTGGCCACTGTCCTTGAGCTCTTCAGCTCAAGGTGAGCAATCTACCACTTGAGCCACTTCCGATTTTTTGATGGTTAATTGAAGATGAGTTTCACAGACTTTCCTGCCTGGGCTGGCTTTGAACTGTGATGCTCAGATCTCAGCCTCCTGAATAGTTAGGATTACAGGTGTGAGCCACGAGTGCCAAGCTTAAACTATATTTTTATTTTATTTTACCAATTTTCTTGTTAGAAATGGATTTTTCCTGTTGTAGGGTCCAAGATCTCACAATAAATTTAAGTATGTCCCCTGAGTCTCTCCTAATCTGTGACAGTCCATCCTGTTTTAACAACGTTGGCACTTTTTGAGGACTGGTTGATGGCTTTGTAGGATGACCCTCAATTTGCATTAGTCTTCTTATTAATTGAGGATACACAGTGAATTAGATGAAAAGTTCACAGAAGTTAAACTGTCATATCAGGGTATATAAAGTCAGTATGTCTTAATTATGTCAGTGTTTGATCACCTGGTTAAAATGATATCTACTAGATTCTATACTATAAAGTTATTATACTATAAAGTTATTCTGTAACATAGTTACTATTTTTCTTTGTAATTGTTATCTTCAAGGAGATACTATGCAAATATCCTCATTCTCAAACTTTCTTTTACTCTTTAATATTTGTAGCTCTCACAGCAGAATTTATTACTGTTGATATTTTGAGGTAAAATTTTCTTTCCCCATTTCACTTATTTTACAAATGATAAAATACCTATCATTCTTTGTGATGTTTATATTTATTTATTTTCTCTTTCTTGGGTGGTAGTGGAGTTAGAACTCAAGGCCTCATTCTTGCTAGACAGGTTCTCTTCTGCTTGATCCACACCTCCAGCCCCTTTTTGCCCATTATTTTCAAGGTAGCATCTTTTTTAATGCTTTGTCAACAGCTCCAGCTCTCCACCCTGGGGCTCCCCCATATCACGGATGATGACAGTTTGATACCACAGTGTCCAGCTCTTGTGCCTCTCCTGTAACTGAGATAAAGGGCACATGTCACTGCACCAAGATATTGATTGGGATGGAGTCCCACAAACTTCTTTGAGTCCAGCATGACTTGGAACCTCTATTTTCTGGATCTCTACTTCCCAAGTAACTAGGCTTGAACTACTGTACCTGATTGTTACTGTTTTAGGCCTTCACACTTACAAAATCAGCCAAAGGCAAATAGATATCAGTAATCACTTTCATATTCTTTTCAGTGTTGAAACAAAATATAATGAAATGATTCAGTTTTTGCCTAGATTGATTTCATGAAAATTATAAAACTAAATTCCCTGCTTTTCAAAGTTGCTTGCTATTTTTGGAAACAAAGTTTTATTAAGGATTTAAGAGAAAAATATCACAAAGTTGCTGAATTAAGTACTTCATTAAGAGAGTATAGCTCTTAAATCCACTTTGCCTGGGGAGTATTACTGAGACTATCTTATTTTTGTAGAAGTATTTTGGTGCTGGATGGAAAATATTTTCCTTTTACTAGAGTTCCTGAGATGATAATTGAACATCTGCAAATGTATTTTTAAGTAAACATTTCATTTTGCATGTTTTCACAATTTCTTCTCAGTCCATTCTCAAGCCAATTTCATTAGTGGTATAATTGCTACATCTTATTTCTCTATTCTGTGGTCTCAAGGTATCAGTACCAGTTAAGAATGAGAGTAAAATGTTAAATTGTAAAGCAAAAGAGGTGAATAAAATATTGTCAGATGGAAATTTTAGCAATGAAACTGTAGATTTTGTATTCTAAGCCTCTAGAGGAAAATACAAGGTCAAGCATGTTCTGTAATAATGTAGAAATTAACCTTTTCTTAGTGACTACCATGAAGACAATGTTATCTGAGTTAGAATAGCAAAGACACCTACTAAAACATGTAAGTTTGCTTGTCTTAATGCTAACTAGCTTAGCATTGGTATATTGTTTTATTTCTTATATAACTTAAATGATTATTTATTGTTGTTATTTATCCTTTATATTCAGCCAACCTTGAAAATCTTTAACAGGGCCTTTAAAAAAAATTGTTACTGCCGGGTACTAGTGGCTCACACCTGTAAGCCTAGCTACTCTTATCTCCAATTAACCACTCAAAAACTGAAAGTGGTGTAGTGGTAGGTAGAGCACTAGTCTTGAGCAAAAGAACTCAGGGACTGTGTCCAGGACCCGAGTTCAAGCTCCATGACTGAAAAAAAAATTGTTATTTGTATTGTGCTTTGTAATTTACTTTAAATCAGGTAACCAAGCTTGTATATAAAGACACTGCTTGTCAAAGAACTGCAGTGTATATAATCTTTTGTTAGAGAATTTGACAGCTCTTATTTTTATTTCTTTTAAAGATTTTTGGTTTCACAGTTTTCAGTTTCTTGCTGCATTCTGGTTTCTTGAGTTGATAAGTGTTGTATAATGCAGTTATCACAAGAAATTTCTTGTGTCTGTTTCTTTATGATTGCAGAAGGATTTGGATCAAAACAAAATCATATGTGTATCCAAAGCCTTCCAATTGCTTTATTCTATAAAACAAGAAGAAAATAGTAGACTTTTTTAAACTCTCTATTTATATCCTTTAAAAAGGAGGTTATAGCACATTCTTTGAGTATCCAATGTGTTTTCAATAAGCGAGTATTACAGATAAACTATTCATTTGACAGGCATTATAAGTGCCATGTAATTCCAAGAGTGGGAGAATATATACTAAGCCTCACTTAGGGACCAGCTGTATGTCTCATGTTACTCTTAAAAACTAATGAGGTCTACACATTCCAGTTCTGATCCCTTAGATGAATGGATGGTGACTGCACACAAACACTACACAAAGGGCAGGAAGGAGAAACTGGAAACCAAAGATAAAGTGGTGTGTAGTCATTTTTAAACTGTCAAACACTTTAGATTTATTTGTACTATTTTAGTCATTCTTAGTTGTGGTTCTGATTATCTTTCATGAAGAAAGATTAATCTTCATATGTATGTGAAGCTTTGTAGTTAGCCACAAACTTTTCTTTTGTACATCTGTAATATGTAGAGACAATCCTTTTCAAGTTTCCTGTTCAGTATTTGTTTATGAAAATCAGTCTTAAAAGCACTGGCCAGTTCATTTGTCTTTAAACAAACACTCATCAATAAGATTGTCTTTACACAGAGGTCCATCAGTGTGTTTATGAGATTTTTGGGGGTGGGGTGGGGAGTAAGTCCATTATGTAGCCTATATTGGCCTTGAACTCTTGATCCTTCTGCCTCAAGTCTTCCCAGTGATATGATTACATGTGCCACCATACCTGACTTGCATTTATAGTTTTAGAGATTGGTAGAGAAATCTGACAGGTGCTTGTAAAAATATAAAAACTCAAAATGGCATAACAAATAATAAGATACTTGATTCTTTCCTCTTCATTTTCTCTCTCTTGCTACTACACTGAAAAAGTTCCCATAATAGCTAAAGTTACTATGTCATATTAAAGCCATATTTATAAACAGAGATGAGAAACAAAAGAGAATAAATGCAGTCCAAGAAGTAAAGTTAAACTTACTTTCTGAAGGCCTCTTTGACAACAGTAGCCAAAATTGTTCTCCTCTACCACAAAAACTACAGTCTACATCTTGGGTAATTAGTCATGCATTACTGACCTGTGATGTCAAGTAAAAAAAATAAAATAAAATAAAAAGGACCTAGCATTACTGAGAGCTTACTATGGGGCAAGCATTATGCTAAGAGCCTGACATCCATTATCCCATTTAATCCTACCAACAATCCTGTGACATAGGAAGCAACTCAAGCACAGAGAAGTAGCCCAGGACCACACAGATACAGAAGCTGATGTTCTTATGTTGGTATTCTAATCCTGTCATGTTATTTAACATCTTCTGGATGTACTGTTTTTCAGACTCACTTTGGTTATAGGTTTTCTGAGATAAAGGACAGAATTGTTAAAGCCCCATGAACAACCAGCAATAGCAATGTTCACATTATAGATGTTATACTCAGTTTTACAAACATTTCTACTTTTTAAGAACAAAATCATTTATTGAGTAAGCAAAAATAAAGCTACTTTCTAGCTCTAATTTGCTTTGGTGTAATAATTCCATCTTCACTGAAAACCAGGTATATCTACTACTTGGCTGGTAGTAGCCCAATTCCACACAATTGCTATCAAGCATTTCTATTCTATTTTAATGAAGTAAGTATAGAGTGTTTTAAATATGAATGAATACACACATTTGTCTGAAAGCTTTTTTTTTTTTTTTTTTGCAGTCCTGGTGTTTGAACTCAGGGCCTGGGCACTGTCCCTGAGCTTCTTTTACTCAAGGATAGCACTCTACCACTTGAGCCACGGCACCACTTCTGGCCTTTTCTGTATATGTGGTACTGAGGAATTGAACCCAGGGCTTCATGCATGTTAGGCAAGCACTCTACCACTAAGCCACATTCCCAGCCTTGTGTTTGAAAACTTTTGTTAACAGTTGAAAAAGGTTCATTACTTGAGTCTCCCCTTTCCTATTGAAAGCTATTTTCTTGCCCTTTATGAGGTCTCATTTAGGCAACAATATTTGAGAAGATTTGCTAGAGAAAAAGTCATTCAGGTTGACCAAGAAAGCAAGAGCAATCAATAACAGGAAATCTATGGATTTTTAAAAATACTTTTTTAGTGGAAGGAGGTAGGACTGTTTTAATCTTTTAATCCTTAGGTACATTTCTTAGTAGCTATATCTTAGAAATTTTGAATGCCATTTTATTAATTTCTTTTAATGTGTTTTATAACAGGAATTTTTAATGGAAGTTGATAATGCCCATAAAAGTTGACGGGATCTTTATTTCTTTGAATATTCAACCAAGTTTTCATCCTCTTCTGATTTGAATACAACCAAGAAACCAAGTTAGATTCTAGACTAGGATTTTGTGGAAATCAGTTTTGCTGTAATTCTCACTCAGAAATTTAGGAGAAGACAAGATAGGTTGTAGAAATCTGAACCTCTGTGCCATTCCCATTGTCCACAAGCCTGAATACAGCCCTTACCCATCAGTAATGTTGGGACCATGGATGGCTTCAAAGATTTCGTTTAGAAGACTAATTCTGGGGCCATCTTAGTCTTGCCTTGAATCTTGTCGAAGGGCCAGAATCAGAATGACCTCTAGGCTCTGGCTGCCTGTTTCTGACTGCCCATATTTATCTTTCAAAGTATTCAATTTGATAAACTTTTCATCTTAGGACAGCAGAACTTCAGAGTGTAGATAATCATATTGATTATATGGAAACAGCAGTCTGGCCTGCTCTGTTAACTGGCATGTCTTTAGGGGTATCTTCTCCCTGTCTTCATCCATCCAAGAAGTTCATATTGTCTAGAGTGGTTTACTATAGTTATTTGCCATTTGAACTCAGCTTCATGAAAATCAATCAGAAATAAAGCATAATCTATGTTCCATTGGGAGACGCCATGACAAAAAAGCATCTTTCCCAGATGCTCCTAGGGAATAACCACCCTGTTGAACCAGATGAACTTCCTTCATCTCACCTCTAGTTTCTTGCTCCTGTCACTACAGCAGGCCTGTCATGGGCTGCCATGCTTAGGCCAACAGCAAGGACCACACAAAGAGGGAAAATGGGGAACACCAAGGGCACAGAACCAGAGATGGTGTCAGTGTTGAGAATGGCATTTCCTTAGCTTCTTTCTCAGACCTGTTGCTGCTACCTCGGCTTGTTATCTTCCCTGAGTTACTCAGAGAGTATGTAAACAGACTTGCTATGACTTTTCATTGGCATCTTAAAGAAAAACATTTACTGACCTCAATAGAGTAAGCAATTAATGGGGGAAAGAGCTGATCAAAAGTTTCTACCAATTCTGTTTTGAAAACCAGAGGATGCCTGGTAATTTTTAACATACTTTAACTCCTCTCTTTTTTCATTTATGTAGCTCTGGGATTTCAAGGTCGACTTGGCACGTATTTTTTTGTTTTTGCTTTTGTTTGTGTTTTTTTTTTTATAAAATCCAAATTGTGCTTATTTGCAGAAATCCTCTCACACTGGGGCTCCCACTATGCCAGTGGCTGGCAGCATGTAATTGGAAAAAGCAGGCCACGCACTATGTGATTAAAGCTGTGTCATGCTTTGTGAGGTGAAGAGTTAGTGCCAGCTAAAACAACATGACTCATTGCTTAGGAGAAGCCCAAATGAAGCGGATTTTGATTATACTGATTCTAAACAAACATGATTCTCTCCTAATCCTGGTGCTTTAAAGTTCTTAGTGTGAGCATTTAAAAATTTAGTACCAGTTCTTTTAAGCGTTCACAGAAATGCTCTACTACTTAGATGGCTTTTAAAAGGTATCTTTAAAAAAAATAGAAGCTCTATTCAGTGAACTAAATGCTACCTAATTTACACACCCTTCTGTTCATATTCCCATTCAAGTCCTTCCCAAACCAATTCGGCTTATTGCTCTTTTACTCTGGTTTAAGAGCTACTGGGTTAAATTAATAAAATCACAATTGTGATTCTACAGTTAGCTGTTTGTTTATTCTGTTCCAGAATCTATCTACTTATTACTCTGACTTTCAAAGATGGTTTTAAGGTAGGCCACAAAGAGGCAGAGATTGGATGGGTTAATGCATTAATGTAGATGATGATAGTGATGGCCTATTTTGGGGCTATAGGACAATGGGGTTATGGGGGTAACAGATTCTGTGAGGAAACCCAGCAAAGCAGCTCATATGATTCAGTGGTTAAATATGTGATGAGGACTAGGAAAAGATTACTTAGCTTTCCATCTGGGAGTGTTATTAACTGAAACTGGAAATTCTGGTGGATGAGCAGATTATGGATGGGTGAGGATTGGGTTTCACTTATGAAATTTTGACCTTTAGGTTCCTATGAGGTAATGAAGTATGTAAGCCTAGCAGACAGCTGGCTACACAAGTTGGAAGTTTAGGAAGAAGATCATAAACAAAAGTTGTGTGTGTGTGTGTGTGTGTGTGTGTGTGTGTGTGTGTGTGTGTGTGTGTGTGTTTAAAGCTATTTGTTACAGGGAGACTTCCCATTGAGGGGTAGTTACAACTAGGGCAGGAGGAGACTTGGCAGACGAGAGCAGTCTATAGAGTTCATAGCAGAACAAGGATGGAAACAAGAAGAGTGATGCCAGGCTGGGAAGCACAGAGCTTGCAGAGGCTGGGACATCGGTCAAGAATACAAAAAAAATTTTGAAGAGGGCATAGGACTTTATCAAGCGCGTAAGGAACATTCCTGAAGCTTCAGGACATCTTGGAAGGGTACAGGAGCATCCTGCAAGGGTACAGTCGCATTCTGGAGCATTGAGGAAGTACACAGGAGCATTCTGGCAGGGCACAGAAACATGTTGGATGAGCATAGGAGTATTTGGGAAAAGCACACGATCATAGCGGAAGTGCACAGGAATATTCTGAAGCACACAGAAGCATTGTAGAGGCCCTGCACTCCACTCTGAGTGAGCAACCACGTCCAAGAGTAGAAAGGTGACTGAAAAGGTGAGAGGTCAGAGCTATGCACCAGGCCTTCCTGTGGCAGTTCTTTTGTGTGGATGGTCTGCTGCTGGGGGTCTAGTAGAGCTGTGAAGGTGAAAGCCCTCTATTTGCTACAGGTCGAAAAGTGAAAGTCGAAATAATAAATGGATCGAGCAAGTAGAAGGGAGTCTTCTGAAAGCTTGTTTGTAGAAGGAAAGCAAAGTGGCTGACAGAGGGGATGGCTTTTATTTACCCGTGTATTTATTTTTATTATTTTCATTGGTACATTTTATTTTATGTACGAATGCATTTCACAGTGACATTACTATACATACATGTATCCTGCATTTATCATGTCCACTCTTCCTTCCACTCTGATCAGTCTCTCCCTCCCCATCCCAGACTCCTTTCACAAATGGTCTTTAAAAGGGGAAACTTTTAAAACAAACCTCAAAGAGCTAAAAATCCGATAAGCTTCAGGGTTTTGTCTCCTACTTAAAGTCCTTTGATGATGCATGCAATAGTTTGGATATAGTTTGATATGATTTGGATATACTTTGGGTATAATTCCCCCAGTTCCATGTCCTGGAAATGTGATTCCCAGTGTTGGGCTATTGAGAAAGAGGTCTTTTAAGAGAGAGGATTTGAAAGATAACTAAATTATTGGCACATGACCCTCAGAAAGGATTGATATAATTCTCTAGGGACAGAGTTAATTCACTTAAGAGTACATTATGAAGCAAGACCACCTCATACTCATGGCCCCTTCTACATTGAAATAATTCACTTTTTTCTTCCCTGCTGTGTTATAATACAGCCAGAGAGCCCTAACAGGATGCCACCACCAGGCTGTTGGAATCTTCCAATAGTCCCTAGAATCATGAACCAATGAAATCTCATTAGTTTTAAAGTACACAGCCTGAGGTCTTTCATATCGTGAGAGGGACTAAGACAAAACATTTCTGTTTACAGAATGAAACTTTATTCTTAGTTGTATAGTAATGTGGAATGATGGCTAGAATTCATTCTTCAGTACTGAATCCTTAACTATCTTCCCTCCTCTTTCATCGGAGGACTTGTCTTAGTAGAGTCTTAAATGGTTTCTGAATGATCACTGTGGAGGCTGAAATGTGGAAGGTAAATATACCCCTCATCACATTCATGATTAAATTTTGCTTTAGGATCATTTAACTCATTAAAACAAGAATACTTTGAACTCTGATTCTCACAACAAGAATGAAATTGAACGAACTGTTCTTGAGCCTCTATATGCCGTACATGATATTGGGTGCTAGCACTACAAAGGTGGCAAATAGCTCATCCTTAAGTCAGAATAGATAGACACATTAAGGGTCAATGTCAGCATCCAGAGCTGGAGCTCTTGGAGGACAGAAACTGTGCCTCTCATCTCACTATCTCAGTTCTAGTCTGTGGCCTAGAATGGACATTCAATATTTTCACAGTTGAATAAGTGACTGAATAAACGCAGTGACTGAGAAAAATTCACAAACTACCCTGGGAGAGCAAAGAAGGTGTAAGTAACACCAAGTTTGGGTTGTTGAGAGAAGGGTTAGAGAAGTTTCTAGAGGAGCTGGTGGTGCAATTCAGTTTTAAAGAATGAACATGAGGGGCTGGGAAGGTGACTCAGTGCTTGCCTTGCATGCATGAGGCCCTGGGTTCAATTCCTCAGCACCACATAAGCAGAAAAACCCAGAAGTGGGGATGCGGTTTAAATGGTAGAGTGCTAGCTCTGAGCTGAAGAGCTGAAGGACAGTGCCCAGGCCGACGACTGACCAAAAAAAAAAAGTAAGGAATGATAAAAGCTGTAATCCTAGCTACTTTGGAGGTTGAAAACATGAAAACCATAGTTCCAGGTCAGCCTGAGCAAATAGTTATTGAGACCCCATCTCAACCAATACAGAGTGTGGTAGTGGATATGCCTGACATCACACCTACATAGGTAATATAAGTAAGAGAACCACTGTCTAAAAATCGAAACCTTATTTCAAAAATAACAAAAGCAGAAAAAGTTGAGGGGTGGATGAGAGGTGTACACAATAAAGTGTCTGCCCAGCAAGCACAAGGCCCAAAGTTCAAACACTACCACTGCAAAACATACAAACATGATAATTGGGGAATTAGATAGGCTGGGTGCATGTTTTTGACAGATGAACTAACATAAGAACAAAAGCATTGCAGTTGTTGAAAGCTGCATCCTAGGTAAATGAGAAAGAGTAGGGGTCCTTTAATGTACACTTGGAGTAAAATTATTGGGATCAGACTGGACTCCATTACAAGCCCAGTTTCTTCATTCTGATAATGAAGGTGTTCCATTAGCTGGCCCCTAGGGTATCCTCTAACATTTATGCTGTTTTCTGTATGATTAAGTTAGCAATTAAGGTAATTACATAATTCTAGAGTTCTAACCAAAGCATAGTTCTAGACCTGTACTAATTTTATAATAACACCTTTATCCTTTCTCTTATTTGATTGATCTCCTAGGCACTTATATGGCTTCTACTGAAGCATGAGTTTTTGCCTAGTTTTAGCACATTCTGGTACTAGAGTTTAGTTTACTTCAACTAATTTACCAAAGTCAGCACCGTTTGTCAGTAGTTTGTCAGCGTCTCTTTGTAAAATATAACCCACTGGAAAGGTATACCTATATTTTATTTTCAGATGATTCTAAGTTGAGAGCTTAACAGAAATGTTACTTACTGTGGAAGAACGCCAGGACACTTTCGTTTTTTGTTTGATATTAAAGAAAATATTTACTAATCCCTGCTCTGTTGCAAAATGCGTTTTTAAAATATTGTATTATAAAGCCTAATAATTTATAAGACTTAATTTAATTATATTGATCTGTTAAATAATTTTCACTCTAGTTCAGTAGAAAATCAGAATAAATTTAATGCAGTTTAGAGACTTTCAAGAACATGTGTGCATGTTGTTAAATTTTTGATATCCCAATAAAACACACACATACATATACAGCTTATGAGAGAAATCTATTTTCCTTTGCTCCTCATTTCCTGCTTTGAGATTTTTTTTTTCTGACATACTAGGTCTTAATCCTCGTACTTGAGGAGAATATGCCTGTAAAGGGAATGGCCATAGAGACTTGATAGGAATTTCTACCAAGAACTAACTTTACCTTCTCTTCTTTCGCTCCCTTCATCTTCCCTTCTTATCAGTTCCTGCGAAGAGAAAAACATATAATGATAATGATCTTAAAGACTTCTAAGATTTTTAAGTCAAACCCAGACATAAAAGTTTTAAAGTCTTTTCTTTTGCTATGTCAGTTATTTAAAAAAAGGTGACTATGCAATACATAGAAAGATACATCATCTGATGATTTTTGACCCATATATTACCAATAAAGATATGTAACATTTTCATCACCCTGGGACATATTTTTTATTGTCTCTACCAAGCAGCCTGTTTCTGACTTCCATCACCATGGATTAGTATTGCCTGTTTTTGTAACCTGTACAAAGAGAATATTGAGGAATGCATTCTTTTATTTCTGGCTTTCTTTACTCATTGTTGTGGTTTTTGAAATTCAAACACATTATTTCATCAGGGCCTGAAAGTGGTATAATGTATACAAACCATTTGCTGCTTTAATTGGATATTACTGTCCCTGGCTGCAATCCAGCTGTCTCTTAAGCAAAAGTCGCCTGAAATAGGGGCCGTAGAAAGGAAACAATTTTAGACTAAAACCCATCACAATGCTAGTAAGTGGAACTCAACAGCTCCCTTCTCAGGATACTGGATCTGGAGTCTTATCTCTCCATGGTGGACCCAGGCAAAATTGGGATGTAATCAAGCTTATTTTTGTACCTGTCCAATTTACTTTGGCTTCCCAGAGCCCTGCTATTTTCCCTGTAGTACTCCAAGGAGGATCATTTGATTCCTACCTAGGAATTGTCTTCTTTTTAATGCAAAATGTTTGACTTTTTCAAAGCATATATCCTCTAAAAAAAATCTAATGGTAAAATTCCAACTCCCCTTTAGGAAACAGAAGAAAGAGTTTATTGGGCAGGAAATCACATAATGCAATGCACATCACTTAGTAGAACTAGGACTGGTAAAGTTTTTCTCCAAAAAAGTCAATTTTTTGAGCTTTGCTGATTATGTGGTCTCTTTCAAGTTGCTGTTGAGAGGTAGCATCCAATCATCACTAGGTGATATGTAAACCAATAGGTTTAATTGGGTTCTAATAAAATATTTACATGAGGCATAGTATCCAACCCTTGATTTAGGCAGTTTTTCTGTTTTGCCTAGTCATGAAGCATGTACAGAAACACTATCATATCAAAATAAAGATAATTAGCAGCCTAGAGCTGCTTCTGTTGCATATTCACACTTTCAGGTAAGAAATCAGAATCTTATAATAGTAGCTTCTTAAAGACACAGAGGGCCAGGGGAAGAGTCCAGATCTAGACTCCTAAGTGTCTCCCAGTATTCTTTACCTACTTAGCTTGTGACTGACTAGTCAGATTTACTCAGACATGTCATCATCTTGATGTTTTAGCTCCTATATTTTAAACAATAAAGAGAAAGTATGAGACAGAGAGATACATTTAGGCAATAGCATCCTAAAAATGTAACTCAGGGTTTGCACAAAAGAAATTGTACATATACCTTTACCAGGCAGCTTAATTATTGGGGAAACAGTACAGTTTATTGATTACTTTATCTATATCATTGCTTTAAAAGTATAAGTATATTGAGAGAATAAGGAGTAAATACATTTTAAGTAAGATTCTCTGAGATTCAGTTCATCCTCTATTATTTCTTCTTTTAGTATTGTTGTAGTTTTTGTATAGTTTTACCTTTTAAAAAAATGCAGTGCCTTTGAAGACATTGAAATATCCAAGTTAAGCTCATGTGGTCCCTGTAACTGAGAATGGAGCAGGGCCTAGAGATCTGGGAACAATGTCTTCTTTGATACCTGATACTCCAGAGAGATAACCAAGTTTGATTGAGAGAGGAGAGAATATGTTTGGATCTCTCCTACATGACATGTTCATATTGGTGTGTTGATGGGGTGGAGAACAGGGAGAGGGTATAAGAGCCAGTAAATCAGGTTTGATGTATTAAGGGATTAGTGTGGGAATTAGTAGAAAATTCCACAGATATAGTTGGCAGGATTTTATTTGTGGAATGAAGTTGGCCGAATAGACAAGTTGTCAAAGAGATGTTGGTTAAACCCATTGTAATTAAAGTGAACTAATAAAAGAGCCTCACTTTGGAAGAGTGTCTTCAACTCTTCATCAATACTATGTTTGAAAGAGCTGGACTTAAGAAAAATCTTAGGCCAGGTGTCAGTGGCTCATGCCTGTAAGCCTAGCTATTCTGGAGGTTGAGATGTGAAGATCATGGTTCAAAGCTATCTCCTGGGCAGCAAAATTTGTGAGGCTCACTCTAAATCTTTAGTCCAGAAAAAAGTTGGAAGTGGAGCTGTGGCTCAAGTGGTAGAGTGTCAGTCTTGAGTAAAATAGCAAAGAGATAGCACCCAGGACCTTAGTTCAAGTCTCAGTATCAACACAAGCAAAACAAACAGGAAAAAAAAAGAAAAACACTTTTGTTCTATTAGAACACCTGAAGAGTTTCTCCTCCTCCTTCTACCCCCAAATCCCAATATCTAATGGAAACTTGTTTGCTCATTAGCTCATATTTACATAGCTATGATCTTAAGTAATCACAAACATACGCATAATCTCAGTGGTTAGCCAAAGGCCCAGTGTTCTGACTTCACATTTAGTGGAACCATATTTGGCTCTTACCCAATGACTCATGCTTTTTTGGGTAGGCTTGGTTTCAGCTGATGACCCAGTTGGGTATTATGGGTAACAGGGTTTTCCTGGGGTTATACACCAAAGGCAACATAAGGCAGCCAGAGGGTTAGGACCCTAAATCGGTGTTGGTGATCCCATTTAAGTAGTTTAGTAATTCAATGAAGGAAAAATAATAACTAGTAATCAAGTGTATTTTGGAGATTGGTCAGATTAAGTTAAGCCCATGGCTGCTGGAATACAAAACGAACCCCAATTTGTTCAAGGGAGCAGTAGGAGAGATTCAGTTAGGTCTTTTCAACCTTTCTGCTGGTCACCCTATAGAAAAGATGTCTCTGTACATGTGGTCATCACGGGCCACTTCTGTGGCTAAAACATTCTGACCTATGAATAAGCTACTAGAGAGATAGTCCTTAGCATATATCAGAATTTTTACAAGAATAGAATGTTTTTGTTCTCCTAAGTGAAAGACGTTACCAATAAACACTTAGCAAGGCAGAGCTTAAGTACTAAGTTCTAGTCATTTTTCAAGGAAGGCAGAGAAGAATGGAAGCCTGTCAGAATTTTATGTATAATGGAAGTTACATTAATAGTTGGCAAATAGGAAGACAAGGGAAATATCCTTCTCTCTTTCTTGTTCTCTCTGTCTCTCTCCATCTCCCTCTCTTCCTCCCTCTTCTCCCTTTCTCTTTCTTTTCCTTTTTCATTCCAGGGCTTAATTTCAGGACCTTTCAATCTGTTTCCTTGATCTGATGGTATTCTACCACTAGAGTCACACCTCCAGCCTGGATTTTTTTTTCTGGCAAATTGGACATAGTTTCTTGGAGTTTTCTGCCCAGGCTGTTTTCAAATCTTGATCTGAGTAGATGTGAGCTACTGATGTGAGCTACTGATGTGAGCTACTGATGTGAGATACTGGTTCCCCAACTTTCCTTTCTTTTTGTCAGTATTGAAGTTTGAAGTCAGGGCCTTATGCTTGCTAGGCAGGTACTCTACCACTGGATCTATGCTCTTAGCCCTTGTTGCTTTAGTTATTTTTAGAGTCAGGGTCTTTCATTTATACCTACATGCACCTAGACCACAATCTTATATACTTCCTGTGGGCTAGGATGACAGGTATGTTCCACTAGAGCTTGTTTATTGAATGTGTTAGGGTTTTGCTTGACCTGGCTTGGCACTGCAGTCCTTCAGATCTCGATCTCTGTAGTAGCTTGGCATGAGCCACCATACCCAGCTTAGTATTTTTGTTTTGACTGTTGTGCCACAGTCTGTGGCCCATTCCTAAATGGCAATTTACTCTATGTTTCTAGTATTTTCCTTGGATCCCCATGCAGTTAGGTGATCTGCGCATCTGACTCTAGTCTTATGGGCCAACACACAGAGAGAAAAACATTTGTTTATGCAGATGAGGCATTTCTGATATTGATGGTAAAGCTTTCAACATATCTCTGACCTATGTAAGCATAACAACATGATACAAAATGTTTGAGTTAAAAGTCAATGAGAGCAAACAAGTGTTGTGATCTGTTGGTGCATTATCTATTTAGGAAGCAATCGTATCCAGATAATATAGATCCAAGAAGGTTAACTAAAGTCAAAAGTATCAAATTAGAAATGTGAAAGTCAGATGCTGTTCCCTCCGACAAACATTTCATAGTAATATTGTCTGACAAATGGCTGGACTGCAAATATTTCTTCTTTTGTTTTATGTCCTGGCTTTCTTTTGATTCCAGGTAGCCTTTTTTTTGGTCAGCATATAGGATAAATGTTCCCCAAGGAATTTTAGGAAACATCTAGCGTTATTTTTCAGTTGAGGAGACTTAAGAAGTTAAATGATTTCTCTTAGTCTTCCAGTACTGAAAAACGCCAGAGATAACTTATTTTGGGCTCACTCTTTTGGAGGGTTCAGTTTATGATCTTTTGGCCCTGTTGCTCCTGGGCTTATAGTGAGATCACATCTGATGACAGGTTACATGTGATGGAATAGAGCCTCAGGTCCAGGATGTGGAAGAAAAACAAGAAACTGATATTCCACAGTCCTCTTTGAGGCCATGCTCCCAATTGCTCCACCTCTTAAAAGTTCCATCCAAGCCCTTCCAATGGTGCCAGGCTAATGATGAAATTTTTAACACAGATCCAAATGATAACAATTTATATGGCTTTGTTTTCTATGAGAAGAACCTCTTGTCATTCCTTCCCATGTGATACGTGATGTCTTAGCATCCTCACACTGTTCCATGGCCAGATGTAACCCAAGTAGGTTCTTTTGCAAATATTTACCAGCCTATATAGGCTTAGGACCACATTGCATCTCAGGTGTTGGACAAAAAGAGCACATTTGGAGTAGTATTTTATGTCTGCCTTTAAAAAAAGGAATATTTTAATGTAAAGGAGTAAATTTTGAAAGTAAAAATTAACTGTCACTAACAGATTATTGGCAAATATTAGTAGAAGTCTTAGTATCTTCAAGGAGCTACTCTCAGTGCACTGGTAGTTAAGGGAGACTTCCTAGAAGGAGAGATGTGCAGCTTCAGAAAACTACTCTTTTCTGGTTTTCTTTCTTCTGCTTTTGGGCTTTCCTTTTGGGGAATGCATCCAAGTGCACTGTGCCTCTTTAATTTCTGGGCCTGTGTATATATGGCAATAGTTGCTGTCATTTGCTCATTGTTTCCTATAAGAGAAGAACACAGTTTTAGGATATTTATATATGTATATTTAAGATATTTATATATGTATGTGCATGCATGTGTGTGTGTGAGGCACATGGATGTTGCCTCAAAGATTTTACTCTTTCTAGGTGGATATTATGCTTCTTACTTTATCGATTTAGAAACGGAGGCACCTGGGGTTAGTAATTTATTCATTTGAGGCTTGGAAAACTTACCCTTAAACCCATAATACCACACTCCCTTTTTGAGGAAACATGATGATACATTGTACACATACATCATGGCAGAGTGCATGCTCCTTAACCATCAAACGCCATCCCCTCCCTGTATGTCCCACTTACTTCTCAGAGTTCACCTGAGTAAGCCCCAGTGTTCCTAGAGACTGGGTCCCAAGTTAACTTTGTGCAGAAAGTCCCCTCTTCTACTCTGGCTCAGCCTATCCCCTTTATATTCCTAGTGGTCACTGGACTGCAGCCGCACATTTATAAACCCCACTGGTAACTGGGATGTGGTCCCTCTGTCACTGCCCAGCCCCGGACATAAGGCAGCCCCTCCCATCCCCCAAGCTGGGGATCTTTACTATCTCTGCAATTAGCAACATGTAATGTTTGTGTGATGGAGGAGGAAGATGAATTTTCTTTTCCCAAATTGGGAGGTGAAATCATTGACTCTGATTAAAATGTTTCCCTCAAGACGATTACCATGGGGAAAAAAGATACAGAAGGAATAAATGGGTCAAGTTCCCCAGACCAGCTGCTTAGACTTTCACCATTGTCAAGTTTTCTCTCTTGCAAATGAGATGGTGAAGAAGAAAATCCCGAGGAAATGAAAGGGAAATGTTTTGTTTTTCAAGCTGTGAAAGTGGAGTTTCCATGATCTCATTGTGAGCCAACCCTTCTTGGAGATTGTTTTCTGCTGACCAAGGGGATCTAATTTAGTGCTCAGTGATTTGGGGGATGATTCAGGGAGAATCACAGAATGTAATTTTAAAGACTGGAAAAGTGATTGCTATAACAAATAAGCACGGAATGGAGATGGTTGGGGCTGGAACATAGAAAGGCCAAGTGATATTTGATAACTCAGCCACCTGGTTGGGCCACACAAACCAATTCTTTGCTGGGGTGTCTCACCCACAGAGAGAACCACAGGCCCCAGCACCCACCATTGCCCCTAGCAGCATCACAGAGGGTTTTTTCATAATAATTTTGTTGTGATTAAGTGATTACATACATTTCACAAATTTCACAGTATTGTGCGATAGTGATACTTACAGTCACAAACATATTCTAACCTTTATGAGACAAATTATCATTATCATGGTCTATAAAATTTGTGAATTCTATGAGCTTTTACAACACAGCTATTTCTTCCACATCAGGTGGTATGTACATTTCTTTCCTTTTAGCTGGTTAGCTGGTCCCTCTATTCCTCTCATTCTCTCCCCGGCATGGCTTCCCCTGAGTTGCTTAGTTTGTTTTCATCAGTGTCCAATGCAGCTGATGGGCCCCTCTGTTTTATGTTTTCCCCTGTTTCCCTCTGATTCTGAGCATCACAGAGTTTTGAATACAATAGTGCTATCCCTTTATTGTGATTCAGAGCCATTCTGTAATTTTTCTTCTGATTTCAGTTAGATTTTTCTGCCCTTGAAGTTGCCTAGGGTTATAAATCTTAAAATTGCTAAACAAGAAGCCAATTTTCTTATTATAAGAAATAACAAAAGTGATTTTTGAAGACTTACCTACCAAAAAAAAAATCCTAGGCATTTGGAAAATCCAACTTCATGAACTAGTATTTAATGAGAAAGGAAAAAAGCTACATTTGTAGAACAGAATTTGATTATATTTTCAAGATTAAATAGATTAATTTTCAGGGTGGTTATTCTTTATTATATGAACTTAATTGACATAAGATTTATTAAGAATTTAATTTTAACTCACTCTACAAATTGGCCAGTGCTCATTCACCCTTGGTAGACTATTAAGATTTGTACTTAGGCATGATTTTTATTAATTCTCATCATGACTCTTAGAGGAATATCATGAAGAAGACCCAAAGGAATTCCTCCCATTTCTCAGTCCCAGAGCCACAGAATAGTGTCAACAGAACATGAGGTGTCACAAAGTTAGGGGTCTTCAGACCCCAGTCCAGATTCTGAAACATAGCAAACCTTCTTGCCCATGCAATTGCATCATGGCCATATCAGAGTCTATAAAGGACTAATGCTTAACTTTAATATTTCTTAATGAGTTTTTTCCTCTATAACTTGGTCTCTCACAATCTTTTCTGAGTAGTATGCATTCAGGAAACATATACCTCACACAGAATTACAAAAATTCCAATTATTTTTTTGTTCATGAGGAATCGAACCCAAACACTCTACCACAAAGCCTCATTCCCAGCCCCAAGGCTAATTTCAAAGAATTTTACTCCTTTTTTTTTTTTTTTTGTCAGTAGAGGGGCTTGAACTCTGGGCCTTGGGTGCTGTCCCTGGGCTCTTCAGCTCAAGGCTAGTGCTCCACTACTTGAGCCACGGCGCCACTTCCTACAAAAATTCCAGACTCAACACAACCACTCATTGCTAGCCCTACAACCGCCTCCACACAAGAAAGACCAGGTTAAAGACTGCTGTGGGATAGGCTCTAGAAGCTTCTTATCAAGATCAAGGTCAGCTCTGCACCAGGAATTGCTATGTGGCAACACGACAGGCTTTTTCCTTCTCCTGACTAGACAGTGCAGACAGGTAACAATAAGGTCCCTTGTTCCTCTAATCTTCCATTCTTGGTCATGATTCAGGAATGCAGAAGTGAAGCCTCTGAGAGGTCAAGTTAATGTCTGTGCACCCAGTGATGGATGGGTTTGTTTTGTCTTTATGTGCTCATCATCATTCTGTCTCATTATAGATCTGGCCTGCTGGCCCACAATGCTTTCTTCAAACGTTTCTGCTGCTACACATCATATTTGGAAGGGTTTTAATTGAAGTGAAACAAAATAGATTTTTCCTAATAAATCAGAAGCTTTTGTGTCTTTCAGAAATATCACTTAGTTGAGTCTCTCTGAGTCTAGGCTACATTTTGGAAGAGGACAAAAAAGTAAGAGATTTGTAATTTCAGGAGCATCATTTGAAGTAGAAGCTTTTATTGTGTAGTCTTTTTTTGTTAAAGGAAAGAGTCCTTGAAAGAGATCATAAAATATTTCTGCCTACTTTTAGCAAGCAGTACTGTAATCATAAAGCTTAAAGAACACCATTGATTTGTGATGGCTACTATTACTGTTGACTAAAATTAAATTCCTTAAAGTTAGCTTTTGAAAACTTGCTTTAAAATATAGTCTGATTTTAATCTATAAGGATAGATATTGGTTTTTTTGTGATACTAAATTGAAATCAACTGTATATTTTTTCTTTTCTTATTTGTGACTCATAGGGTAGTACAATCTGTAGTGCCCATATCATACAGTAAAATTCAGCCTGTTCTACAAATACATACCACTGTTTGAAGAACATAACATATACAGCCTCAGTATGAAGTTTAGTTTAAGGTTAACTTTTAAAAATTATTAGAAGGCTGGATACCGGTGGCTCACGCCTGTAATCCTAGCTACTCAGGAGGCAGAGATCTGAGGACTGCAGTTCAAAGCCAGTCTGGGCAGGAAAGTCCTGAGACTCTTATCTCAAATTAACCAACAGAAAACCAGAAATGGTCCTGTAGTTCAAGAGGTAGAGCACACACCTTGAGCTGAAGAACTCAAGGACAGCTCCCAGGTTCAGGTTCAAGCCCCATGACCAGCACCAACAAAAAAATTATTCTTGAGGCTAGACTTGAGGATGTAGGCCTGTAATCTAAACTACTTATGAGGTAGAAATATGGAGGGTTCAGTTGAAGGCCAATCTAGGGAAAAAGTTAGCAAGATATCCCTGATGCCAATCTCAGAAAACAAGTAAAGGGACTCTAGTGAGTGCCTGTAATCTCAGCTGCTGAGAAGCTATATAGGTAGGAAGATCACTGTCTGATGTTTGTCTTAGGCAAAAAGTGTGAGTCTCTATCTGAAAAAATAAAGCAAAAGGAGTTAGGGCTGTGGGTGGTAGAGTACCTGGATGAGGCCCTGAATTCAAATTCTGCACCATGAAAAATGAAGAAAATTATTCTTAATAAAATAACTGTTTTCTCCTTTCTTGGCAATGTTTCTTTGTAGTCTTTCTTTTCAGTCTTTCCTTCCTTTTTTTCTTTAAAGATAAGGTTTTAAATGTAGCAGAGGCTGATCTGCCTCAGTCCTGGAGCTTACTGGAACTAAATTGGGTGACACAATTTACTTGTGGTGCTGGTTTTAGAGTTTGAGTTCTGTGATCTGTTGAGGCACCCATACTATGTATTTCTGAATCTCTCATTAATTTTGTCTTTAAACATTTTACCCTAAGCATATCAACCTTTATCTTTGTAAATATATTCTCTGCCCATAAAAGATGAAGAAGTTGCTGAAATTAGGAGTCTAATTGTAGAGCCTGACTCACCTTGTGTGAGTGTGTGTATGTGTCCTGGGGCAGGTCCTTTGGGCTTGGAAACTGTCCTGGTACTTTTGTGCTCAAGGCTAGTATTCTCTCAGTTAAACCACAACTCTGCTTCTGGAATTTTTGGTGGTTAATTAAGAGTCACACTGATTTTCTTGCCCAGGTTGGCTTCGAACCTAGATCCTCAGATCTCAGTCTCCTGAGTGGGTAGAATTATAGGCATGAGCCACTGGCACCCTATCCCAGCTTACTTTTATATGGACTAGATTTGGTCACATTCTAGTCTACATTAACATATCAAATGTTATTGTTAATATCTCAAATGTATGACGCAGTTGATTCTGTGTGATGATTTCATCTTGGTTCCTGATACCTACTTATATGAAACAGGGTCTATGTATGAAGGAACAAGGTAACAAGTAGGGAGGAAAAAATCCTAGTTAAAATATTATTATGGAATGGAGTATGTAAACAATTTTTGGTCATGTGACTGACATGATTACTTTTCTTAAAGCTTTAGTGAAATTCACTACTTTCTATCACATGTTGTCTTCAGTCTTTATTGTATTTTCTTCCTAAAGATACCTATATCCAAGCAGCTAGATATCCCAGTAATGATGGCATCATCATAGCAAGATTAAATCTATATGTGGATAACTAAGACCATTTAGTGTGGCTGAATCCTGGTAGACGAAGGGAAATGAAGGATGAATAGAGTTCTTTCTTGGGTATCATAATCAGGATGTTAAAATACAGTGTGTTGGCTAACAGGGAGAATACTGCCAAACTCTCAAGTCATTAAGCAGGAAGTGGTGAGCAGTCCTGTCCCTCAGGCTGATTGATCACTGGCATCACTTTCAGCCTCACCAGTGAAGTAATGAGCCCTACTAGTCTGGAAAGCAGCAAATGACAACAGAGGGCAGGACTTTGGGAGCTAGACTACCCAAGATTGGACTCTTGGCTTTTCTACCAACTAAGGGAGTTTGATAACTTTTTGTTTCCTATACTGGGGCTTGAAGTCAAGGTCTGGGTGCTGTTACTTAGCTTTTTCACTCAAGTATAGCAACCGCCACTTGAGCCACAGGTCCATTCCCCAGTTTTTTCTTATAGTTGATTGGCAGTAAGAGTCTGATGGACTTTTCTTACTTAGATTGGGTTTGAACCATGGTGCTCAGACCTCAGCCTCTGGTAGCTAGGATTATAGGTGTAAGCCATGCAGTGCCTGGCTTGAATAATTTCTTTAGTCTCTCAATGACTTAGTTTTCTTCCTAGGGCAATATTATTCATCTTCTAGACTTACTATGAAAAGTAAAATCAGAAGTACAAAGACCATAGAAAAACATTTTAGGAATTAACTATTTTTATTGTAGTTTCAGTAAGCAGCATTCTTTTCCTGTATAGTTCCTTGAATTATCATTTCCTGTCTTCCTTTTCTTTCTCCCTCCTTGGTTCAGCTTTCCCACACAAAGACATAGAAAACAATAAGTGCATAATAAAAATAATCTTGCAGAAACACCTATCAGAAAATGACATTTCTCTCCTTTTCAGAGAATTGAACTTGAATAGCCATCACCAAAAAACATTATTTGTTTTCAAACATGGAAACTGACTAGTGGAATAAGTCATTTTTCCAGGGAGACAAAAGAAAGTCCTATTCCATGTTCTGTCAAGATCTATAGGAGAGAATGGGGGCAGAGCTGAAAGACAGAAAGGGAAATGGGAAAGGATGGGGCTGAGGCAGAGATAAATGAGAATAGAACCTGGCTGGCATCACATATCAGGAGGAGTGTAATTGTGTTAGGAATTACAAGGTTATGTCAAGGATTAATGCAAAGATTAGATTTTTACAATGATCCTGATGCTGTTACTCAGGAAAATAAAATCTGTACAGATTTAGTAAAGAGAACACTCAAGTTCTGGTCAGTGCTCTAGCTTCCTGTCCTACAGGATGTAGAACTAAACAATGATGAGGGTATATATAATTTTGCAAACATTTGTGATCTTTCTTGCTCCCTACATCCTTCTGTCATAATATTACTGAGTCAGTGGGAGCCATGGTATCAGAGGTACTAAAGCAGGTTCATTATCTAATATTTTTAGAAACTTTGGTAAATTCTTTACTTCCTCAGTTCAATGTGCATAGCATTGTCTACCCCACACAAGCAGAAGAAACAAATACAAATGAGCCCCATCTCTTGTATTCCTGCCTTATCAAAAGGCTTTGAAGCTAGGCACCGATTGAGGCGGAGATAAATGAGAATGGAAACCTGTATGCCTATAATCCTAGCTACTCAGGAGGGTGAAAGCTGAGGATCACAGTTCCAGGCCAACCCAGGCAAAGAAGTCTGTGAAACTCTTATCACTAATTAATCAGAAAAAAGTCAGAAGTGGAGCTATGGCTGAAGTGGTAAAGGGCCAGCCCTCAACAAAATGAAAGGACAGCACCCAGTCCCTGATTCAAACTCTACTGCTGGAACACATCACACACACACACACACACACACACACACACACACACACAACACACACACACACACACACACACACACACACAGGCTTTGAAAGTGGTTTGGGTTAGGTCTGTGTGGCCCAAGACATTTCTGTGCCCAAGCTATGTTGTTGCGGGCCCTATTTAGCAGGTTGACTAGGGAGGAGGTTAGGAAAATAAACACTTGAGAATTATAGGTTTGCTATAAATACTATTAGGATGATTCAAGATAAGAAATTTCAATGGAAAAGTATAACAATTAAAGTATTATGGAGACCGTGCTTTGAATCTATGGGACATAACAATGATTATTCTTCTCTTCAGTAGTTCAGGGGGAGATTCTGAGGAAATGTATTTCTTGCTTGTCTTTTAAAATTGTAGCAGAAAGCAGGAAAGGAAATATTAATTATTCCATTTCCCCTCAGGCTCCAGGCAAGGTAACCTCCTTAAAGATGGTCCTAGTTAAAAGATAGACCTAGGTAGACAGACCTGAAAATAAGGTTTTGTGGTATTAGCTGTTTCCTTCTATTTATCTGCTAACTTATTATTTCAGGTAAAGGAGAATTATGTTTTTTTGAATTAGTGAGCTAAAAGACAAAACAGGAAAGAGTGATCTGTTGTAAGAGTCAGATAAGGACCTAGCATTGCTTTAGGTATGTTCTACTTTAATAAGGATGCTGTTGCTGTATTAAATGGGTTCCCTGTTAACAAAATTTTATCATGTCCATTTTCAAATATGAGAGTCAATATGTTTGAATAAAATAATTGGTTAAAATTAGTTTATATTTAACACTTAGTATTATGGTGTGGCTTATTGTGTTGATTTCTTTTTTTGTTGTTGTTGTTCATGGGGCTTGAACTCTGGGCTTGGGTGCTGTCCCTCAGCTCTTCAGCTCAAGGCAAGTGCTCTACTACTTGAACCACAGCCCTACCCGGGCTGGCTTTGAGCCGTGATCCTTAGATCTCAGCCTCCTGAGTAGCTAGGATTACAAGCATGAGCCACTGGTGCCAGGCCTTGTGTTGATTTCTTAATGTTTATGGCACCAGTGATGCTTTACCAATCAATTGAAAGGAGGCACAAGTAGACAAACTGGCAGATAGGGATTTTTTCTCAACTCTTTTTAGACACAGTGACTCAGATTTGGTAGTGATTCAGAATTGGTAGGCAAATTTGGAACAAATGAGACTTTTCAAAGAGATGCTTAGGAATGAACATGACATTTCTACTTCTTGTTTAGAATATCCCATTTGTAATCAGCAGTATTCTATTAATTCAGATCTATCCTTTATCATGTCATATCTTTTTTGCCCTGTTTCTAAAGTTATAATGTCACTTTCATTTCTATGACTCCCATTTGTTTTATAAAATCTTACTACTATTACCCAGAGTACATGGGTACTCTGAAGTTTGTTTGGCCCATTTTTAAAAGTACATCTTTAGACTCTGAACTCTGTACTTAGCAAATTTAGGAATTTTAAGTAAGTCAGACATGCTTCTGGAACATGTCTTCAGTGAGTAAATGAGCTGTAATATGCAACTCATCCAAGCCAGGAAATCAGTACAGAACTAACAATAGTAAACACAAAAGTAAAAAGTAGCTAAAATTAGAACTCTTTCATAGATTCCTAGTTTGTGTTGAAAAAATAAAATGAGAGAGTAGCAAAGAAATTGGGCCCTGGTATCTAGCTGCAGAGTTCAACTTGGAAAATAGAACCTGACTTTTGAGTTCCCTCTGTGTGGAACTTCAAGGACGATGGGCAAGTAGTGTGCTTACAAGTGGTAGGTTCTTTTCTGAAAAGTTAACACATTAAGATTTGGCATCTGAACCTTTTGGTGCTCATTGTTGGCTGTTTTCTTGGAAAGGGCCATCAAGATGTAATCAGGAATTTTAGGGATTTCAGAGCAGCTTGTGGTGAAAGCCTTCATAGGAATTCACACAACTCCTACTGAAAAATTACTGAAATTTGAAGTGGCTTTTTCTACATCAGAAAATAATGCTTCATCTGTACCTGCGTACATAAACTACACACATACACACACACACACACACACACACACACACACCACTACCACCACCACCACCACCACCACCAACAACAACATATACTACAAAACATATACCACACCTAACAATATATATGACATACAAAGAGTGCATGTATGGGAGAACTACAAAAATACATATTTTCCCCTTTACCAATATTGGCAATTTTAATAGTTTGATGCTAATAAATTTGCACTCTGCTTTCACTTTATAAACAAAAAAATGAAGTTTTTAAACTGTGATAGAAAGCAAAAGTCATAAAATTCATAAGAGAATTATCAAAGTTAAGATTTTTATCCTTGATATAAGACTGTGACCCTCATCCCACCAAGAAATTTTTAGACCCAGGTAAGAAAATAACTCAGAATTCAGCTAGTACAACTACAGTTATATAGTACAAAAACAAGGTATGGCAACACATAACTATCATCCCAGCACCAGGGAAGCCTGAGACAGGGGGATCATGAGTTCAGGGCCAACCTAAGCTACAGAGCAAGATCCTGTCTCAAAACAAAAAATCCAAAACAAAAACACCCCTCAATTGTATAGTATAATAAACAAAGAACAAAACATTGAAGTTTGATGTACGATAACTGTGAAATTGTTTTAGAAAAAAATTTAAGCTAGTAAAATTTTTGAACTGACAAGTCTTGTGCTAAAGAAATTATTGACTCCATATATTATAAAAGATTCTTCCCTATCAAAAAGGATATAAAGCAATACAATTATTTCAAATTTATTACTCTCTAGCTTATCTCCATATTGCATAGAATTCTGTTGCACAGAATTTTTCCTGTGAAGTTCCTATCACCTTTACTGTTATTTTACCTTCTCATCTTTAATTCATAGGAAGGATTTGTTACAGTTAGTTTGGGTCAGTGACTCAGTCTCTTCTGGAGAACACAACACTGTAATGGCTCTGTACTTCCCTGGATTCATTTCACATTACTGATTTTGCCTAGGTACGATTCAGAACATAAGGCCTGAATGTCTGTAGTAGATTTCATTTGAGGATTTGGAAGAAGAGACCATAGGATTATACTTCTAGCTTGTCTACACCACCTTTTAATTTTCAAATAGCATTTCAGACTTTAAGGTGCTTAGAGGAATAGAAGAAAAAGTACACACATTGTACAATTCCATTCATGTACTTAATAAAAAAGAAGTAGGCAAACTTGCTGGGTGATGGTGGCTCTTGCCTGTAATCCTAGCTACTTAGGAGGCTGAGATCTGAGGATTGTGGTTCAAAGCCAGCCTGAGCAGGAAAGTCTATGAGACTCTTGTCTCCAGTAAACTTCCAAAAGTTGGAAGTGGAGCTGTTGTTCAAGTGGTAGAACATTAACCGTTAGGAAAAAAACTCAGAGACAGTACTCAAGCCCTGAGTTCAAGCCCTAGGATTGGCACATGCGCACACGCGCACAAACATAGACAGACAGACACAGGCAAACCATTCTACAACATCAAAGATCAGGATTTTTTTTTTTTTTGGCCAGTTTTGGGGACTGAACTCTGGGCCTGGGCACTGTCCCTCAGCTCTTCAGCTCAAGGCTAGCGCTCTACCACTTGAGCCACATTGCCACTTCTGGCTTTTTTCTGTTTATGTGGTGCTCATGCATGCAAGGCAAGCATTCTACCATTGAGCCACCTTCCAAGGCCCTCAGAATGTTTTAAATTGACGTATTATTTGAAAAAAAAAGTTTCATTTTGGTATTGCTATACATGCAATGTACTTTAATAGAAATCACCATTCTCATGCTTCTGTTGATACCCTCTCTCCCCAGAGATAGAATCTTTAAAAAGTGAAATAAGGGGGCTGGGGAGGTGGCTCAGTGGTAGACTAGTTGCCTTGCATGCTTGAGGCCCTAGGTTTGATTCTTTAGCACCACATACTCAGAAAAAAAAGCTGGAAGTGGTGCTGTGGCTCAGGTGGTAGAGTGCTAGCCTTGAGCTGGAAGAGCTCAGAGCCAGGGTCCATGCTCAGAGTTCAGACCTCACGACCAGCCAAAAAAGAAAAATTTAATAAGATACAAAGAGGTCTAATCCAATAGGAAAGGCAATTATGACACATGAGGGTACAGAGGGAATTCCCCAGGGAGAGGATAGCCATCTGCAAAGTAAGCTGAGAACGGAGATCTCAGAAGCCAACCCTGCTGACACCTTGATTTTCAGCTTCTAATTTCCTGAACTGCAAGGAAAGAAAGAAAGTTCTGTTTGCTGGGCACCGGTGATTCAAGCCTATAATCCTAGCTACTCAACAGGCTGAAATTTGAGGATTGTAGTTCGAAGCCTGCCAGGGCAAAAAAGTACACGAGACTCTTTTATCTCCAGTGAACCTCCAAAAAGCCAGAAGTAGAACTGTAGCTTAAGTTGGAAGACTATTATTAGTCTTGAACAAAAAGAAGCTCAGGAATAATGTCCAGACCCTGAGTTAAAAAAATAAAGTTTTATTTAAGAGACCCAGTCTGTACAGTTTTGTTATAGCAGCTCAAGCAGACCAAGATACCCTGATGAACTCCCTCTTGTTCTACAGGGTTAAGCCCAGTCTCTTTCTGGGACCCTATCTGGTTTAGGCCCTTCTCTGTAATCTGCAAGATGTGGTGACAGTGCACCAGAGGACCAAGTCTGCTCTCCACATCTTGCCTTGTGCCATCTCATTTAATTATTGTAATTTTATACAGGACGTACTTACATTATTTTAAGTTTATTATCTGAAATCTAGGGAAAATGTGAGGAATTGCCAAGTATGTGATTGTATACAACTGACCCCTTTCCTTTCCTCACTTCCTGTCAAGGTAGACTGACTTCGGACTAACTTTATAGCTATCATCCAACTGTACTGTAATACTTGCTTCGTTTTCCTCTGTTAACAGTCTTTAAAGAGCTCCAGGAGTAAAATCTATGTCTAAATCAACAACCTATCAGCCAGTGTCCAGCAGACTATGTATTCCACAAGTGTTGGCGGGATGCTACCAGCTCCTGTGCTAAGGCTGGTGAGATTTTCAGACAGTGAAGGAAAATAGCAGAGATGGCTGATGCTCTACTGGTGTACAGGCACTGGGGTGACAGGGCTCAGGTCTGAGAGGGCAGTGAATGCAGCTCTGACCTCTGCTGAAACCCTCATACTGCTTAATGTGGGCTAGACTACCAAAATGTGAAAGTAGAGAAAACATTGTATCATTTTCTTCAAGTAGATTGGCCCTCTCTTAGCTGTTTTCTTTCTATCACAAATGTAAAGACTGTTCTTCAGAAATGCATAATGTGGACAACTTGTAAGTTGTATGTGAAAGAATTCCTTATGGACATAAATGAAGTTGCCCAATTTCATGAAACAGAGGGCAAGTGACTCAATTACTGAGTGATCCAATATAGGGACACAAGTGGTTTTATCTTTCTTGCTGTTGATTTTAATGTTTTTATCATGTACCATGTGAATTTTTTTTTTCTTTTGTATGTTCTTTCCCCATGGTACAACCTCTGTTGTCACTGTATTTGATTCCAGTGGCCTGCATCTTGCATATACATTTTTCTAATTTGGGGAGGGAAAGGGAAATAACAAAATGCTGAAATAAGGAAACAGGTTAACCCATTGTAACAATGAGATGTACAAGACCCTATGTTGAAAATTAACCTTACAACTTGGCGGGGGAGGGAGGAGTCAGGGAAGGTGGGAGGGAAGGGATGGTAGGGGGAAAACAAAGGAGGGAGTAACAATGCTCAATAAGAAATGTACTCATCTTACTCATGTAACTGTAACCCCTCGGTACAGTATTTTTACAATTAAAATGTATACCAAAAAAAAAAAAGAAAGTCATAAGAGTTAGCAGAGTTTCTAGAATTTTCACTCCTTACCATGCAGGGTCCATGAATATTGGTTCACAGACCATGGTTAGATTCTGGGCCATTGGTTCTCAGTGAAAGCCAGGCTTAGGGAGTACAGAATTGAAAAGTTAAACTTGGAGAAGCTTTTAATTGATGTTTTGATATACTAAACCTTAACTGTGTGCCAGGCGTTTGGATAAAAAGATAGTAAGAAAACCTCTGTCTTCAAAGGGTTGCAATCCAATGCCAGACATGAGAGCAAATAAATGCTACAATGAAGGAGACAGGCCTAAGGCACCAAGGAGGAAGCACCCTTGTTATTGTCTGGGAGAGGCAGAAGACAAGGCTTGGGGGCTGATGGGATGAGAAACCCCTCAACAAATATGGCTACACTGACAAATGAAACCAGTTATTTTCAGGCAGTTTTTTTGTTTGTTGTTGTGGGGTTTTTTGCACATGAAGTCAAACTTTTTCTAAGAAAAGGATAATCATTCAAGGAGACTTTTAGAAACTTGACACACAACTCAAAAGATGCCTACTCCATAACACTAAGGTTTTTTGTCATTTTGTCTTTGCTGTGACTCCTTTAACAACATTCATTTTGAACTTACATTTAGTAATTCAATTCGACCTGAATTTACTGACTGGAAAACTTGGTTGGTGCCAGACACTCTCTAAAGGTTGGCATATAGATATGTATTTCTTGGGCTGGAGGTATAGTGTAAGTGATAGAGTGCCTGTTAGTTAGTAAATGGGAGAGCCACAAGGATTGTTTATACACAGAGATTGTTCCTTGGTACACCTTTAGTTTGTTTGCTTAAATAATGCTTCTACTGGGGCTTGAACCCAGGGCCTGATTGCTTTCCCTTGTTTTTTTTTTTTTTTGCTCAAGGCTGGAGTTGTAACACTTGAGCCATAGCTCCACTTTTGTCTTTTTGGTCGTTAATTGGAGGTAAGAGGCTCATGAACTTTCTTATCTGGGGTTGGTTTTGAACCTTGATTATCAGATCTCACCGTCCTGAATAGCTAAGCTTTTTTTTTTTTTTGAATAGCTAAGCTTTATAGGAATGAGCTGCCAGTGCCTGGCCCTAGGTTTTTGTTTCTTTGTGTCGTATTTTCTCAAATTCAGCTTATATTCACATAGACAAAGAAATTTAAAAGGTCTTGTAAAGATCAAAAGTACAATTCTTAGAAGTACAAGACTTCCTGATACATAAAAGCATGGGTAGTGGCTACACCTCTTTCTTTTCTTTTTTTCTTTTCTTTTCTTTTTTTTTTTTACCTCTTTATTTTCAAGCTCACACAGCATTTGAAGGCTAGGTCTGCCATCCTGACTAAATTACTAAGCTTTTCTGTGTCTGCATTTTTTTTCATTTATAAAGTAAGGGTAATACTATCTCTTAGGGTAGTAACTGGGATGAGATTAGAGTGTATAAAACACATAGAACACTAATCAGCATCTAGTTAATGTCCAATGTGATCGATCATCATTAGTCAAGACAACTTGATTTTGTATCTCTTTTCTGTGAGGTATAGATGACACTTAAACCGTTGAGGAGAATCACCAAAGGCACAACCTGTTGGACGAGCAGATAACTTGTTTGATAGAGTCATGTCTGAGTTTTATTATTATCATTTTCCCCATGCATATATGTTCATCTGATACTGGCTGCACTTGAGGGCTGGAATATTTGTGTCCTGTAGGAGAGTCATCAAAGATAGTTGTTTACAATGTAAGCTGTTGAAATGGTCAATAACATCTGGCCTTAGCAGAAATACAACATGAAAGCAGCCGCATCTTGAGACATGATGGCCTCAGTAGGTAATTGAGTTAATAATCCCTGGCATAGAATTATCAGTGGTCAGAGCTGGTTGTGCACGGCTTACTGTAAACAGACAGGACTTGGGAGCCTGTATTCAGAGCACATTTCCTCCTAATAGTCATTTCTGCTGTGTTTTTTCCTGGAGAACCATCCACAGAGTGCTCCTATTGTCAAGCTGGACTTTCGCTTACTGACATTTTCACTCCAGGGGAGAGAAAGGTAGATCTTCACATTTGTATTAAAACTTGCTTGTAAGTAAGGGCATTCTCTAATGATAATTTAATAATGTATATTCAGCCTTTATTTCCTCCTTCTGCTCTGTTTGGAATTATTGGCTTTGTGGTATAGAGATTTTTTTTTTGGTAGGGGAAAGTTTGAACTTAGGGCTCCTGGCTAGCTATACAAGCACTCTACCACATGAGCCATATTCCCTTCCTTTGCCATGTAGTTAATTTTTCAGATAGGCCTCAGACTTTTGCCCAGGGCCAGCCTGAGTCTATTACTGGATGATAGATGAAGGTTTCTCTCAGCTCTCTGTTTCCATGCAAAATTATAGGTTCTTAATATCCACTCAGGAAAAGCATTTCAGAGTGTCTCACAAAATGGATAGTCTTAAGGTAAGAGTTTTAGCAAGGATTTATTTTTGTGTTACAGAATAAAGTAGGAAGAAATAGATAAGAGAAAGGAAGTAAGAGTTACAAACCCCCCAAATGGTGGTTTTTATCTGCAGCTTTTATACTTTCTGAGCTGGGAGAATACACATAGTCATGTCATCTCGTAACTTCTGGGTGGTTGAGGTGAGTGTTGTTTATTATTCTAAAGTATGGAGATGTATCTAGACTGGCTAAAACAGAGCACACAATAGGTGAGTTTTAGGAGTTCTTTTGTCCAGCTATGCTCATTTATTGGCCTTACTCACTTATGAACTTTGCGGCGTTATACCATTATTTCAAAGGAGAAGGCAGATTTAAGTAACTCTTCTTATGTCTGACTTGTAACTTAGCATCAAAAGGGAAGTATGGTGGGAATGGAGCCTGTTATTCCCCCCAGTTTACCTACTGCTTTTAATGTATGAATGTGACCCTTTTTTTTTTCTTCTTCTTCTTCTTTTTTATTTTTTGCCAGTCCTGGGGCTTGAACTCAGGGCACCATCCCTGAGCTTTTCTTGCTCAAGGCTAGCACTCTAATACTTGAGCCACCGCATCACTTCTGCCTTTTTCTGTGGATGTGGTACTGAGGAATCGAACCCAGGACTTCATGCATGCTAGCCAAGCACTCTACCACTAAGCCACACTCCCAGCCCAGTGACCCTACCCTTTTTCAAAATTTTATTTTATTGTAAAGATGCTGTACAAGGGGGTTACAGTTACATGAGTAAGGTATGAGTACATTTCTTGTTGAACATTGTTATCCCCTCCTTTGTTTTTCTCCTACCCAGTGACCCTATTGATCTTGTTAAAAATAATATAATTTCCCTGCTTCCTCATCCATCAGGATAGTCCTCTCTCAGGACTATCATCTTCCTGCCTCTGCAATTAGAGTAGCCCGGAATACAGTGTGATTCACTATACCTGGCCAGCATTTGTTCAGCATTTTCCAACTGAAAGAAGCTATAGTTTTAACAGTTGTGAAGCTAGATTTAGTTTGTTCTTGGATTAGTCATTGTCAAATGGAAGGCACAAAGAAGTCAGCTACAACTATTCAGAATGTTTTTGTTTTTTTTATTCCTTCTAAGCAGATGGGAGATGCAGAGGAGTGAGCTGAGTGACAGTAAATACATCCTTTTAGTTCTGTTTCCAGACATTAAATTAGCAGTACAGAATTGTCAATGTTTAATAAACAACTAAAACTATAAATTTTACCTTCTAATGGAGACATGACATTCTCTTGTCAGTAGTAACTTGCTCCCTCCCTGTCTTTCTCCCTTTCCTCCTGGTTGTCTTTCATCTATGCATTTCTTTCTCATTGTCCTTACCATAATTCTAACCCTACAATCCTCTGACATACTGATTTCCTTTCCTTTGATAATATACCCAGGAGTAGGATTGTAGGATTGAAGGATCATGTGATGATTTGTTTTCAATTTATTTTTATTTTTATTTTTTTGCCCACCATAGGGCTTGAACTCAGGGTTTAGGCACGGTCCTGAGCTTTTTTGCTTAAGGCTAGTGCTCTATCACTTTGAGACAGAACGCCACTTCTGGTTTTCTTGTGGTTAATTGGAGAGTCTCACAGACTTTTTTGCATGGGCTGGCTTTGAACCATCATCCTCAAATCTCAGCCTCCTGAGTAGCTAGGATTACTGATGTGAGAGCCACTGGCACCTAGATTGTTTACAACTTTGTGAAGATCCTCCATTCTTCTCTCCATAATGTTGTAATAATTTACATTCCCATCCATGGTATGTAAGGATTCTTTTTTCTCCAAATCCTCTCCAGCTTGTTATCTTTTAACAGTCATTGTGATATAGGCAGAAAAATGTGTCTGTCTGTCTGTCTTAGCTCACCAATATACCTCTTATCTCTAATCCAGGGCCTGGTATTGGGCAGACACTCAAAAATATTTGCTGAATAAAACCTAAGTGGAAATGAAGTATGCTGTGTGTTGCAAGGATTCCATTCTTGCCTTGGGAACACGTGCAGTTCTCCCTGCAAGTTCTGCCTTCGTATTTTCTCTTTGGCTCCGGCTTTCTCTTCTCACCTCCCATACAGCTTATAGCATAACTGCCTTAGGTATTGGTTATGAAGTTGTTACTACCAGTAATAGAAATAGGAGGAGGAAAGAAAACAGAAATGAAGCTATTTAGTATTTCAGAAGAAAGGCATTTTGTAAGTACAGCTTCATTTTGTTTTGTGTTCAAAATAATATAAACCTTCATTCTATTGGACAATTAAAATACCCTAATAACTGAGATAAAACCTTCTCTGATATAGAAATTTCCTATGAAGTTAAAGCAGAATATTAAATTACCACCTACAGAATGGTTGTACTATATGTAGATTTCTTACTTGCATGAAGACTTCCAGCTGAAGGAGTAAAGGTAGCTGAGATGGTGACTGTTTCTTACCTTGATGTTAAGTAATATTTGTCTCTTTGCCATTAAAAAAATATATATACACTGTGTAGAAATCCGGTTGTCACTTTGGTACTTATTTTGTTTTTACTGTTTATTTCAAGGTTCTCTGAACCTGTGGTATTTGTGCACTTTATAGGGAGCTTGCCACACAAGCTACTAGTGGCTAATGGGAAGTCACTGAGTTTGAGGAGAACCCTAAATCCTAGCCACAATCTGAATCGTAACATTGCCTTTATTTATTTATTTCTCTGTGCTAGTACTGGGGCTTGAACTCAGGGCCTGGGCACTGTCTCACAACTCCACTTCTGGCTATTTTGGTGGTTAACTGGAGACAATTGTAGATTCTGGGCTAGCTTCATACTTTGATCCTCAGATCTTAGCCACCTGAGTAGCTAGAATTACAATCATGAGCCTTCAGGGCCAAATTTGCCTTTTGTCTTTTCTTTTAATCTGCATAAACCTTCTTGATCTAATACTGCTGAACAAAAAGCTTAAGGAAAAGTAAAGGTCTTGGTCAAAAAATACTTTGGATGAAGATTTCAGAATTCATATTCTGTGTTGATTTACAGACATGTGATGTAAAATGTCTGCTATTGAATTCTTTGATAACTTAATTGTTTTAAATTGTGATGTTTTCATTGAGTGAAAACTTGAGTGCAGCTTTACAAGCCTGTTAATTTATTTCATTTGCATAAAAAGAGCAGTGTAAGTTGTAAGAGCGTCACCTTAAAATTTTTTTAATATTATCTTTAAGTAGTTGTACAAAGGAGTTGACATTTAACAAAAATTTGTGCATGTAATGTATCTTGATCAATGTCACCTTTCAACATTCTTACCCATTCCTCCCCTACCCACTCCTTCCCTCACTGGTCTTAATTTTATAGGATATACATTGGATATTTGTCTGTATTTCCCCCCTCTTCTCCACTTCATTCATCTACCCCCTTTCCCCTGACCCCACCCTACTCATTTGGAAAATTTGGGCATTCAGGGACATCTCCAGAATGTATCTGATGAAGACCCCTGCTGTGCAATCACCCACTGCTTAGATGAGGAGGCCAAGTGTAAGTGATACTGATTATTATGAATCATGAAGAGAACTATATTCACTTCTAGAGCATTGGTTCTACCTGTGCCCAGGGAAGATGGAAACAATAGCAAGACTGTCGCTGTGTATACAGATATGATAATGAAGTTTTAATCTCTATCCTCAAACTGTTTATAATGACTGCAAGAATAGCTGCAAGAATAATAAGGCACACGGTAATAAATAATACCTTAAAGGAGATTTCAAATTCTGTAAAGAGTTCAGAGGAAAATGGTCCTTCAAAAAACCAGGGAAGGTCTTAGCCAGACTGAGTTGGTTCTGGCCTTCACGAACACATCTTTAAGCATGCCAGACTCTGTGAGGCAGCAGTATACTGGGATTTGAACTTTGTGTTTGCTCACTGATCAAGCTAAGATGATTAGATTTTGTTTGGGGGCCTGCTTTAGAATTCAAGCCAATCATAACTTCTTGGAAGATTATGCTATGTTCAATGTCTGTGCTTAATGAGCTCAAGTCTGCAATTACTGAATTTGCTACAGATTCTATTCTGACCTCTGAGCTAAAATGGCAGGTGGGGGGGGGTCTTCTAGCCTGTTATTGATTATTTAAGGCTGTAGTAGAGTGTACTAATCAAGCAAGCTCCTACTACTGAGTTTAAACCAGTACAATTCAAGTCTTCCCCTCCAGCATCTGGTAGATTTACAGTGAGACAAGAAAAGAAGTATGACTCAACAGTAATTATTGCAGCAGACTTTAACAGTCAGGTCCAATGTCATAAAGTAGTACTGGGTTTGGTTTTCTAATGCTGTTGAGGATTTTGTGTCTGTTCATAAAAGATGTCCAAATGTAGGCTTTTCTTTTTGTGATATTTTTGTACAATTTTGTTGTTAAGGTAATTCTGCTTTCTTACTATGAAATGGAAGGGGTCTCTCATCTATATTTTCTCTGCAGCTTGGCACAATCTTCCTTTTTCTGACACTGGTGATTTTTATCTTTAAAAAAATCAACTCTAGCTATTTATCAGTTTTATGCATCACTTCTAAAACCTTGCTTTAAAATATTTATTTTTCGCTATCATTTGCCTACTTTGTCTTTTATTGATTCTAGCCCTTGTCTTAATTATTAGCTTATAATTGCTTTGGGTTTAATGTATTCTTTAATTCAATTCTCTAAGGTAGATGACTGATTTTTATTCTCTATTCTGCTTTCATATAAGCATTTATTTCTATACATTTCTCTCTAGGTATTGCTTTGGTTGAATCCTTTAGATCCTGGTATTTTGTCATTTTCTTACTACTCAGGTCAAGATATTTTCTAATTTTGCTTGGAATTTAAAAAATTTTTGTGTTAAATGTATGCTATTTAGTGGATACTATTTGGGGATTTTTTCTAAGTATCTTCATTTAATGAATTTCTATTTTAATTTTCTTGTGGTCAGAATAAGTACATCGCATGAGAAAATCCTTTGAAATTTGAGATTCGTTGTATATAGCCAGGAGTTTTATTTCACTTAGTGATATTCTCTGTAAAGCTAAAAGAAATGGGAATTCTACTTTTTTGGTAGGATGTAGTCTGTAAATATTCATCATGTCCATTTGGCTGATGCCATTAAATTTTCTATATTTTCCCTAATTTTCTGTCTATATGTTCTTTTAGTAAAAAGGAAGTGTTATAATTGTGCAACTTTTTGATTATTCGTGTCATTAAATATTCTTCTTCATCTTTAGTCATTTCCCTTGTTCTGAAGTTGTGGAAGCAATAGAGCTGTTGCTATCCAGACTTCTTTCCTAAAAGTCGTACTCTTGGCCTTCAGCCTCAGTTGCCACACTAGAGGTCTACTATAGTCTTTCCTCAGAGGCTCTACTCTCTGTAGTATACTGCTAGCCCATGACTCAGCCTAATGTGGCATTAAAGCAGAGCCATATCCGCCCAGCACCAGTTTTTGTTATTGTTTGGTCTCTTTTCTTTTTCTTGAGGCTGGTCTTGCTGGGGTTTCCCCATAGGCCTGCTGGAAACATTGGTCTCCTGTGTTGCAATTTGAGACTCTTTGTGATGTTTCATCACCCTGACAGATACCCAAGGAAAAGACTTAAATGGAGTATAAATTGATTTTGGTGGCTCATAACTTCAAAAGTTTCAGCCTATGGTCACTTAGCCATGGTGAGACAGGAAACAAGATGGGGAGATGTAGAGCAAAGTAGCTTTACCTCATGGTGGCCTGGAAGTAGAGAGAGGGATCCAGGAAGAAGTCAGGGGAAGATAATAGCCCCATGTGGCCTCTTCTCACAAGATCCAACCTCTCGTTGCCAGAACATCTCAAAATAGCACCATTTCAGCTGGGAACTAATCATCAACACAAGGAGCATGTGAAGGACCTTTCATATTCAAACCGTAATAGTTTTTCTACCCAAATTACTTTTCCCTTCTCTGTTCACAGAGGTCAGATCTTTATTGACATCTGAAGGCTATTCTATGCCCAGCCCAATCACAATCTCTTGTCTACCCTTAACTTTCATGGGTGTTCCCGAGTAAATCTCCTGAATCTCTGATTCAGTCTTGGACCTACTTCATGCAAGAATCAAACTGTCAGCATTAATATTGCCATCCCAGCTGTCTATCTATTAGTATTTACACAGTGACTTATCTCTCTCTTCCACCATTCAGTACCTTTGTCCTCATAATTGTAGTGTGGTAAACAGCATATATGCCTAAATTAGTCTACTTTCTTGCAGTGTGCTTTCTATTTATGCTATCTGTCCCCTCTCTATTTTCTTCTTTTCTAGTATTCTTTTAGGTTACTTGTCTTTTTGTTTGCTTTTATAAGTATTCTAGTTTATGTCCACTCTTCTCTTCTAACTTGTTAGTGGTTGCTCCAACATTTACAATATGCCACTTTATCTTACCATATTTTATTTCAAATAATATTTTATGTATAATGTCAGACTGTTGATTTTATTTTCTTCTTTTATGCTTTTCATATTTTTTATTTACTACATATGCTATATATCTTATAATAAATTATTACTGTTGTTTTAAACAGTCAATTTTATTTTAGGAAATAAAAAGTAAGGGAATAGATTCTTTTAGAATCTTTTCAACTCAATTTACAGTTCCCCACACTTTTTATTCTTTTGTGTAAGTACAAGTTCCCATCTGGTATTATTTTCTTTATGCTTGAAAACACTTGCTCCAACATTTTTTGAAGTACAAATTGGCTGCCTATGAATTCTCTAATTTTTTTGTTTTTGTCTAAGAAAGTATTTATCCTTCATTTTTGAAGGATAATTTTACAGGATAAAGAATTCCAGGCTGAGCACTTTTTTCTCAGCTCTTTAAAAATGTCTTTTTACTGCTGATGCTTCTGTTGTTCCTCGTGAGAAGTTGGTAGACATTCTTCTCATTGTTCTTCTGTACATACTGTATCTGTTTTTTCTACTCCACTGCTTTGAATATTGTCTCTCTATCTCTGTTTTCAGCAAGTGTACAATATACATGTCTGTGATTTTCTTTGTGTTATCTTTTTTGGAGTTCATTGAGTCTTTGATTTATAATTTTCAACAGATTTGGAAAACTTCCAGTCATTATGTCCTTTAGTCAGCTTTCCACCCTTAGCCTCCATCCCAGGATGCCAGTAAATGCCTGTCAGATCAGTCTGTATTTTCCCACAGGTCATGGGACTATTCAGTTTTTTCTTCTATGTACTTCAGTTTGGATATTTTCTATGCTGTCATATTTTTAAATCTATTGGTATTTTTGCCATTAATTAATATACTGTTAAGATCATTTAGTACATTCTTATTTTAAGTGAATTTTCAATCTCCAGAGACTTGCAAGGTACTTTGAACCTTCCATTTCTCTCATTTCTTTCTTGCCAAACATAGATGTTGAATATATTTATGTTTTCTTTTTATGTATATCTACATGATTTCCTCAGCCATGTCATTTCTGGGTCTCTCTGTGTTATTTTCTTGCTTTTCTGTAGTAATTTTTGATTGAATGATGGACACTGATTTCCATTTTGTTGTTGTTACTGTTTTATATAAGGTAAGTACAAGGTTTTGTTAGGGCAGGTCTATAGTAGCCTTTACTTTAAAGTCTGATTTAGCTTTACAAAAGTGGGAAACTTACAGGTTTGAGACCTAAAGCCCCAGATTCTCAACAAAGATTTTCTGTTCTTATTAATCAAAACTCAAATGTCTTCTCCCCATGGGGAACTTTAGAGGTTGTTTAACTTACAGATGTTTGTTTTTTTGACCTTGAAAATGAACTCAAGGAAACCCCATATGAGTTTCTTGAGAGCTCCTTCTTGTCTGGTACTTTTCCTAGCCTCCCAGAGTCTGTGTATTATATCCCCTTAACTTGCTAAGATGCCAGTGATCTTGGTCTTTTCTCTCACTGTGCTGCAGTTTGAACTGTGCATTTAGGCAGAGAGGAAGCTGGATCTCTATGGGCTTGTTTATAGTCTCCTGCTCCCAGGAATCACACCTTCTGATTCCTTTTGTCTAATATCTTTATAAACAGTTCTTATAGAATTCATGCTGGGGCTGGGAAGATGGCTCAGTGGTAGAACACTTGCCTTGCATGCATGAGGCCCTGGGTTCAATTCCTCAGCACCACATAAACAGAAAAAAAAAAAAGAATTCATGCTATGTTCTAGTTGTTTATGGTGGGAAAGTAAACCCAACCCTACTGAATCCATAATGCCCAGAAACAGTTCCAGTTTCTAAGAATACTCTGAAGGTAAGATAGCTGGTAAGATTGAGAGGAACCATTTTGAGGGAGGGAGAGAAGACATTCCAATGCCTCAGACTGTACAGGATCAGCTCAAGCTGAGATTATATCAGAACCATAGTTGAACCTCCCAGAAAGTGAGGAAGGTCTTACAATTGGGAAATAAGAAGTGATCTTTTGCTCTTTTTTTTCTCTGGGTACTAGTTCCCAAATCATCTTTCATCTATTAGGGATGCAGGTCAAGTGCCAAGTCCACAAAAGCCATTTCCAGACTGGAAATCTCCCCATCTCATCGTTCATCTATTAGTATGAGTGATTTTTTCCCCTTTTGAATTTCCTTGGTACTTTAAATATTTCTTCAGTCTTTTTCTCCCATTTCAGACCTATCTGAGGCATTCCAAAATCCAAGCTTCCTGCTAGGGATTTGCACTCATAATTCAGTTAGTTTTTGCCCAGAGTAGGTACCAATCTCATCTCTGTTGTAGAGGTGAGGAAGACAGCTGAGAGAGATTAAAAAAATTTGCCTGAGATCATTGAGCTGGAAATGGCAAAGCCAGGACTTGAATCTGTGCCCTTTTTATATTATGTGTTCTGCATTCTTGATATAGGCTGTTTTTCTCTCCTTTATATGTACTATATTTTTATTGTATAATGTACGAGTTTTTGAAATGATTATGGAGGAACCACTGTGTCTTCATAACATCAGCACAGCACTTGCCCATAGTGATTGAAGAGGGAGAAAAGGAGGAGGAGGGAATACTGTCTCCTTTATTATTCATTTTGGAAAAGAAATTGCCCTACTTAAAATACTTCATTTATCAAGAAGATATACTTTCCAGTTTAACTTTGTTTTACTTCTTAGAAGTGATGATGACTGATGTTTATTTATAGAAAATCTCTATCCTTTTTCCAAAGGGGAGAAAAATAATTTCTTGCTCTATTTCTTGCTCCGTACATACCTAGACATTAATGATTTGGGGATAATATGTTCTGTAATGTTTGTTTTTTAGTCATGCCTATAAATTATCTTTTTTTATAAGACTGATTTTTATGTGTTGTATAAAAATGTTTATTAACAAATATTAACTATGCTAACTACCAGATGTTCGATAAATCTTATTAAATTAAGGCATATGGGACTAAAATAATTGTAGAATTATCACAAAGCCCTTTGACCAGGAATTTGAAGTTATGTTTGTATTTGCTGACCAAATCCAGTACAAGATGCTATCTTCAGTCTCACAATAACAGTAAAGCAATTCTGCAGGAACTTAGCTGGCAGTTCATCAACATTGGGGGCAGAGAGATGTCAGACTTTCTAGATGCTTCCAAGAATAGAGAATTTAGCAACCAGAACAATAACAACAACAAAATTTGTCTACAGGATGATAGATTCCATAATCCACCTTCCTACCACTTCCCTTGGGTCACTGGAGAATAAATATTCCAGGAGGTACCTTGAAGCCACATCTGATAACCCTGTGTAGTTGAAACAACAAGGTCTAGGTAGACTGGTATTTGTCAGCCAGAGGCTAACTGTAAGGTGAGAAAGCCTGCCTGTCAGCTGGTAGATGTTAAAATCTCTTCAGAGCATCTTTAGAATCTTTAATTATTCAATTAAAAAATGCCTCATAACAGTGGGCAGCCCAGTCACTGGAGACTTAGGAGGAAGTGTGTGTAGATCATCAACCTAGTCCTGGACTCTGAAACTCTGAATTAAAAAAAAAAAGACATAAAGAGAATACAGTAACCTCATCTGATTTTTGGATTTATAATGTGGTTTGGACCAACCAAGCATGATCACAAGATAATATCAAATTTTAAAAATCAAAAGAAATTTCAAAACCAAAATCTTCAATTTCCTGCCTCAGCATTACACAGTTCAGTTGATAGGAGAAGCACTCTGTCCATTCTGCATTATTGTAACACAGGATTAACAGTTGCTCTTGCTAAGGGCCCCAAATTAGCTAAACACAAGGGGAAAGCTTGTCATCCCTGCCTACATTTGTATCGATTGCCTTCTCTCTGAGCCATTCTCTCCTGTAGTCAATTTACAGCCATCGTGGAAGCTATGAAGGAGCAGACAGGAAACTAGACTATCACCCAGAAGGTCATGATTTATTGTAAAAAAAAAAAAAAAAGTTGCCCACCTAACCAATACAGAGACAATAGACTGTAGACGATCTCCAATGCCAGCTCTGGCCACTTCTGACCTTCTTGGAACATACCTGTGACTGGGACTATTTATGTATACCTTTATGTATCCTGACTTTAATTCTTTTTCTGCGTAAAATTATAGCTTATGTCTGTACCTGGAAGATGGTTAAGGAAGACCTAAAGTGTCTCTTTGCCCATGGCTTCCCTTTCCAAATAGTACATTTCTTTTCTCTGCCCTTCACCATATCTCTTTGGTATATCGGGTGAATGGCTGGACATAGCATGTAGAAGCCCAGGAATTTGGCCGAGGGGTTAAAACTTCGATTTCATCATCAGTTGTGTTTATGATCTGGAGGATGTTTCTCTTCCATGCCCTTAATTTTATGAAAATCTGCTTAATTTTATGAAAATCTGCCCCAAAATGCAAGGTAAAAGTGAATGTGCTTAATAGAAGTGATAAAGTGAACATCTGAGAATTGTTGGAAGATGACTTGTTTTAGTGGAAATTAAATGGCAAAAGTGAATCAAGCAGCTGCAGTATCGCACTGAACTCTATGCATCCTGTGCGTGTGCCTTTTATCCCTCTTGCAGTCTCCTAGAACCCTGTACATGTGGATATCAAGGATCTACTCTAGATACTTATTAAAAGCAGTCAGATCTGTTTCTCTGGGTTTTGTTGTCCTTGTTGTTTTGCAGAACTGGGGATGAAACCCAGAGTCTCCTAAATGCTAGGCATGAGATGTACCACTACACTACTTACTACCTGGCCAGTTCTGCTTTTATATAACTAACAATCTGTTCTTCAGACATCCATTTTTCACTGTTCGAAATCTATAGAACATTTATTTCTTGATTTGTGTGTGTGTGTGTGTGTGTGTGTGTGTGTGTGTGTGTGTGTTTCAGTACTGGGGCTTGAACTCAGGGCTTGGGTACTGTCCCTTAGCTTTTTCACTCAAGGCTGGTGTTCTACATATGAGCCACAATTCCACTTTGGTTTTTTGGTAGTTAATTGAAGATAAGAGTGTCAGAGTTTCCTGCCTGCGCTGAATTCAAATTGTAATCCTCAGATCTCAGCCTCCTGAATATTTAGAATTACAAGCTTGAGCCACTGGGGGCCAGCTTATATCACTTGATATTTTATATAATGAGGTAATGAAATTCATCTCTATTTTTTGGAACTAAACTACTTTCAGATGAGCAACGTTAATTCTTTGTTTTCCATTAGCATCAACTGCAAGATCTGTAGTTGGATGGTTCCTGTCTTATCTACAAAGTGGTAGCAAAGAGAGAGGGAAAGTAGGGAGGCCGAGAAGTAGAAGGGAGTTATGTTCACATGATCTTTTCAGATCCAAGATCCTTTTTTTCTTGGCAATTTTTATAAAACGACTAATCTCCACTACTCACTTTCTTCTGTAATGAACAGGAATGAAGAAATTGATCTGACTGGACCTACATTCAGTCAATAATGTGAAAACCCCAAATAAAACACATTGTTTTAGAGCCTGGAGGTTATCCGGTCTTTCAGCTCCTTTTATTAAATATTAGTAGTAGGATCATGTGAACCACAAGGGAGCATGTGCCTCCTCCTTCTTGTCTTGGAAACATTCTTAAAAATAAGAATTAGTTAGCCCCACTGCCACCAAATTAGAATTTAAAGGGCAACAAAAAAGAGCCTACTTGTTTTGAAACTAAACTTCTTTTTTCAGTGAATTAATTCATTAGCATATGAGGAACAACAGAACAGGCAATCCTGCTTATCACAGTTGTTTGCAAGAGGTTCAACTTGACTTAAATTCTATTCCATTTCATTTTTACTGGCTTGTGCTCAGTACATTAACAACAACAACAAAGACAATGGCTGTATTCATTCTCTAATCCAATAAGTACACATTGATATACCTTACCCACAGTGCGTGCGATTTGATCTAATGTTTTAAAGTTGACATTTTTTTCAGATTTTGGAATATGTGTATAGAGTTATCAAGCAACTGCTTGATTCCTATTCTAGAAATTAATTCAAAAATGCAGATTTGAGCAGTGCTCAGAAAGTTTCAAATTTTGGAGCATTTTACATTTGAGATTTTTCGGCCTATCTGAAAGGTACTATGTTTGAAAATGAAGGATTTGTCAATTCATTCACTTAACAATTATTTATTGTACATTAATATATGCCATGAACAGTTTTTGGCATTGGAAATGTTAAATTGACTTAACAAAATGACATTTCTACTCCACCTGAAACCTCAGTGCTTATGGAGAAGTCAGAAAACACAAGCAAACAGATGCATTCATAATAGAATTTTGCTTATTCACCATAGGACCCTCAGCATGCTAGGCAACAAGTGAGCTACATCCACAGCCTATATAATATAGTTTTTGAGGGAAATATGCTAGCTCCTTTATGTAATTATTGACGACTGATAATTGTGTAGCTACCATTAGGATGTTGAATACCATGATGTAAGTTTACATAGCATGATCTAACTTTTTCTCTTTATAATCTCCCTCCTTTCTTTCTCTCTTCCCACCCTTTATCTCTCTCCCGCTCCCCCATCTCTCTCTCTCTCTCTCTCTCTCTCCATATGTGTGTGTGTGTGTGTGTTTCTTCATTCCTTCTATCATCCTATCTTTTTTTTCTCTTTGTGCTGGGATTGAATCCAGAGCTTTATAGATGTCAGTTGCCCTCTGATATATCTTTTATATAAGGCCAAGTGTGGTATATTTTACTTCATCTTTATGCATTTCTCAGGATACTTCTGTACATATTCTCAGTGCCATTTGTTAAGATGGAAAAATCAAAGCCCACAGAGAGATGTGAATTTCCTAAACTAGTCAATGGCAAAATACTTTTGAATCAAAGCTTCTGACGATGGACCCCGTTGTTTCTACAGTATATATATGTGTGTGTGTGTGTGTGTATATATATATATATATATATATATATTACAGTATATATGTATGTATATGTAAATGATACATTTATGATATATATAATTAATCATCCATTAATTCCTTCCATAGTTTATGTTAAAGACTAGAGGTATTTATTAACTCACAACTGATGCAGCTTTTTAAAACTTTTATTTTGAAAGTGCTTTTAATAAAGCCTCTTGCCAGCTGAGTGGAGAGCAGAAAGAAGGGGAAAAGGGTCCACATACACTACATGGGTTTCCCCAGGCTGATTGCACTTTGCCTTTTTCCTTAGGAAATAGATGGAAGTTGGAGCTGAGACACAAACAGGAAGGCTCTAAAGCAGCATTTGTCCGGAGGCACCACCTCTTTAAATAGCTCCTTGCAGAGGGAATTCATTCTCCACTTAGCCTAGGAACTCCACCACCCTTTGTTTCTGGCCCTGCAAGGGGCTAGCTGTCAGTTCTTACCTACAGGAGGTTGTGGCAGCACTCAGCCATGTGTGAGGGGTCTGGGATGGGCTCGCTGCCTCTAGGCCATGAGGACATACCCCTGCACAGGAATTTTGTGCTTCTACCTTGAGAAGCTCAGCCCCAGACTTCCAACTGGCTGAAAGGTAAGGTTCTAAGTGAGTACTTCCTAATTCACTGACTTGAGCAACACACTTCTTTCGGTAGACTGCTTCTTTTCTTTTGCTTAATAGTGAAGGGACGAGAGCAAAGTAGTTTTGAGCACTTTTTAAAAATCCAGTTTTAGGTGAATGCCTAGGTGGTTTATAGTTTCATTAATAGTGTATGGATACATCATGTTATGTTGTAGTAAATTGTGATTTTTTTGACCTTTCAAAGTTGATTTTTGTTAAATAGTATTGATGAAGTCCTTAAAACTCAAATATGAAAGTGGATAAGTCATGTTACTAATTTTAAGAGACTAGTTAAAATGGGATCTTAATAATGCCTCAAAATGAATGGTTTAGAAGCTTTTGATCCCAATTCCTGTTTCTGTGCTAAAGATGTAAAACTATCAAATCCAATCGTTCCAGATAATTATCTAATTTTAGAAGCCTCTTCTGAAGTTACTTCTGTTGCCCTAGCAAGCTCTTCTACCCTTGAATAGAATGAATGTATTCCAAGCTTTTCCAAGTCATTACCTCTGGAACAAAGGGTAGAAGCCAACACTGGCTGTTGTCCTTTACACACAGGTGAGTAGGGAATCTGTGTTCTGGACTGCCTAGAGCAGGGTTCTGCCCAGAGATTTGTATGAATTGTTTCTGTCCATTTCTTCTGTTCCTGCTCTCTGCCTAGTCCTCCCTCACCTTTTTCCTGATTAAAGTAAGAGTGAATTCATTCCTGCAGCCAAAGACATTGTTAGTGTGACTGGAAGGGCTCCACATCCACAAACACAGATGTTTGCTCCACTCAGAAAGGCATGCATAGGATTCATTTGCTTATTCTTGTAATATTGTAAAGCATTGTCATCCAAATGGTCCCTGGTCAGTGACTTCCTAGTGCAGGCTCTTGTCCTTTGTGTGAAGGAAGGAGAGACATCATCTTACTACTCACAGTTTATTTGGATTGTATTTTCTTTAAATAAAATTGAATCCTGTACTTCAGAGGGTTGCCTTTTTTAAAAATGGTGGTAGTATGTTTATATTTACAAAGCTTCATTTATAGTTGCGTTATTGTTTTTAAGTAGTTTTACTAGTGCATTTTGAAATTTAAAAAAGCAGTCTTTTTTTGTCCCCCCTGGAACCTCCTTTGATGATGGCTTGTTGTTTGTGTGTATATGTAGTATATGCAGGGCTGGATGAGAGTTTTGTTTAGGGGTTAGCCACTGTCCATGAGGGGGATCTAAATTTTCAGTACAATGCCTAGGATGATGCATTAGCTTGATGTACGAACCTGTGAAAATAATCATTTAGCATGTGCTTTGATGATTATGATTAAATTGGGTGGCTTTAACTTTATGAACTAATTAATTTGCTTTATATTTGTGAGTTGGAGTTGTTTGGAAATTCACATTGCGTAGTTTCTTTTTAGTAGCACCCATTATTCTGAACATAATGACTGCTCTCTCCCCCACTTTGTATTTGGGCCTACCTTTTACTGACAGATTTTGTAAGTCTCTTGTTAAACTCTAAGCCAAAAGCTTAATTGAATCACCAGGCTAATCAAAAGCAAGTTTAACAAGATTCATATTTAGATTTGAGTATATAGATAAGAAACTTTTCTTTTTCTGTCTTATAGCCAAAGGGAGGAAAATGCCCCACTTTGCTACCTCAGCAATCAGAATCATTAACAGATATGGAATTTGAAGAGAATGGCACAATAATGCAGAGATCAATTAGCCAAGGTTCTGTCTGAGTTTTTTTTTTTTTTTTTTAAGCTGATGAGATGATCTAAAAGGAAGTCATTACCTCTGGATAACAGGTAGAGGGACAAGATTTACTGGAAGAACTCCTGTTGACCCTAGTTGAGCTGACTACAGGAATGTGTTTTAAAGCCCGCTTAAAGCCCGTAGGGTAATGTTTTGAATCAGTGCTGCTGACGTAAACACAGACCCGGTCTGGAAAATTTCCAAAGTAGAGAGTGAAAACAGTTCAACCAAGCCATACAGTATTATTATAGTCCAGGCATGGAGTGGCCATTCCTCGGCATCTGGGAAGACAACACTGCAGACACGGGACTCTCAAGGTTTGCTGCCTGGTGATAAGAGCAGCACAGATCGAAGATTACACTTATGTAAACAGAAGGAAGGAGAGGATGAGAAAAAGGGAATGGTCTCTTAGTGATACAAAAGTCTCTGGAGAACTTGAGGATAACAAAAAAATAAAAGAAAAGCTATTGAGATTAGTGTTTGGGCAATGTAGATACTGATTAGATGGGTTCTCATTGTTAGGTGACTTCAATGACAATAAAGAAGCTTTGCTCCTTTACCAAACAAATTTAGGGAAGGAAGCAAAGCAAACAGGCTGGGTCTCCGAATAGCATAGAGATATTTGTCTGAACAATTCTTCACTTGCCAGATGTATTTGATTAAGTGAACACAGATTTAAGTTTGTTCCTTTCCCTTATGAATATACACAAAGAAATTGGGGCCAGGCAGGTAAGGGTATTTCCTGTTTGGCCAAAGGTTCATCCTGGGTTAGACTTCCGAAGAATCCAGCTTGGTGTTTGACAAAAATGGCTACTTCAGATCCCAACAGCCCGTTGCTGTGCTTTAAAAGACAGTGAGAAAGCATAACGTTTCACTCACGTTTAAATATCTGAATCTTCCAGATTAAGTAGTTGATAATGGAAATTTTTTTTCCTCTTGTTTTTCTCTTCTGGTCCTATCATGTGCAGAGCCCATCCAAGTCATGCTAACAAACCTGGGAAGGAATTGGGACAAGGGTGATGAGAGCAGGGATGGGTAGCAGTTCCCAGGAGAGTAGATTGCTGAGCAGCCTATTCAATGCACTGTTCAAAAAAACCTACATAACTTCATGAATATGACAGGCAGGGTGGCTGAGCAGCCTACTCAATGCACTATTCAAAAAACCCTACATAACTTCATGAATATGACAGGCAGGGTGCTTTGTGGCAAGTATAGTGAAAATGGTGGCCTGCCCATGAGCTCAGGCTGAAAGAGGCAATAATAATAACAATAATAGTAAGTATAATAATGGCAATGATGATGACGTTTTATACTTTGTTTTCCATTTCGTGCTTTGCCAACTGAATTACTCAGTAAGTATGAAACTTTTATATTTAAAAAAAAAATTGGGGCACCAGTGGCTCCAAGGATCCTCCTGAGATCTGAGGATCTTGGTTCAAAGCCCAGCATGAAAGCACCTGAGATTCATATCTCTAATTAAACACACACACACACACACACACACACACACACACACACACATATAAGTATGGTGTGTCATATGATCCATCTCTGGATGATTCTTTTTATTTATTTTTATCTCATTTTGTTTAGTTGTTTTTGGAAGCTGCCTTTTAAAAGAAATAAAGCACCCTTAAGCAATTTCTTTTTCAAATTAGATAGCTGGTTATCTTTTACAAATACGAATTTTCATGGTCTTTGCAGTTCAAGGTTTGAACTTGAGACCTTGGGCTTGCTAGGCTGCCGCAATCCACTGGCTCATGCCTATAGAGTTCTGTTTTTCACTGATTATTTCCATTGCTTCCTGCATGCATGTTAGCCCTCAATCTGCCACAATTGGCCTCCAGGCAGAGCCGGGATGCCACCTTGTCCAGCTTTCCTCCATTTAGATAGAGTCTCAATGCTCGTTTCCATTTGTCAACAATCAGCTCCTTTTTGGCCAATTCATAAAGTTATTATGTCTGAAGATATATACAGGAAGTGCTGTTACTCAGTACCCTTCAGTGTGCAGACATTGTACTAATTCAACAGGCCAGCCACAGTTTACAGTAATAATACGGCACAAGTTTGTGCAGTTTAATGTCAGAATAACAAGGGGAAACACTATATTTGTCCTGGGAACCTAGATTCTTTTACCCTCACAATGCTGAGTGAATGACAAAATAATGTTATCTGTTTTTTAGGCTAGGCAAATAAACAAACAACAAACCTTGTGAGCTCACAGTAGAAGTAGCAGAAGACCGAATAATCTGGGGGTGTATGTGGGGGGTTGTTTCACTGATAGAATTCCTCTGGTCTCAGTTTCCTCTGTGTGTGTGTGTGTGTGTGTGTGTGTGTGTGTGTGTGTGTCTGTGTCTGTGTCTGTGTCTGTGTGTGCATTGGTATATGTATGGTATGTGCCCATTGTTGGGACAGAAGAAGGGAAGGGATTCTCATTTTGAGAAAGAATATATCACTGAGAATTATTGTATGTTCTTAAGCCCTGAAGGATTCATTTAACATTTTTAGTCATATACTAATTATTGCTAAAGATTTGCCTTTTGGGCTGTTGCTTGACCACTTTTGATGTGTCAACTAATCTCAGATTCCACCCTACTCCTTTTCTTCTTGGAGCTCGGTCTTTAACTCCCCTCCTTCCTTAACCACCTCCTACCCCACCCCACCCCCACCTCCACCCCCCATTCCTGAAGAGCTTGCTTGGAGATCTCTAACCTTACTATTTATACTCTACCCCATTTAGCCAGTGGGCTATTCTTTACAAATAGTTGCTTTGTCTCCGGTTGGCCTGTGGACCCCCCCACTGGGTAGAATTGTTTCTTTTTCCTCTGCAGGATTCTCCCTCCCACAAGCTAAGGGAGAGAAGGCTTTGAGTATTGATTCTCCTTATATTCCTTTTAAATTGGTTCTGTTTTGAATCAGAAGTCTGCATACATCTTGTTCTCTAAGACAGTTCCTGAAATACTTGGACAAAGGAAATTTCACTTCCCTGGTGCCTTCTTAATTTCCCTATTGCTGTCACATTTTTTCCAGTGTGATTTGGCCTTCCTACAGTCCCTCTTTGACTTTGCGTTGCAGTTGTCAGGCCTGTTGACAATCCCCCTTAAATGTGGTTTCTGGGGCAGAATTCCAATTCTGCCACACTTGAGACATTTCTCTCCACTTTCTGTATGCGATATTCACATGCTACTTAGGGACCAAGTCATTTCATGTATTGCTGTTGGCATGTACTGAAGTTGCACTTGGCCAGAATCCCGGTGATCTTTTTCACACACACTGTACCCCTGCCAGGAAGCCGTCATCTTAATACTTGTCCAGCTAAAATCTCTGAGCTTCACACTTCTATTACCATTTGTCCTTTTAGTTTTTGGTCCATGAGTCCTTCTAATTGAAAATGTCTTGATTTTTATATTGTTGTCCAAAATAATCTATTAGACTACTAAGGAAAATAATTATGCCAAAAAAAAAAGATTTCTCTAAGTTTTGGACAACTGTTAATAAATCTTCTCGAATAGTCCTTCTGCTCATGGGAGTTGGTTGAGAAAACCGTCAGAGGCCTTTCACAATCTACTAAAGTGTACATCTTTTTCTGGGAATACAAAGGGTCTCTGGAACCCACTTATAGGCTGCCTCACCAGCCACAGCCAATTGTGCTTCCTCTCCACCCTTCCCAGACTTTCCCCTGGCTGGGTACCTTTCTTTGCTCACTTAGGACTTCTGCCTACAATGCATGTCATGTATGCCTCATCTCTCTCAGCCAGAATCTTGCTATCCTTCTCCTTAGGGTCTTTCTGAAGCTTTTATAGGAAGTACTTTGTCCTTTCTTTGAATTCTCAAAGCATTATCTTAAAACAATTAGCACCTACTGTTAAGAACAAAGACTCTGGGAATGAACAACTTAGCTGCAATCCTAGCTCTACCCTTTACTACTAGTGAGATCAGAGGCAAGTGAAATGTAACCTCTAAGTAAGGAACCATGATCACAAGTTGAGTATCCCTTATCGGAAAACTATGAAATACTTCAAAATCCAGGACCTTTTGAGAGTCAACAATTTTTCATCAAAAATGGAAAATTTCACACGATCTTATGTGACCAATTATAGTAACAATTCAGACACACTAAAAATATTGTATAAAATTACTTTCAGTTTCTGTGTTGAGGGTATTTATAAAGCATAGAGGAACTTGATGCTTGGGCCAAGTACAGTGGTGCTAAAAGTTAGTGATGATTCATCTCAACCAACAATAGAATGTTGTGACCTGCACCTATGGGTACAACTACTTGGGAGCCCATAGATAGGAGGATCATGGTGTAAGCCTGTGCTGGCAAAAGTACAAGACCATATCTAAAAAATAACCTAAAGCAGAGCTTTAGGCGGTAGAGGTGTGGTTCAAGTGACAGAATACCTGCCAGGCATGCCCTGTACTAGAAGCACTGAGTTCAAAACCTAGTACTGTTGTCACTGCTTTTGATTTTGGTACCGTGTGTGTGTGTGTGTGTGTGTGTGTGTGTGTGTGTGTGTGTGTGTGTGTGCGCGTGCGTGCGCGCGTGTGTGTGTACACATATACACACTTATACACACACATTTATCTGATTTGGAGAAGGGAAGGGAAACAACAAAATGGTAAGACAAAGCACAAAGGGTGAACCAATGCAACAGCAATACTCACAAGACATTATGTTGGAAATAAACTTTATAACTTAGATGGGGGAGTTGGGGGGGAGTGAGAGAAAAATGAGGGAGGAGTAACAATGTTCAACAAGAAATGTACTCATTACCTTACTTATGAAACTGTAACCCTTCTGTGTATTACCTCTACAATAAAGTAAAAAAAAATTTTTTTAAACAGTACTGCCAAAAACCCCAAAACGTTGGCGTTTAGACTATCTAAACTTGAATCACATCTCCAAGATGTCCCAGTATGTTTGAGAATGAAACCCAGAACATTTTTGATAAGGGCTTTATTATCCTTTATTATATGTATTAACATAATTAAAATAATTTTTAAAAGTCTAATAGTAATTATATACTTTGGTGGCATGCTAATTTGCATTTTGTTTTGTACAGCATGACCAAAAAAACTGTAAACATTTTTTTCCTTTGATAAAACTTAATTCTTATTCCCTTGAAAATGTGTCATTGTCCAGGAACAAAAAAACCCTATATGTTTTACCTTTCCACATTTATAGAGATTAGCAGTCCTTAACCTGATGACTCAGACCTCAGTGAAAGTGTACCAAGAATGTCTCTTGGGCTAAGAAGCTATAGAATTATAAAGTGAAATATGTGAACTCATAAGCTTATATAGTGATAAAATACAGCAATAATAAAATAATCATAGAAGGCATGTTGTAAAAAAAAAGAGTCCTATACTTAGTTAATTACTGTCAGTGGTATAGAAAACTTAGGTAACCTAAATAAGATAGTTTTTGGTGTGTGTGTTTTAATGTGTTTTTGCCAGCACCAAGATTTGAACTCAGGGCTTTATTATGCCTATTGGGCTTTCTTGCTCACAGTTGATATTCTTCCAGTTGAGCCATGACTCAAGTCTGTGACATTTTGCTGGGTAATTGGAGACAGGATTTCTAAGGCTTTTCTGCCTGGGCTGGTTTTGAAACATAATCTTCTAGATCTCAGCTTCCTGAGTAGCTAGGATTACAGGCATGAGCCAGTAGCACCTGGTTCAAGATAGTTCTTTTTTTTTTTCCCAGTCCTGGGGCTTGAACTCAGCCCCTGGGCACTGTCCCTGAGCTTTGTTCGCTCGAGGCTAGCACTCTACCACTTGAACCACAGTGCCACATCCAGCTTTTTTGTTTGTTTGTTTATGTGGTAGTGAGGAATTGAAGCAAAGTCTTCATGCATGCTTGGCAAGCACACTCCCAGCTCTCAGGATAGTTCTTAATAACTACAAACTTACTTGAACCATCTTCTCTATCATTTTGTAGGCGCTCTAGAGACCAAAGGATACAACCTTGAAGCCATCATCAATTAGCTAACAAAACTGTTTGTTTAAAGTGTTTATTCTTTGAAAAAAATTGCTTCATATTAAAAAGTGGACATAAGTTTACCTCAAGATGAGGAGGATTGTAGCAGCTAACACATTATATTATTTAGTTATGTTTTTAAAAAAGACAAAGGGCCCGGCACCGGTGGCTCATGCCTGTAATCCTAGCTACTCAGGAGGGTCATGGTTCAAAGCCAGCCTGGGCCAGAAAACCCATGAGACTCTTATCTCCAATTAACCAACAGAAAACTGAAAGTGGCGCTCTAGCTCAAGTGGTAGAGTGCTTGCCTTGGGCTGAAGAGCTCAGGGACAGCGCCCAGGCCCAGAGTTCAAGCCCCATGACAAAAAAAAAAAAAAAAAAGGACATGGAGAAATGGGTGTGCAGTGGTACATAAGTTACTCCATCAGAAAGTAATAGATCTGTGATTCAGTTCACATCAGTCTCACTGCCAAAGTCTTCATTCTAAGCTGCTATAAGATATTGTCCCCATTGGCTCCTACTCAGTAGACTACTCCTGGGATCCTTGGTCATGTCACAATGGACAAATTTTAACATTTTTAAAATTGAAGTAAGAGTCAGATAGGAGCTAGGGCATGTTTGTAAAGGAATATTTATATGAGCTAAAGATTTGGAACATCCTCCCAACAACATCATCAAATGATTGTTAATAAGAGAATGATGTTCTTAGATGTTTGTTTAAACAACATAATTCTTACAATGGTATGTGGATGATTAAAATAGGCATAGATCATTTAGGTAGAACAGTAGCCTAGAGACATCTTTGCCATACACTGGGACAGTGGGAGTCCAACAAAACAGAAGATATGCATCTGGTTTGTGGACCTGTCCAACAGGGAGAGCTAAGAAGAAAGAAGTGTTAAATGATGAACCAAGATTGCTGGAAACCTGCAGGTTAGACGTGAAGTATGAGAATGAACAATGACATTGCCACAGGTAAAAACTGCAAGAGGATGAAGGAGGGAAAAGATGCTAATTTTGAATGAGGTCTCTTCTTAGCATTGGTCCAATCTGGTGGCTACACTAGAGACTGATTGGACCTAGATGTTCTTCTAACCTTCATCAACACTGCTAGCCACCATTGAGCATGGTTTCCTAAGATAACAGCTAAGTAGTTAGAGCTCGGCTTGTACTAATAACATTCTGAGTACTAATAACATTCTGAGAAGGTGGACTCCAAACTTGGGAAAGATTTACTACTCCTTATAAACTAAGGATTTGTATTCTGCAGATAGGTATGACTCATTCTTAAATTATTTGCTAGATACTTTCACTTCTCCCTCTCTCCCTCTTTCTTGCTCCTTCTCGTTCTTTCTCTCTCTCTTTCTCTCTCTTTCTCTCTCTCTCTCTTTCTCTCTTTTGTCAGTTGTGGGGCTTGAACTCTGGGCCTTGGGCACTGCTCCTGAGCTCTTGAGCTCAGGGCTAGTGCTGTCTCACTCACAGTGCTACTTCTGGTTTTCTGGTGGTTAATTGGAGATAAGAATCTCATAGACTTCTCTGACTAAGCTGGCTTTAAACCTTGATCCTCAGATCTCAGCCTCCTGAGTAGCTAGGATTGCAGGCGTGAGCCACCTGCTCCTGGCCTACTTTCACTTTAGGATTTCTTTTCTGTAAAGTTGGAATGACACATTTCTAAAGTAAATCAGTACAGTTTCAGAATTTGCATCGACTCCCTTAATGAGCTTCAGATTTCTTATGAAATGTGTTACAAAATGTACTGGCAGCTTCCCATGTCCTAAAAATATGGAAGCTCCTTGATCATGTGGTGGTGCCCTGTTTTAATAATGGGCAGACTAAATTGTTTATACTGACCATTCCTAAGCCAATGGTTACTGCATGAGAAGCCAAACATTTCAAGCAGGTGGTGGGAAAATATCCAAGTCATAGCAGATTCCAGATTCTGAAGGCTCACTGACTGCCTAAGTTCAAATTCTAATGTTTCCTTTTAATCAGCAACATATCTTCAGGTCCTTGAAGATGGCCTTGTTTCCTTATTTATAAAAGAAATTATAGTAGTATGTTAAGTATTTATCCTAGAGTTGTTGAGGATACTGAACAGATATTTTATCCAACATGGGTCCCTAGAGAATGTTATGTATAATTATTGAACACTAATGCATCTTGCTTGGCATTAATTTTCCACTTTCACACTGTTTCAACAACTTTGTGCTGTCCCATCTGGAAATGTTTTGTGGGATTTAGCTGAATATAATAGATTTTCCATTACTGGGGGATAGTCTGATAGACTATCATAGCAGTTAGTTTATTCTAATGGATTTAGACTATACCTTTTCAGGGCCTCTCTTCCTTTTACAGTATCATCACCCTACCTTCTGAAAGCAGAGCACTGTAGCATAAGCCGAGGTCAGAACAGTGAGTTGAACTGCAGAATTCTGGTGTATTTATTTCCTTCATTTCCAAGACCAGGGTCACAAAGAATGCTTGAGTATTGCAGGTATAACATAGAAGCAAATAGAAGACTCAACTTCATTTGTGCCCCCATATTCTTGAAGGGTGCCTGAGCACTGCATGGAAAAACAATCCTACATGGCATTATCTGAAAAGTTCCCCAAAGGTGAAGTATTGAAACAGACAGGAAGCTGTGAGAAGTGAGTAGTGCTGTCTTCCTTGCGCTGCTGATTATAGAGCTGCAGAATTTCCACAATAGAAACATGAACAATAGAGTTGGCAAGACAGATGTTTTCAAGTATTGCATGCATTTATCGAATTTCTTTGGGCGGCACAAGATCACAGGAGGCTCTTATCAGTCTATCTACTTGGTTTTCACAAAGTGAACAAAAATGCTACATTTATATTCCAGGCTTTCCATCTTGTTTGCTCATCAGAACTCTTCAGTCTACATTTCAGTATTTAATTCCCAAGTACAAGCAGGCCCTGATCTCCCAAGTAGTCTTTTTATGAACAGCCTGCTCTTGTTCTGGGGTAGAGGTCACGTTCAATTGCTTGCCAGTCCTATAGGTAGCAGAAACATCTGTCTGCTCTTGTATAGCATTTTAAACATCTTCCTAATTTTCAGGAAAAATGTGTTAGGTAACGATGAAAATCCATTTGTCGAGATGTGCACAGACCTCTGACAATTCTTTATTGCTTCAAAATAACTCCAATCTATCTGTGTGTTTTTTCTAACAATGTTCTGGCAGAAATCCAACTATCCTCCTGCTACAAAGAAGAAATACAAGAGAACTCAAAACATTACGAACACTGAACCTCATGGTCCTTAACTTATACTAGAGAGACTAGAAGTAATAACACATACAAGAGAAATCCCTAGAGCTGGATGTAGTTAAGCGGCAGGGTGTTTGCTTGCCTATCATGTGTGAAACCCTGGGTTTCATCCCCCAGCGCCACAGTAAAAAGAGAGACAGAGACAGAACTCTTCTGAACTGGAACTGACTCCAATTGGGAATCCTAGATTGAGAAACTCCGGGCAAAGTTAACAAGGCATTGGCAAGGAGAGGTTAACACCAAGGCTTACCCCAGAGTTGACCATACATCTCATCTCTCAGACAGCACCAAGGACCTTGATAGGCCCACTTGTTTCCAGGTAGGGTGCTACTTACTGAGTACAGCCAGTCCTAGGAGGCCACGTTAGTTCAGGTAAGATAAGAGATCTAAGACCAGATGGCTGGTCACAATCAGAAGGTTGTTTGTTTGTCAAAGCCAAACCACTAAGGCTGCTACCTCTGTTTGCAATTTGCAAATTGCCAAATATTCAGTTTAACATCTAAGCAATGGGGGCTGAGAAGAATCAATTGGTTTTGTAATGCACATGAATTTTACAGATACAGATTACAGCTTTATTTCTTTTAATACACTTTAAATTCTAATTCTGATTCCCCATTTTGGACAGATTGCAGAAATACTTAATATAGTCATAGCCATCGCCAGTCAGCTCCATCCAATTTAACGCTTTCAAAATTGCTTCTGGGTAAAATTCAGAAATATTAACTTTTTTTTTTTCTCCTTCATCCATTGTGGTTGTTTGAAGCCATTGCCTGTATAATACAGTCAGGAGTGGGTGGGATGGATAGCAGTTTCCTGGCTTCTGATTCGTGCCCTAGCGGGGCTGGATGCAGAACCTCTGGAGTCTGGGAGTCTGTAGCTAGGGCTCGGCTACTGCCAGGGTCCATGTTTTAAGCTAGCATTCAGTCTTCTGGGTTCTGGCAGACTAGATGGTGCCCACCCCAAAGCACTGTCCATCTGGACTTTTATCTCCAGTCAGAGGTGTCTCTGAAGAGAATAAATCACTCCCTGTCTCTCAGCTCAAATCAGTATCCCTTAGGCTATACAGAGACCTCGACTCCTTTAGACTTAGCACAGGCTATGACTTCAGTTCTTCTTATCCCTGTGACCTGGAACGTGTCCTCAGGTCATTTCCTTTCATCATGAAAGCACGGGGGGCAGGCAGCAAGAGCTTTCCCAGAGCCTCTCCTGTAGGCCACTGGGAGGCCTGTGAAGGACCCTAACTCTTCAGGGTCTTTCTGGGAGATGAACAGTGAACACCTGGCCTCTGATTGTTTCCAGTGATCTTGTTTTTCCTTTCCAAATTTGTTCCTTCTCCCCAGACTGAAGTGGGTGGTGAAAAAACTTGTTTTGCCAGTTCATATCTTTTTGAAACTATTTTTGTCTCTAATTTGAACTACAGCCAAGAATTAGGAATCTTTGTTTGCTGTTTTGTTTTCCTCTTAACAATTCTTCCTAGGGGAAGTGGTGTGCCATTTGGCCATCTCCTCTCTTGGAATAAGGGTTTTAGGAGGAGGCTGAAGAGGAGGGAGACACTTCTGTCAATGTTCTATCTTATCACCCACCTGCTGTGCTTAGCTCTGCTTTAATGAAGGTAGGGGCCTCCCTTAGGGTGAAAGAATATTCGTTTTTAGAATAAAAGTATGAAAACGAGTATTTTTTTGAAAACATTTTGAAAACGAGTATTTTTTATTTTTCTGTCTTTCTTTCCTTCCTTCTTTCTTTCATCTTCTTGAGATGAAGTCTTGCCGTATTGCCCAGACTGATCTCAAACTCCTGGACTCAAGAGATCTTCCTATCTTAACCTCCTGAGTAAGCTACTTGGTGTAAGCTACTAAGTGTCTACCAGTATGCCAGACTTCCAGTTTTTAATGTTTTCCTTAGATTAGAGCCTTATAGGATTCCTTTGAGAAATATATATATATATACACATAAATATTGTGTGTGTGATTGTGTATATTAATAAGTACACACCAGTAGACGCTGAATCTATGGATTCTATACTCTTCAGTTCCACTAACCTGAGATTGAAAATATTCTTTAAAAATGCTGTGCCATTTTTATAAATTTTATAAATAACAAATGTTATTTATTCTTATTATTGTTGGTTGTGGGGCTTGAATTCAGGGCGCTGTCCCTGAGCTTTTTCAATCAAGGCTGGCACTCTACCACTGTAAGCCACAGCACCACCTTCAGTTTTCTGATGGTTAATTGAGATAACAGTCTCACAGACTTTCCTGCCTGGGCTGGCTTCCAACTGTGATCCTTAGATCCTCAGATCTCAGCCTCCTGAGTAGCTAGGATTATAGGCTTGAGCCACTGGCATCCTGCTATTCTTCATTTGTAACTCCAGGAAATAAATAAATTGTTAAACAAGACCCAGGTTTCTGTGCTGGACATCTCCATAGGCCTTCTGGTCTTCTCTTTACTCTCCTGCTTTGGAGTGGACAGAGGGTCATCCACATTGCCTCCTTTGCCCTGTAATTCCCAATTGGATCTGCCTAAGGAGCAGTAAAGGAGAAGTAGCAGGTGTGAAGGGAGAGAGAGATAGAGGGGTGTTTATTCTCCCCTGTTTCCCCCACAAAGGGTCTATGTTCCTCTGTCTAAGACATCAAAGACTCAGCTCTTTTCTAGGACCCTGTCCTCCAAGTTCTTTGGTTCTGATGGCCACTCCCTGGCTGCAGCCTTGTGGTCTGGAGCTAGGTTTTCTTCATTCACCTGGTGGTTAGCCTCAAAATCCTTATTTTTTTTCTTATTGGCTTCACCTCATGCTGATTCTGTTTGGAAAATGGCCACAATGCCTCCTACTTAAGTTCCCAGCTAGAGTGTGCTCTGTGCCTTCTAGTAGGACCACAGTGGAATCCACGAGGTTATAAATATTTAGAATATAAGTCCCTCATAGAGACTGGAGGTGTGTGTGAACTGTAGACCAGTGTCTTCAGGCTTGGAGTCTTGCCTCAAGTGGTAGAGTCCCTGCCAATGAATGTAAAGTGACAGTGAGTTCGAGTCCCAGGCTCCACTAGAAAACAAAACAGTGTCTTTTTAGCCCCTGGGAGCTAATCTCAGGTTGTGCCTTCAGAATCAGAGTCTGGGTTTTAACAAGGTCCCTAGGTGGTTTATAACCAGGCTCTGGAATCCCTCTTTCTTCCTAAGAAATAAGTAACCAGGTTCAAGCTGGGTGTAAGCTTTCTATTCTGAGTGTGAGCTCTTTCACAATCCATGCTGCTCCTTCCTTCTTTCCTATCCCAGTTTCCTCTGCCCTCTTTTTCCACATTTGTTAAATCCATTCTAAGCTCCAGGTGCTGTGGTAGGTGTTAGGGTTACAAATGAGAATGATGCAATCCATCCCTACCCTAAACTAAGTTAAATGAAGGAGTAAAGAAAGACTTGTCTATAGTCAATTTCAGCGCAATGGGGTCCTGCTGTGGAACCACATGAACCGAAGGTCACAGGTACTTTAAAATTACTTTTTGATTAATGAGACTCTATAGTCTTTGTTTTCTGATTTTCCTTCCCTCCCTCTTCCTTTCCTTCTTTCCTTGCCCTCCCTCCCTGTTCTTTCTCTTTTCTTCCCTTCCTCTTTCTCTCCTTTCTTTCTTTTTCTTCCTTTCTTTCACTCCTTCCCTTCCTTCGAGCCCTTCTTTCTCTCTTCCCCCTTCCCTCCCTCTCTCCCTCCTTCCTTCTCTCCTTTTCTCTCTCTCCTTTCCTCCCTTCCTTTTTTCTTTCTTCCCTCTTCCTTCCCTTCATTCCTTCATTCTTTCTTTCATGCCAGTACTGGCACTTGAACTGAGAGCCTCACACTTGGCTTTTATTCAAGACTGGCACTTTAGCACTTGAGCCACATCTTCCCTTCTGGCTTTTTGTTGGCTAATTTGGAGGTAAGAGTATCATAGATTTGTCTGCCTAGGCTGGCTTTGAACCGAGATCTTCAGATTTCAGTCTGCTGAGTAGCTAGAATTATAAGTATAAACTACCAGTGTTGTAAGGTAAATTATCCCAGAAGCCACATTTTAAAATATAGAATATTGGAGCCTTTATTATACTGTTAACAGGCTGCAGGCCGCCAGTTGTTACAAAGGCCTGCAGCACGCAAATACATATAACACAACCAGGAAACACGCTAAAGAAGAAAGAAATAACAAGAACAATACCAACAAGCCAATTCAGCTCCAATGGAGAGCTGAATTTAGCTCTCCATTGGAGCTGAATTGGGACTCCATGATGACTGGAGACAGGACACGATCACAGAGACACAGGTGGCATGGAGTCCTGTGGCTGGGCTGGTTCAGGCCTAAATAGGTCCACGCAGGGGGCAGATCCTCAGGAAATTCCCAGTCCCAGGCACTAGACTGACAGATTCAGTAACCTATCAGCCAAGTTCCTGCCCCTGCCTCCAGGGGTCTGGCACGCCCACTACCTGGGAAGTAGGTGATAGGGGGGGGGGGTTCCTTCCCCCAACATGAAGACAAGATGCCAGACCTATAATCCACCATGTGGCTAATATGGCGCTGGCCAGAGCTTACCCTCTTACTTCACTAGCACCCAGCTTACTTTGGTTATTTTTGAGGTAGGGTCTTGATTTTTGCCCCGGCTGGCTTGAGCCTGTGATTCTCTTGCTTGAGCTCTTCTACCTTGCTGGGGATAACAAACAAGTGGCACCTGGCCCAGCCATTGTTCCTTCTTTGGCAGCTGGAATAACTGGCACTCATCTTTGTGCCTAGCCATTGGTTGATGGAGTCTCACAAAGTTCTTTTTGCCTGGACTTTCTTCAGACTTTCAAACTTTGCCTATCTCCACTTCCCAATAATCTAGGATTCCAGGTTTGAGCTACCACACTTGGCTGTATTTTCTAATATTTTAGTCCCATTTGAACATCTCTGTCGCCTAGGCTGGCCTGGGACTTGTGATCCTCTCTTCTTAGCTTTCCAACAGCAGGGATTACCAGCAGGAACCATCATGCCCTAAATATTTGAAAATCTTGAGTCAAGATAGCAGATTATAGTCAGGAACTTCATTCTAATGTCTTTTTGCCAAGTAGCAGTATCTCTCCCAGGAAAATCTAGCAATCTGTGGAGTCACAGTTGTTTGTACAGGAGGCAACTACTTGGCAGCAAATTCCTGTGGTGACTAGAGCTAAAAGAAAGTAATAGGAAGATCCACCTGAGTCCTCCCCCTCCCCCAGGAAATTCCTGGAAGGAAAAAAAAAAGATAAACACAGAAGCTATTTTTGGAATTAATTTCAGTGCCTGTGGGAGAATCTAAATTTCCCTTTGTAAAGGGTTCTCATGTGAGTTTCTAATTAGGCTCCATCTTTTATTGTTGCTTTCAAAAAATGGAAGAGAAGAGGAATTAGACCAGCACACATGATGGGACTGTTGTGAAACGCTTATTTGTTACATGTATGACATGTGTACTGAGCAAATATATAAATGATATTCCTAAATGATATGGGTTGAAGTTGAACTTCTTTTTGAGGAAGACTCCTTTAGGAAATACACAGTGGTTAGAATAATGAGAAATTTCATTTGTGGAGGGCAACAGAAATGGAAGTGTTTATCTTTAAATGGATGGGTCAGAGTCAGCTCAGGAAAGCAGTATTATGAAATGGAGGGACCAAGGTAATGGTGTCGAGAGTTGACACTTGGTATCGGTTCAGCTGCCACTCAACCTCAGCTGTTTTTTTAGGCACAGGCTTTATATTATAAAATCCTTTTATTTTCCATTTCGTTTTTCTTTCTCCCTCTTAGTTTTTTAGGAAAGAATTTTAAGTTGTATTTAATGTATATTTAAGGAAAATTTTAAGAAAAATTTATAAGTATGCCAGAGTCTAAAAGAGATCAGTATGCACCCAGATGAAGATAAGATGTTGATAATAAGGATAAAACTGTGGGACAACATAAAAAGTCCTTTAGCGTTGGAGGGTGGACTCCATTTTACCTTATCTCATCTGTCAGTCTTGTCTCCCCAACTTCACTGGGACCTTCTGCTATATGCCAGAAGGATTTCTGTTGGAGTGCAATGGCCTTGTCATTTTTGAGACCCTTGTCCCAGTGTCCTTGACATTGAAAGGAAAAGCCCTGAAACATGACTTAAGACAGTACAACTTAAAATTTGATTAAACAGATTGAAACACACTTTCCCCACAGCAAGAACTGCCAGTCAAAGCTATTAAAACTATTCACTTATGACTGTAAATATATTGCTATTAATATCTTTATGGCTGTTATGGGGGGGAAAATCCCTAAAATTAGGCTTCCTTTTTTAGAACTCAGTTTCTTAGCAGATTTTTTTATACTCCATATTTGTTTTTTTTATATTATTGTGTGATTTTGCTTTTTATGTACATGATTATTCTTGGAGAACTACAAATGATGAGTTAATCTAAAATAATTCCAATTTTCAACATTGGAAGACTTGGTAAATAACATCCTCACAAACAAGAGAAACAATATAGCGAGCAGATTTTGTATTAAAGATAACCAGTTCTGTTTAGTCCTAGTTCATTTGAAATAGCAGTCTGATAGAAAATCCAGTTCAGTGGGCAAGAGAAGTGGGAATCACTCAGGAAGTGGGAAACTCAGTTCTAGATCTGAAAGCAAACCAGGTACTAGTGGATCACTCCTCTAATCCTAGCTATTTAGGAGGTTGAGGTCTGAGGATAGGGGCTTGAAGCAAGCTTAGACAGACAGATCTGTGAGACTCTTACCTACAATCAACCAGGAAAAAAAATCAATTAAAATTTTAAAACAAAAAAAAATTGAGAGCGACATACCAAATTGATGCTGGACAAAATCATAGAAGTAAGTGGGTAAGTGCCAGAAGAGAGGACCAGGGATAAAACTGATGAATGCCACTGCTTTTCAGGACTGGGTAAAAGAGGACCTGTGAAATACACTACAAAAGAATGGTCAAAAAGACAGGAGGCAGCACAATGAAGGACTTCACAGATAAGGAAAAATGGTCTACAGCTTTTGTAAACAGGCCTGTCAGACACATAGTCTTTTTTCTTCTCATCCTCAAATGCAATTCAGAGATCATCTAATCTGCCTATGCACATCATTCAAAATGTCCATCTCCAGAAGGCATTGGTGAGTCATTCCCCAAATCCTAGCTACCCAGAAGTCTGAGATCTGACTATCAGTGCCAAAGCTAGCCTAAGCAAATACTGGGTATGAGTCTATGTCAAATTTAACCAGCACAAAGGGGAATGGCTTAAGTGAAAGAATACCCCAAGTTCAAGCACTAGTACTGACAAAAATAAAATCCATCTCGTACTACCATCAGTCTCATGCAACATGAAGGAAAATATATCTTGTATTTTAAGCATTTCAGTATGTAAACACCAGGCATGACTAAGCTAGATGACAGAATTAGATGACATGAAGAAGAGGTTGTATGGTTACTCTGATGTGTGAAATTACCATATATGGAAGCTACCAATGGAGATGTTCTTCATGAACTGTATTGCAAATAGCCATTCCAGAATGGTGAATATTTGACTAAGTGTGATTTTTCTTCAATTTACACTATGATTACATTGCTGGAAAATATGTATATAAACCTCTTTGCAATTACATCTAAAACCAATTTGGGCTCTAGGTTCTGACAATTATTAACATTATGGTGAATGTGTGGCAAAGATTTGAAAGTCCTGTGTGACACAAGACCATTCTTTCTTGTGTAAGACTGTCTTAGAGCACTGGAGGCCTTTTAGCATTCCTGGCCCAGCAGATTAAATGCTAGGCATTTCAACATGGCAAAAAAAAAACTCTCCCACACATTCCAAAACACTCCCTATGGAATGGCACCATGTGAGGGAGAAGCATGAGTTCAGTCAAATACTCCTTAATTCTTCCCTGCAAGAGTTCTAAGTCAGAAATAGGGGAAATAACATAATGGTGCAGCATGACCTCTGTGGAATTCTGAAGTTCTCCCTCCCTAGTGGGATCATGGACTTCTTCCTCTGCGTCTGCACAAATTCCTCCAGTCTCTTCCTTTCCTCTCTGAACTCTAGCTTCTTAAGTTAACTCATTAGACACAGGAATGCTGCCATTTCCTTTGGCCATGGCTTTCATTTTAACCAGGTGCCAACCTATTTACAAATAGAATCCATCCCATAAAGCTCTTCAAGCCTGATGCTGACATTTACCTGGCTCAAACTTGTATCCTAAATGTTAAGCAGAACATAAGGAAGACTTTAGAGAAACACTTTTGTTAATCTAGATGATTTTGTATTTATATTGATTACATTGGGTACAAAAGCTTTCCATATTTTCTCCCCAAAAGCCCATTGTACTTGGACTTGAGCTTCTGTTCTTTCCAGATATTTGATACATGGAGCTTCTGTGATATCCTAATCAAACACATATGAGACAGGATAACTGAAAACTTTAAGTGTATTACAAACAAGAGGTACACACAAACAAGGCAACACTAAAGCTATCAGCATAACTATGTTCATAGTAGCATTATTTGCCATAGCTATGATATGGAATCAGCCCAGATGCCCCTCAGTAGATGAATGGATCAAGAAAATGTGGCATGTGTATACAATGGAATTCTGTGATTCCATCAGAAAGAATGACATTGCCCCATTTGTAAGGAAATGGAAAGACTTGGAAACATATTAAGTGAAGTAAGCCAGATCCAAAAAAAATAAGCTCTATGGTTTCCCTCATTTGCAATAAGTAGTATATGTCTAGGATAGTTCTAGCAGAGAATCACAATAGCTTAATAGCTATGTATACATGAACATATAAAATTATGCTAATTGAAATGAACTCCAAGATATAAGAAAAAGAAGGCTGTGTGTGTGTGTTGTGTGTGTGTGTGTGTGTGTGTGTGTGTGTGTGTGTACTGTTTGCAGTCCCCCCCTTTGGTTTATCCCCTGTTGTCACTTTATGATTTCAGTACCCTTTGTCTTCTATATGTTTATGTGATTTGGGAAAGGGAAGGGAAATCACAGAAATGGAGGGACAAAGGGTAAACTAATGCAACTGTGGTACTCACTAGACACTGTTGGAAATGAACTTTACAACTTGGAGGGAGGGGGGAATGGGGTAGGGAGAGCAGGAGAAAATGAACAAGAAATGTACTCATTTCCTTAATTATATAATTATAACCCCTCTGTATATCACCTTTACAAGAAAATAAAAAAATAAGAGGTTCATCATTGCTATGGCCAACGGCCTGGGCATTTAAGTGTAATCACCCTATGCCCCCACACATTCTTTTGCTTTACATCAAGGTTGACACACTCTTCCTGTGAAAGGCCTGGTGTAAATATTATCAGCTTGGTGGGTACAGCTCTTTATGGAAACTATTCAGCTTTACCCCTGAAGGCCAAAGCAACTACAGAGCTGTACATAAACAAACAGGAGTGGATGGATGTCAGTTAGGCTGTCTTTTCAAATCCAGCCACAGGCTAGATGTGTCCCTAGGTCATAGTTGACTGGCTCCTGATCAGTCCTCAGTCATGCTCACATTCTTATGACTAGTGCCTCTGTCCTTTGCCAGGGTAACCAGAGAGAGGGAATCTAGGCTTCCCTAAGTGCCTGTGGTGTCCTATTAGTTTTGAACCAGCCAAGAAATAGGCATACCCTACTGTTCCTAGGTAATATTGGAGTCTAAGTTCAAATATAACTAGACTATGATATTGAAAGCCTGCAAGCTTCTGTGTTTGGGGAAGCCTGGCACAGAAATGAATGAAAGTGCTAAGCAAACAGCAGGACAACATGCAAGAGAGTATTTCCCATATTAAATGACTCTCAGGAAGAACCAGGAACCTTCCAAGACCATTAAGCCCTCCTGACCCACAGCCAGCGTGGTGGCTGCACTGGTAAACACTCATGGAAAAGGCATTGAGTAGTAGCAGGATAAACACGTGTATGCATACACACACACACACACATACTCACACCTATGTATACATAAGAATCTATCTGTAATACATACATACATACATACATATTTTTTCCTTACATTGCTGAAGATAGAACCCATGGCCTCACACATGCTAGCCAAGTATTCTACTGGGTTATTCCACAGATCCTTACGTACTTGCTTTTTATTATTACTTTTATTTTTATTATTATTATTATTTTTCAGAGAAAATTGAGACAATACAAGTTCCCCACAATATGCTCCCCCCCACACACACACGCTACAGAGTTTTACTAGCTCTGTCTGTATTTCTAACAGAGAAAAATGGGACTTCCTCTGATCAGTTTGGATCAGGCCTCCCAATAGCCTTTCTAATTCTTCTCAATCTGACACTCCAGTCTCTCCTCTCCTGAAAGCCCTTCTCTCTTCTCAGATATAGAATGGCTATATCAATAGCCATTTTTTAAAAACAGCATTTTCTATTTGTTGGGTTACTCATTTTTGAGAAATCAGTTTTGTTAGTACTAGGTTTGAACTCAGGACCTTGGCACTACCCTTTAGCATTTTCACTTATGGCTGGTGGTCTACCACTTAAGCCACACCTTCAATTCTGGCCTTTTTTCTTTATAGTACTTAATTGGACTTAAGAGTCTCATGGACTTTTCCTGTCTAGGCTGGTTTGGAACTATGATTCTCAGATCTCAGCTTCCTATGTGACTAGGATTACAGGTGTAAGCCACTGGCATCAGCCCTGTTAGTCTTTTCAAATGAAAGATAACTTGATATGCAGGCTAAAAAATTAATTACTAACCAATTCATGGTTCTCAATGTGTTGTTAATCTTCTTCTCTTTTCCCCTCTAAATTCAATTCAGTTTAGTGTTGTGGTCACTTTCTGAAAATATATCATTTTTATGTCCTATGGGACTTGTAAATAATAAGATTGGCAAGTTAACTTATTTGGCAAAGACCTATTGAATTATGGTAAATTAAAGAAGCAGAGTCCCATGTAATATAAAATGACTCACTCCTCTTTGTCCTTTTTTGTGGCTTTGTATTTCCCTTGAAAATAATTTTTTAATAAAGATTCCCAAAAGAACAAGAATCATATAATAGTTACCAAGAATGATATTACCTGGAAAGAGAGCAACACTAGCTGGGTATTTGATGGATGGAAGGCTGTGTCACCTGGAACTATTTGTTAAATTAGGTCAATGTAAGCAGACTTCACAGATCACCAGGGGCAAGTATATATATGTATATATCATTACCAGAGAATATGTATTGAAAGTAAGATTTTGGGGGCTTTATTGTACCCTGCTTCTAGCTATTTAGAAGCTATGTAAAATTAGCTTTTAGTAGCAAGGTGATCTACTACTAGAATCAGTCCTGCTTTGTAGAGGAGAGCTTTCTTCCCTCTGGCATTAGTAATACCCCCACCTACAGTAAAACGTCAGAAGTCGAAAAAAGCCCCACAAAATCCCAGATCCTTTTGGTTATTTATTTATTTATTTATTTTTGGAGTTTATTTTCTGTCATTGGGATACAAGGATAGGGCTAGGGAGGGAGGTAGAGGAGAGAATGGCTGCCAACTCCTGGCTCTCTACCTTTTAGTGCTCAGGGTGTTCTTGCAACCAAGTGCTTTAGGATTTTGTTCAAGGTTAGAATTGACTTCCAGTTAGCACTTAGATTATACATACAACCCAAGGACTCAGATTTCTATGTGGTATTTTTCCCTTCTCCTCCCAGTCTGCTGTTTCCTTTGCTTGTCCATAAGAGCTCAGTTCCTTATCTTTTTGGAGGTGGTGCTGCCTGGAACAAATTTCTGCAGTTTGGAGGCCTATGAGAAAAGAGAAACTAGAGAACAGTGATTCACTTTAGATAAAGTTTTAAAAACAAGTTGTTTTCATTTAATGAAACTTAAACTTTAAAAGAAAAAGATTAGATTTGGGAGGGGAGGAAGAAGATAGCTCTCTATTTTGTTCAACGAAATTCAAGTATTTTAGAAGAAATGAGCAGGAAAATAATGATAAATTATTAAAGTTACACAAGAATTTTGTTAAATGTTGGGAATCAAACGCACCCAGAGCCTTGTGATTGCTAGACAAGCACTCTACCACTGACCTACATCCCCAGCCCAAATCTAATGTCATGGCAAATCTAATGTCATGGCAAAGTTCAAGGTGTTACTAATCACATAATTAAAATGATTCATCTGGATATGGTGGTACATGCCTGTAATCTCAGCTTCTCAGGAAAGGAGACATGAGCAGCAGTGCAAATTCCAGGCAGCTCAGGCAAAGTTAATGAGACTCTATCTCACAAACAAAATATAAAACGGAAGAATTGAGGTCATAAATATAGCACACTCAAGCTGGTAGAAGGTCCTTAATAGAATCGCTAGTACTTGGGGGAGAAAAAAAGAAAAAATCAGAGCAAAGAATCAACCAAACATTCAAGTCTGTGGGATACCAGATAAAAGTTGGAATTCCTTAAGCAGCTCATTTTCTTGTGCTACATTGGGGGCAGTATCTTAGAAAAAGTAGTACAGCTCTTGCTTTTGGGGTGTGTGTGTGTGTGTGTGTGTGTGTGTGTGTGTGTGTGTGTGTGTGTGTGTGTGTGTGTGTGTGCACATGCACACATGGGTTATGGGACTTGAACTCAGGTCCAGGGCTGCTGTCCTTGAGCTCTTTTGCTCAAGGCTAGAGCTCTACCACTGAAGCCATAACTCCACTTCCAGCTTTTTTGGTAGTTCGTTGGGGATAAGAATCTCTTGGACTTCCTGCCTGGGCTAGTTTCAAACTGGGATCCTCAGATCTCAGCTTCCTGATATAGCTAGGATGAAAGGCATGAGCCACTGGTGTCCAGCTTCCCTTGTTTCTTGATTTACACAATACCTCTTCAGTTTCTCTTACTGTTTGTAGTTTTCTTTGATAACTTGTGTGTTCTGTTCTTTATTTCATTAAAAAAAAATTCAGATCCAGGTGCTTGAGACACATGCCTGTAATCCTAGCTACTTGAGAGGCTAAAATCTGGAGGAACGTGATTCAAAGCAGCCCAGGCAGAAAAGTCCATGAGATTCCATTTCCAAAATAACCAACAAAAAGCCAGCCTGGAGGTATTGCTCAAGTGGCAGAGTGCAAGCAGAGTGAAAGGGTAAGACTCTGAGTTCTAGCCCCAGTACTGCCAAAACCAAAACAAAACGAATTGACAACATAAGTGTGGTTATATTTTAGACTTGTCTGTTGGTCGTTTAGTCTAGTTGATGACAATAACACCTGCTTTTGTACTGTAGCTTTATAGTAGGTCTTGATTTAGGGAAGTACAAGTATCTGACTCTTTTTTTTTTATCACACTCGTTTTGGCTATTCCACGTTCTTTACATTTCCTTGTGAACTTTGGGAACTTTGGTTAGTTTATACAAAGAAAGCCTGCTGAGATTCTGATAGAGATTGAGTTGAATCAATAAATTCACTTGAGGACAATTGACATCTTAAAATATCGAACCTTCCAATCCATGAGCAAGTTGTACCTTTTCATTTGCTTTGTTTTCTTTACTTTTCCTTGGCAGCATTTCCAGTTTTCAGTTAGTAAGTTTTATCTATATTTCATTAGATTTATTTTCTTAGGTAGTTCACATTTGGGGTGTTATTGTAAATGGTGCTATTTTAAATTCCTTTCTCTGATAGCTTACTGTTAGTATGTAGAAATATAACTACTTTGATAATGTTATCCTGATAAACTTAATTTTTAGGTTTAGTAGCTTGTTTCAATATCTGCTAAGATTTTCTTGAGATGATCACATCAGTAGGAAGGTAGTTTTGTAATTAGGATGGATCAGTTGTATAAAGAGGTTTCATTGTGATATTCCCATAGATATGTATAATATACGTCTATCAGATTCACTAGGTCTGTTACACTATAGAAAGTCCCTTCTCCCATCTCCATTTTTTGCAAAAGTAGTGGGTACTATTTTGCTATCTTCTCATATGTACGTCCAAACAAACAAACAGGCAAACACATAAACATACTGTACTCAATAAATATATACAAATAAATTGTCCATTTAAAATTAAAATTAAAGATTTTAAAATAAAATTTCACAGCATTATATTATTTCTTTCTCTATAGGTTTTTCTTGTTTTAAGCAAGCCATTTAGCCTATAAGGAATTAGCTGCAGTAATAGATGACAGTGTTTTCTACATTACCCTAAAATTGCCATTTTATATGGTCTTTCTTTATAACAGATGCAAGTTTCTATCTGCTATCAATTTTCTTCTACTTGAAGCATTTCCTTGAACGTTTATTGCAGGAAAGTCTACTGCTGATTAATCTTTCATCATTTTTATTCTTAATATTTCCTGTACATTTTGAAAAATAATGTCACTGCATTTATAATTTCAGGTTGATGGCTTTAAAAGTACGTAAGAGATATTCCCTATCTTTAGTGTTGCACTGTTTTTTGACAGAGAAAAATATTTCCTGATATCCTCTTCCTTATTCCTCTGTGTATATGTTTTTATGCTTTCTCTGATTTGAAGATACTTTTTTATCACCAGTTTAAATGATCTGATTATAATTACCATGAAGTAGTTTCTTTTTCCCCTCCTGTCCTCCCTCCCTTTCTTTCCTTTTAAGTAGCAGAGGCTTGCCTCAAACTCTTGACCCTCCCTTTTTTCAGCTAGATGATAGATAAATAGATATAGATATAAATATAGATATATTTATTTTATTTTTTATTGTCAAGGTGATGTACAATGGGGTTACAATCACATAAGTAAGGTAATAATTACATTTCTTGTCAAACATGTTACCTCTTCCCTTGTTTTTCTTCTACTTTCCCTCCCCCAAGTTGTACAGATCATTTCCAACATACTGTCTGTGTATATCACTGTTGCATTGGTTCTCCCCTTGTTCTTTGTCTCACCATTCTGTTGTTCCCTTTCCCTTCCATAATTCAAAAAAATGTATGTACAATACCAGGGAGTCCAAATCAAATATAGTGACAACAGGGGATATACCATAGATATACCATAGGGGAAGAACCTCCCTTAGTTCAGCCTCTTCAGTGTTTTGGAATTGTTGGAATTGTTATGCATCATCATATCAAGCTTACAGTTTTGTTTCTTAGGCTTTGAATGTATTGACTGCTGAATCTGTGGCTTTTGAGTTTTTATTAAATGGTTCAACGTTTTATTTTGATATTTTAAAAACCTTCCACGTATTAAGATATCACAATTTCCTCTAGCTTGTTATCATATATAGGATAAAGTTAATAGTAACTGACACAGTGCTCAGGCCTATGAATTCTTCTATCTGTGCCGTCTTAGGGTCTATTTGTATTGACTGATTTTTTTTCCTCATCCTGAATAATATTCTATTTCTTTTGCATCTCTGGTTATTTTTTAATTGTAATTCACAGCGTGAATTTTTTTGTGTGTGTGCTAAGGGCTGACCACCCCTTTATATCTTACCTTTAAACTTTTCTGGGAGCCAGGTGCCAGTGGTTCACGCCTGTAATCCTAGCTACTCAGGGGGCTGAGATGAGATCTGAGGATCACAGTTCAAAGCCAGACGGGGCAGGAAAGTCCTGAGACTCTTATCTCCAATAAACCACTAGAAACCCGGAAGTGTCGCTGTGGCTCAAGCGGTAGAGTGCTCTCCTTGAGCTGAAGAGCATAGGGACAGTGCCCAAGTCCAGCGTTCAAGCCCCATGACCGACAGAAAAAAAAATTGCTGGGTAAGAGGAGCACAGCATTTAGTGACAGCCTTTCTAAGCACTGCTTTGTGAAGGATCTTGTTGGTCATGAGCTTGTCCACTCTGGTTGACAAGAATGCAAACTATTTCCAGCCACCTGGATTACTGGGGCTCTTGTTATCTATTGCTTCACATGTTTGTTTGTTTGTTTTTCCTTGTCTAGAGAAGTTTCCACCCATGAGCATGCGGAGACTTGAGGGGTCTCCTGAGAATTGCTATTCTTTATTTGTGGGAGTTTTCTCTCTCATTGCCCTGTCATATGAGGCCCAGGGCTTCCTTGACCCCTCAACATCATCTCCCCAACTCAGTGATACTTGTAGGCTCAGACTGGGTCCCTTGTTCCTGCATTACAGCTTGAAGTCTGTGGGCCCTGCGCTCCAGCCATTGCGGGACTATTTCCTGTCTCTGAAGAATCACTGTTTTTAGTTTCCTGACATTCAACAGCTTGTAAGTCATTTCATACATTTGTGTGTGTGTGTGTGCATGCATGTGAGTGTGTGTATATGTATGTGTGTGTATGTGTATTTCAAATGAGCAGTAAATTTGGTTCCTTTCACTCGTTATCATGGTTTGAAATTGACACATTTATTAGGCCACCTATTGGCCACAGAGGCTATGTTTATTTTCTTTCTACTATGTTTCCTTTGTGCTTCTCTATTGTTGATTCTGTTGGTGTGTCTTCAGGTTCACAGTTCCATTTTCTTCAATATGTAATCTGTTTTTGTCTAGTCAGTAAATGTTTTACTCCAATACTGAGTTTTACATATCAAAATTTCATCTTCTATGTTTTTAAAATTTATTTCCTTATTAGGTTCATGTTATGTTTTAAATCCTCAGGTATTTTGAATATTGTTTTGTAGCTATTTTAACATTTTTCCTGTTGATCCTATCATTTCTACGTCTCTTCTACTGATTTTATTTTGGTTAAGGGTCACTTTTTTCCCCTTTTTTCTTATGCTTCCTAATTTTTACTGGATTCTAGAATTTGCAAATTTCAGGAGGTTGGGTGCTGGATTTTGTTGCATTTCTCTGCATTTTAGCAGAAGGTTACTTATGGAGCTGCATTTGAGAGAAGTCTCTAGCTGGGGCAAATTTAGCCTTCCTTGTTAGTGACTTCTGATTCTGCTCTGTGTTTGATCACACCCTTTTACTGTGGTTGGTATGACATTTATTACTTTGTCCTGGTTTCTTTGCATATGTTCTCTAATTTACCCATCTGGTATATTTTAGTATACATTTCTAACTCTGTAAGAGCGCTGAAGATTTTTGTATTATAATTCCATAGTGCTTTTCTAAGAAGTAAATCTTTTCCTGGTTATGTAAAGACTCATAGGGCCCTAATAAGTAGGTATTTAGCCAGAGTCAAGAGGTCCCCATACCAGTTCCTGAAGCTAGTTTTCCATTGATCCAGGCTTTCTGGCTTTTTGTTACAATGTCTAGCTGACTTAGTTTTCTTGCACTTGAATCTCTGTTGCTGAGCTCAGTGAGACTGCTGGACTCTGGGCAAGAGCACCTTCCCTCTGCTGTGTTCTAAAAATTACATTCCAATAGAAATCTGATCCATTAGAAAGCATCGAATCCTGTACTTCATCTTCTCAAGTTTAAACATAATTGTTTTCTTTAGTTATCTAGCTTTTTACTTTACTCTGTGTGTGTGTGTATGTGTGTGTGTGTGTGTGTGTGTGTGTGTGTGTGTGTGTGTTAGGGTAGTAATAATTTTGATCCTGGTCACTCTAACATAATTAAAAATAGAGATTCACTTGATGTATTCTTGACATGCACATCTCTATCTGCATATATAACTATTTTCCACAGTTGTTGGGCTGTTTGCCCTTATTATCTGTGTCAGTGAAGGTTCAGCCTTTCTGTTAATGGCTGTATTTTGTATTTACATGACCTAAAACAGTACTTGGCATCTCAAAATTTGGACCTGTGATTCATAGGTACTTAAAAGATATTTATTAAACTGATTGTCATCACTATCATTGTAGTCAATAAATTTCTTTAGAAATATTTATTCTCTTTGCATATGTTTTGCATTTATCTTAACTTGTAAATTACCCTCTGATTAAATTCTTAGCCGAAGAAATTTTGCAGAAATCTAGCTTTGTCTTTTCTATTAATGGAGCTAAACTTCAGGTGATTATTGAGAAAGTGAAAGAGAAGTAGAATAAATACCTCCTCCTGTATCTTTCTGTGTATTTCGGTGTGTTCACACACAAATTTATTTCTATGTTTTTCATGGAAAAATAAGCAAGTACATAGAAGTGTGCTTAAAATTTCATCAGCCCGTATTTAGAGGAATGTAGGATGGACCTGAGGAGTTCTTTCTTTGAAAGAGGCCAACTAAAGTTAATCTTAAGTCAGATAGGAATGAGGGCGAGTTCCTGGCATAGGGAGTCTGTGGTGAACGAGGGTAGCTGGGCATTAGCCTGTAGGGTATGATTGAAGAACAGAAGTCATGTTGTAATTTCCACGGAAATGACCACTGTGGCCCTGAGTCTGAGGGACCAGTTAGGATAGGGACACTGATTGTGATAGGGCCACTGGTAGGTTTCTGAGTTGATGTTGATGAAGAGGAGGCGCCAGCTTCCAGGTTAAAGCTAAACTTCTGATGAAGGAAGATCTTTGGGGAAGGAGTATCTACACTAAATGTGGAGAATGACCTGCCAAAGGTGGATACTCTATCAACATTACAAAGAAAGAGTACAGAAAGTAGAGAAGTGCTGTTCACAGAACTTTAGTGAAAATTGGGAGAGAAAAATCACATGCTAGGCAGCAAATCCCCCCTCCCCCAACCTGGCTTTTGTGCTAGTTCTAGGACTTGAACTCAGGGCCTAGGTGCTCTCCCTGAGTTTTTTTTGCTCAAGGCCAGCACTCTATTACTTGAACCACAGCTCCACTTCCAGGTTTTTGGTGATTAATTGGAAATAAGAGTCTCATGGACTTTCTTGTCCTAGCTGGCTTTAAACCACAATCCTTAGATCTCAGCTTCCTCAGTAGCTGGGATTACAGACGTTAGCCACCAAGTCTAGGCTAATCTATGTTTCTTAAAATATGACTCACCAAGAGGAGTTAGAGGATGAACAAGGAATTTATCTGATAATGAGCAGGATTTTGAATGAACTAAGAGGTGGGGTAGAGAACAAAAGACACTTGTAAAAATCATATGCTCCTCAACTCTTCTGAATTGAAATTTCTCTGAGTACAGCCCACTGGTCTGCAGTTTATGAAGTTCTCTAAGAATTGGTAGCAAAACAAACATGAAAAGGCACTGAAATAAAATTTTAGGGGAATCCACTATGTGAGCCAAATAGAACATTAAGATTCAGTCCAATTGGCCTATGAAAGTATCCACAGTGGCTGGTCTCATGCCTGTAATCCTAGCCATTCAGGAGGCTGACATCTGAGGATAGTGATTCAAAGCCAGCCTGGGCAGCAAAGTCCATGAGACTTTTATCTCTAGTTAATCACCAAAAAAGCTGGAAGTGGAGGAAGTGGTGCTGTAGCTCAAGTGGTAGAGCGCTCGCTTTGAGCTGAAGAGCTGAGGGACAGAGCCCAGGCCCAGAGTTCAAGCCCCACGACCGACCAAAAAAAAAAAAAAAGCTGGAAGTGGAAATGTAGCTCAAGTAGTAGAGCACTATCTCTGAGAAAGAAAACCCAGAGTCAATGCAAGGCTGTTAAGTTGCACCAGGGCTGGCATTTAAAAAAAAATATCTTGTATCTTGTACATACATTAATCTAATTTGGGGAGGGGAAGGGGAATAACAAAATGCTGAAACAAGGACACAAGATGACCATTGCAACAGTGAGACTCACTCACAAGACACTATGTTGGAAATGAACTCTACAACTTCGGGGGGAGCGGGAGTAGGGGAAGTGGGGAAGGGAAGGGATGGTAGGAGAAAAACAAAGGAGGAGGTTACAATGCTAGAGAGGAAATGCACTCATTACCTTGCTCATGTAACTGTAACCCCTTTATGCAGCATCTTTATAATAAAATACAGTTTAAAAAATAACACACACAGTGTCTGGCCATTTTCTGTATAGGAAAAGAAAAATAGAAAACACGAAAAGTTCTCAAATGATTACGCAAATAGTTGCAACTACTATTTCCAAACTTCCCTATAATCATTCATTTTTAAGAAATGAGTTAGTAACAATCCTTATCTACCAAACACGTAAGAAAATGATTGTTCTTTTCCCCCTCTTAAAAGAATGATTTTAAAAGCTTTACTGAAGACACGTTTTCCTAGAAGAATTCTGTAATGAAAATAACTGAGAAACAAGAGAGACATTAGAAATCAGAGCCAGTGGACAGAGTTGTATAAATCATTTATTGGGTAGAATGCCAAAGGCGTGTGCAAGGGGCCAAAATTCTTTCTTGGTCCATTAGCCAAACCACATGTTCCCAGAGGCTGGTCTTTTTAGATTCACACAAGATGTTCTATGGAGCCAGACATAGTAGCACATGCCAGTAATCCCAGCTCTCAGGAGGCTAAGCAGAAGAGCTGGGAGCTTGAAGTCAGTCCTTGAAACAGCAAAATGAGCAAGAGTCTTGATAGGATTTCCTTTTGTACCTCTATTGAAGCATAAATATTGTGTTAAGCAAAATAGGAGCACTTTTTGTTTTAAAGAGGGGGTTTAACCATGTTAAGTGAAAATACAAATGAAAATTCTTCTCAGACCTCTTGCCCATTATCAAAACCAAAATATGAAATGGCAACTTCTTTTTTAAATAAGTGAAAGCAGATACAGTGAGAGTTAAGACCTAAGTCCTTTGTGTTGTCTGTGTTTTAAAAATAATGGATGAAGTTCAACAGATTTGCTCACAAAGAGTCCATTCAGGAATTCCTGGTGCTCAGATTTAGTCCTAGCCAATAGTAAAGAAATACAGTGACATTGTGGAAAACGAGTAGACAGACAGAAAGCCTAGGCCTTAGAAGAAGGAAAATTCCCAACTTAACTCTTCTTAGGAAGAAAAGTCTTCAGCTAGGATGACAGAAAAGAAATATCTCCTCATCGCTCATTGCATGAACTATTGATTTTGGATTTGGAATTTCCTGTTTGCTGTTAGGAATTAGGTACTGACGACATGAGCCACTCAGCTTCATTGCGGAACTGAGAGGAGATAATGGTGGCAGAAGCACCTAGTGTGAGGAGGCTCAGCCAGTATGAAGTGATCTGCTTGATTCTCTTGGTGGAACTTGCAGCTCTGGCTTTTCTAAAATTCACTATTTACCATGGGTGTTTAGGTCCTGGCCCATGTCTGTCTTGGTCCTCCCCCAAGATAGATTTTGAAGCCCCTAATCTAACAGTTGTTCCATAGCACTTCTTTTTTTCCCCCCAGTTTGGTGCTTGAACTCAGAGCCTGGGCACTGTCCCTGAGCTTCTTTTGCTCGAGGATAGCACTCTATCACTTGAGTCACAGTGCCACTTCTGGCTTTTTCTTTTTATATGGTACTAAGGAATCAAACCCAGGGCTTCATGCATGCTAGGCAAGCACTCTACCACTAAGCCACATTCCTAGCCCCCCAAGGCACTTTTGAGAATATGAAGAGCCCTAAGTGCTGGCTCTTACCATTTGCACCAGGAATTTATTTGACAGTGAGCAGTGTTTTGAGTAAAATGAAAAAAATAAGAGTTGAATTTCAAATGCTTTTAGTTGAATTATTATTATTGTTATCCATAAGTATTTGAATTTTGAATTTACTATTTTAACATACTTTGAAACAGTCTCTACATATCACAAGGAATTATTGATACTATTTCAATTTTTTTTTTTTTGGTGCCAGCCTGGAGATTAAACTCAGGGCCTTGACACTTCCCTTGAGCTTTTGTCCAAAGCCAAGTGTTCTACCACTTTGAGCCACAACAACATTTTTGGCTTTTTGGTAGTTAATTCGAGTTAAGAATCTCACAGATGGGGCTGGGAAGGTGGCTCAGTGGTAGAGCGCTTGCCTTGCATGCATGAGGCCCTGGGTTCGATTCCTGATCACCACATAAGCAAAAAGAAAAAAGCCAGAAGTGGCGCTGTGGCTCAAGGGATAGAGCGCTAGCCTTGAGCTGAAGAGCTGAGGGACAGCGCCCAGGCACAGAGTTCAGGCACCACGACCAGACCCTCCTCCCCCCCAAAAAAAGAAAAGAATCTCCTCAGATCTCAGACTCTTTAGTAGCTAGGATTATAGGCATGAGCCAATGCCCAGCTTCTAGGACATTTTTAAATGGATAAATAAAAATAAGATTAAAGTTTAATAGCGAATAGTTCTAATGTATTCCTTTTAAGTCAAATATATTCCTTTGAGTCAAATCTTTTGTTTTTATTGGTGGGGGTAGAGGTTTGGATTAGGTTTGAACTCCTGCTTATTTAGTCTGTGCTCTAACATTTGAGCATGCCTCCCCCTTCTTTTTGCTTGTTAGTTGGAGATACAGTCTGGTGAGCTTTTTCTGCCTGGACTGACCTTGATCCTGCTAAAGTTCCTATGATTACAGGTGTAAGCTCTCCTTGTTCTTTAAGAAAAGAATTTTGAAGAGACATAACTCTAGACACTTTATGATGAACAATATAAGCAATTTGTTATTTTATCATGCACGTGTCAGAAATGTGTTAAGGAAGAGGATCTCTCTTTTTTGGGGTGGGGGTTGGGGGAGCGAGTACGAGTCCTCAGAGCCTGGGCACCATCCTTGAGCTTTTGTGCTCAAGGGTAGCACCATACCACTTAAGTCACAGCTTCAGTTTCATCTCTTTTGTGTGTGTGTGTGATTAATTGGAGGTAAGAGTCTCACAGACTTCCTACCCTGGCTGGCTTCAAACTGTGATCCTTAGATCTCAGCCTTCTGAGTAGCTAGAATTATACATGTGAGCCATTGGTGCCTGGCTGTGGATCATCTTTACTGAAAATATGTACAGTTTTAATGCTTTTGGAGAATAAGTAAAGAATACAAAGTACAAATATATTAGGAGCCCAGCAATCAGGGGCAGAGTATGGAATTAATCATTAGGATATCTAATTGTTAGTTACGGTACTCGAAAGCAAATTATGGGATCTTTGGGGGAGGGGGAGCAAATAAGATTGTTTTAAGTTGATGTACAGAGGGGTTACAGTTCCAAAGTCATAATAAGTACATTTCATTTTGAACAGTGTCTCCCCCTTCCCTCGTTTTCTCCAGTTTTCCTCTCCTGATCTGGTGTGTGATCATGAAGTATCTTTTTGTTTTTACCCTGTACTTTCTCTGAGATTCATTTTTCTTATCTGTAAATTATAGCTGTTTGTTTGGGCATTTCTCAGATTTCCTTTCAGCTCTCCATTTCTAGGATCCTCTTTTTTTTTTTTATCAGAAACTGTACTTCTGGCTTTCTCACTCAGAGCTGTTTGTGGAGCAGCCACCTGAAAGTGAGCCAGTAAAAACACATGGAACCCAGATGGGTGTTACTCAGGGGGATGCTGTGGGGTTAAAACTACCACAGAGTTGAAGTGTTGAAAAAGTATAGCATGCACGAAGGAACATCAAGAAAAGTTGCCATAAAAAAAGAAAAAAGAAAAGTTGCTATATGTTCATTTAAATAGCCAGCCAGCTCACTCCTACCAGCGTTTAGTAAGTTGGACTTGTATTTCATGTTGGATTTTATACTGAATAATTTGAAGCTTCATAGTTTGAGGAATAAGTACTCTATAAGTTTCTTTCTTTCTTTTGGGGAGAAGGGTCCGGCTGTGGGGCCTGAACTCTGGGCCTGGGCGCTGTCCTTCAGCTCTTCAGCTCAATGCTAGCATTCTACCACTTGAGCCACAGCGCCACTTCTGGCTTTTTTCTTTTTGCTTATGTGGTGCTGAGGAATTGAACCCAGGGCCTCATGCATGCAAGGCAAGCACTCTACCACTGAGCCACCTTCCCAGCCCCATAAGTACTCTGTAAGGAAGAATGCCAATCCTACTTAGGAAAACCTGGTTCAAGGTAGACAATGCAGTTCTGCAAACCCATCCCCAAGACAATATCCATGTGGGATGCAGACTACCTCGGTTCTTTGTGATTCTATCCTGCAGTGATGAATTTTTGGAGCCTAACAGTGCAACACACACACACATACACACACACGCGTGCGCGCGCGCGCACACACACACACACACACACACACCAAAACAAATAACAATACAAGGAAATAGTAAGCCAAAGTTTTCATAGCTCATGGCTATGATAAGTAGAACAGGCTTGTGGAACACATGGCCTAAATACATCACAGTATCAGAGAGGCAGATAGGGAGCTAGGAAGTTAAGATAAACTCTTGGATGATGCCTTACTGTGTGAGGCTTTGTGTGTGTGTGTGTGTGTGTGTTGGTACTGGGGCTTTAACTCAGGGCCACACTTCTACTTCTGGCTTTTTGCTAGTTAATTGGACATAAGAGTCTCACATTTGTGTCTTCACAAGCTGGCTTTCAACTGTGATCTTTAGATTGCAGCCTCCTGAGTAGCTAGGATTACAAGCATAAGTCTCCAGTGCCCAGTCTTTTTAATATCTTCAGAAGTCATAATAGTTTGAGTATGGTGGCTCATATCTAGAATCCCAACTACTTGGGAGGTAGAGATCAAGAGGATTGCAGTTTGAGGCTATCTGAAACAAAAAGTTAGTGGTGTGTGATGGTGCATACCTGCCATCCCTATCATATGGGAAGTAAAGATAGGAAGATCGATGTCTGAGGATATCCCTGGACAAAAAAGGGCTATGTTACCTGAAACAAACAAACAAACAGTTAAAAGCAAGGGGAAGGGGGGAGGGGGAGGTGGTTCAAGTAGCATAGTGCCTATCTAATAAGCACAAGACCCTGAATTGAAACCCAGAAAAGCAAAAGAAATTGTATACAGTAGTGGCAGCTACAGCCTCTTAAATCCACATCATAGAAATATGTTCCTGAGCGGATAAATGATAGACTTCAATTAAACAGCAAGAGAAAGCTGCTTTTTGTTCCGATTTTGTTTTATCGATTCTTTCCAGAGTATCTCCTAATTGGATAAAAATATATAGCCTCTGATCAATGATTAGGTGTCACTGAATTAGTTCTCTATTTATAACTTTAATTTATCTTGCAAGATAATGTGATAAGAGTCACTTGTCTGATTGACCAAGCTTCACCCAAATCAATATATACATCAAGCACATAAACTACGTATTAGTTTTAGCCCAGCCAGGGCATAAAACGTCCACCTTTGGTGATTTACTTTGCCTGCCAAGCAGACATTTGAGCCTGGCCCTGGGTTAGATGATGATTGACTGACCGGGACAGACTGGCTCTCATCTGAGACTGATGGTCTTGGGTGAAAGCAGCCAGAAGTCTTCCTAGAAATGCCTTTCAATCTTCCTAAATGTTTTGAAAATTTCGACTCCCCCCCCCACCCTTGGGTAAGGGAGAGGGGATCTGCTTTTAGAGTAGTTTGAAATCTCAAAACATTTTTTTAATATTTACTTATTTAATTTGAGCAGTGCTTGTTCTGAACTCAGAGTTTTGTGCTAGCTTAGGCACATGCTTCAGCTCTTGTGCCAAATCTCCACCTTCAAAGCATTTCTTATTATCAGAGTAAAAAAACAAAGCAGTGGCAATATGTTTGCATGCAACTATTTATTGAGGTGCAGTTTACATAACCCAGAATCCTTTGAAAGTATTTGATTAGTAGTAATCAGTAGTGGTTGGTATATTTATAAACGTATGATAATCACTATAATCTCATTCCAGAACACATACATCATTTTAGCAAGAAAATTTGTGCCAATAGCAACCCGTCTCTATTTCTCCTTGTAACCAAAGTAGAGCAATTTTAAGTAATATGTTGCAAGCAGCCCCCTGATCTCTTAGGATCAGAGTTACAATATTTTTGCTTAATGATAGTGTGAAATTGCACCCATGTGACAGTGTTGGTTTTTACTTTCATTGACGCATTCAATAAATTCCACAAGCTATTCAACACTTTATTATAAAATCACCTTTGGCTTGGTGATTCTGCTCAACTGTAGGCTAATACAAGTGTCTTGAGCATATTTAAAATAAACTAAGCTCCGTGTTGGTGGTTCCTGTAATCCTAACTACTTAGGAGGCTGAGATCTGAGGCTCCCAATTCATAAGTCCAAAAGGACTCCAATTAACCAGCAAAAAGTTGGAAGTGGAGGTGTGACTCAAATGTTAGAGGGCTAGCATTGAGTGAAAAATCTAAGCAAGAGCCTGAGATCCTAAATTCATACACACACACACACACAACATACACACAACACACAGAAATAAAGTAAGCAAGACCAAGCCATGGTGCTCTGTAGGTTAGGTGTAGCTGATGTGCTTTCAGCTTACAATATTTTCTACTTATGGTAAGTTTATTGAAGGGGATATAGTTCTTTTGGGGATGTAGCCTATTGTAAATTGTCCATTATCCATTCTGTAGTTATACAGATGCTTTTCAACTTAAGTCTTGAGAAACTCATTGTAACTAGAGAATATCCTTCTGAAAGGTTAGAAACCCATTGTAACTAGAGAATATCCTTCTGAAAGTTCATTGAATACCCTTAACCTGCTAATGCTGTATATTCATATAAGCTGTGGAGAATCAGTTATTTCCCTCATGATCACAAGGCTGGTCCACCCAGCAATAGATACCATACCAGGAAAATATCAACATTCAAACCCAGATGTATAGTATTTAGGCTGAATTCATATTGTGTTTGTTCCATTGGGAAATTAAAAATCATTAAGTCCAACCATCATAAGTTGGAGACTGTATAAATGTACATGTTCAAAATAACAAAATAATGAAAACTATAATTAATGTATTTCAGTTCTGTAGTCCCTATACAACATTTATGCTGTTTAATGGCAGAGGGATATTCATGTTAGAGCGGTAGATATAATGTAAGCTACTCTCAAAGTCATGCATGTTGAGTTGTTTTACTTTCTTAGCTACAGGTAGAAGAAAAGGCACTGGCCAGTCCTTATTCCAGAAAATTTTTGTTTTCCCAGAGTAGCCTTCATCTATATACCTCCCTGGAGTTCAGTCAAGGTTTAAAGTTATTCTTACATCCATTGCCACTCTCCTCACATAGTGCTTGCCTCAGACATGATGGATACACACCTGAGTTTAGCTGTTATTATGGATCTCTATCTTGGGTAGTCCCTGCTGTGTAGATCCTGCTGGTATGTTGTCTTAAGCCTCCTCATTTTCCTGTATCCTTACTCCAGTGGAGAGCTTAAGCAGACCTGTTTACTTTCTAGCTCTCTCCTCTTCTCCCAAGAGGGGTGAGATGGGCAGGAGATCAGACCACTGGGAGGGTAAGATGAGAATGTGAAGACTCCAGAATGATAGAGTCAGTTATGGAGCCTGGGAAGAAAAGCCACAGCCTCCTCTGGCACTCAAACTATAGCTGCTTTTTATCCTCAACTGCCTTTTAAGTGCTTATGCAAGACCTCCTGGTTGTGCTTGTGTATAAGCATGGGTGAATCCAAAGATTACTGATGCAGCAGGGAGTCTAAACAAGGACTTTGTCCTTCTCCTTTATCTGAATGGCCTCCTGGGGAAACCAAGAGCCCAGACAGTTGTGAGACTACCACTATGCCCAATATCTGTCCCAAAGAGCAGGCGGTTTGCTGCTGAAGTGCTGCTGTTAGTGATGGTCTGCAGATCAAATCCCAGATGATCTCTTTCCATATCCATATTGAGCTCCCTAGTGTCAGTCACATTCAGAGACAACAGGTCCTAGGACCTGAGGTCTCCTCCCCCTTAGGAAAGGACAGGGGAAGTCCAGTTTTGGTGTATTCTTTCTAAAACTCTAAGAGAGCAATGTGAAACCACCAGTGTTGGTAAACACAGTGAACTGTAGCTCTACACTGTAATGACCAACAGCAGACCACAATAGGGCTAATTAATACCTGGACAACCTTCCTCTGCCCTGGAAATGAGGTTGTTGACTATCACTATTACTGGGGTATTCTCCTTAGTGAGGCCCAGAGTATGTCTCATCTCACCCTGCCATAGGTGACTTACTAATGAATTCTACTTATCTCAGTGAGAGAAGATTTTGGCTACAAGTAACAATAACGAAATAATGAAAACTAAATTCATTTAAAAAAAATAGGCATTTTCCCCTCACATTTCTGAAAGTCCAAAGACAGGCAGTACCTGGTGTTCGACATCAGAGCTGATGACTACAGTTTTATTACAGTCTTTCCTAGTTAGAAGATGACTGCTGGAGCACCCATTGTCTTGTCCACGTTCCACAAAGGGAGAAGAAGTGGAGAGGATAGCACCTGTGTCTGGAAAGCAAAGGACTTCAATGCTATAATTTGGGAAATACGTTATAGCAGTAGCTGTACTTGAGAATGCGTGTGCCAGGCGTTTAACATGAATTGACTCATTTGAATTGAAGTATATGGGATTTACATTTCCATTTCACAGATTAGGAAATGAGGATGCAAAAGATTCAGTAGTCTCAAGACATCTCAGAACCCAGTTCAAGCCTGGGCCAACTGCCAACCGTCTTCAGAGTTTGCCTGTAAATCACTGTCTTACCTTCTTCAGTATAAAAGTGTGTATTGATGTAAAGAGATATACGATTACTGGAAGATTTTTAGAATTAGGAAAGATTATTATTGAGAGTCCATTCAGACTGGACTGAGAAAGTTTGAGTTCATATTCTGGCTCCCTTGTCATTCAACAAAAATTGGAACTGTTATTTTTCAGATAGTGGGATTAATAAAATAGGCACACTTTCTCTGAACTTGAGTGGGGAAAAGAGACTTCCCACTCCAGTAGAGTAAGCAAATAAGAAAGGGGTGCCCTTTGTTGATGAATGAGAAAAAGGGGGTGCAGACTTATATCCTGGATCACTAGAGGAACTCTACATTCTATATCCAAATGAGTGATCATTCCTTGAGGGGTGGTATGAAGGTTGTGAATGAATGACAAAAAGCATCTTGCTGCTGAGTGCTGCAATCCTACGTACTCAGGATCTAAGGATAGTGGTTCAAAGCCAGCCTGGGCAGGAAAGTCTGTGAGACTCATCTCCAATAAATTACTTATAAATACCCAGAAGTGGTGCTGTGGCTCAAGTGGTAGAGTGCTAGCCTTAGGCACAGAGAGGCTCAGGAACAGAGCCCAAGCCCCTGAGTTCAAGTCCCAGGACTGGAAAAAATAATCACAGCGAATGTTCCAGAGAGAGCAAGTTTCCTCAGGGAAGAAAGAGCATTGCCTTTTAGAAAAATGGTTAGCTTCCCAGTTGCTAATGCTTGGGGATAGCAGTAGAATTTGAGTCTGCTGTAGTTGGCAGGGAGACCATGCTGAGCCTTGAAGTCAGAGAGAAGAGTTTGCATTAATTATAATTATAATAGGAAGCTTTGGTCCTCACTTCACTCTCAGTAACTCCTTCATCTTACAAGATATAATACTGGCTTTGACTATTTCTTGGGGTTAATGATAGGATCAGATACAGTGTGTATGAGAACAAATTGTTCCATATAAACCATCCATAAAATAAGAGATCATAAAGGCCCCTAGGGAAAGTATTTCTTAGCAAAAATATGTCATTTAAAAATGGTACTGTATACAAGTAAACTTGTGGTTAGACAATGCAAGCTGAGCACAGACAAATATAATTTTTTAGAGATAAATATAATTTTTAAACCTAATATTTCCACAGTATTACTTGGGAATTCCCCGTCCTAGTTAGGATATAGCCTTTTTGTTGTTGTTATTTTTTTTCTGGTATTAGGGCTTGAACTCAGGGCCTTGTTCTCATTCAAGACAGGTGTTCTATCACCTGAGCCACCCCTCCACTTTCAGTCTTTTGCTGGTTAATTGGAGATAAAAGTCTGTTATACTTTTCTGCCTCAGCTGGCTTGGAATCATGATTCTCAGATGTCAGCCACCTCAGTAAGAATTAGAGGTGAGAGCCACCAGCACCTTTCCAGATTGGGTTTTGATCTATTATCTTTTTGGCCAAAACTGCTAGAGACAAAGGATAAATGTAAACATCTTACCTTTCTTTGGGGGGGGGAGGCGGGCAGAGTTTGGGTTCAGCACCTTGCAGTTGCTATGAGCCATGCCTCTAAGCCCTTTTGCGTTTAGTTTTTCACACACGTTTTCCTACTTTGGCCCCAAAGAGACCTCCTCAGACCCAATCCTCTTATTTCTGTCTCCCAAATAGCTGAAATTAAAGATGAGTGCCACCACACCTGTGTCAAAACCCTATCTTTTAAAAACAATATGTGAAATGAAAAGGAATTCAGCTGTTGGCAAGAAGGAACGCTTTCTAGGTGAGCAGAAGCTAGTGGTCCCTTTCCTGTCTGGGCATGTGAACTCTCAGAGTTTGTGTCCAGCTAGACAGAAGGTCGTCTCTGACTAGGTAGAGGGACTCTATTTGGACAAGGAGACATTAGTGGAGCTTTGATAGCTGTCTGCAATAATATAGCAGATTGGAATCGGTTTTCCCTACATGATAGCTCTTTCCACTGGAAATTTTAGAGACCCCAGCAACACAGAGGCTAGGAAATGAGTTACAAAGCAGAGAGAATTCTGTAGTTCTGTGCTGTTTATACCAAAGCCCTCTCGGTGGGAGAGACCTCTCGTACTCGCAGATTTGAAACCAGAATTAAATTAAGACTAATAAAAGTTCAACTCAGCTTATATCCAGCTCAACCCTTGGAAGGGTTGACATGATCTGCTTCGTACTCCAACTGTCCCCTTTCTGGAGAAATTCTGATCACTCATGTTTTATAGAATTATTTTAAAACTAGGTTATGTCCACAAATAAAATAAAATTAAAAAAATATAAAATAAAATAAAAAGAAAAAAAACTAGGTATGTCATACAATAACAGGTTAGAATATAAGTGAAGAAAGAAATTGTGACCCATGAACAATTAACAGTGTTCAGCGGCAAAATGACTAAATGGATGGCGGCATTAAGAGATAAGAACTTTCAAATGGCAATGATAAATATGTTAATGAAATTAGAGGAGGAAATATGGACAACAACAAAGGCCATGGAATCCCTAGGAAAGAATGACTCAGAAATTCTTGATGCTCAAGACACAATATGTGAGTTGAAGCATTTATTTAATAGCAGTCTAGATAAGTAGAAGAAAAATAAACTTGAGATAGAGCAATAGAAATTCTGTACTTGCTTTAAAAAAAAAAGAAAAATAATTCTGTACCCGAAGCTCAGAGAAAGAACATGTGGGCTAATAAAACCCAAAGCAGTCATAAAGGACATAATATGCAATAGTAATATGCAATGCCTGATCATCATACTATTGGAATTCCAGAAGTAGAGGGTAGAAAATTTAGGGTAGGCAAAATATATGATGAGAAAATAGATAATAATACCTCCAAAATTATGAAAGACATCAACCTGCAGATTCTAGAGTCTCAGTAACTTCCCAAGCAGAAGGAATGAAAAGCAAGCTACATCTATTAGTACATCTCATTCACACCACTCAACACAGAGATAAAGAGAAAGCCCATGAAAAGCAAGCAGAGAAAACCAGTATTCCATTTAGGAAACATCAGTAAGACCTGTAACTGACATTTCACCTAACCAGTGAAGTCCACAAGACAAGGGAAGGCTTTTCAAAAATGACTTAAGCAACAATAAACACTGTCCACCTGAAGTTCTACACCCAGTAAAACAAATTATACACCTATTATGAAAAGAAAGCTGGGGAGATTGGTTATCAGCAGATCTGTGGTATAAGAAATATGAATGGGCTGGGTGCCAGTGGCTCATGCCTATAATCCTAGCTACTCAGGAGGCTGAGATCTGAGGATCATGGTTTGGAGCCAGCCCTGGCGGGAAAGTCTGTGAAACTCTTCTCTCCAATAAAACACCAGAAAACCGGAAGTGCCACTGTGGTTCAAGTGGTAGAGTGCTAGCCTTGAGCCGAAGAGCTGAGGGACAGCGCCCAGGCCCAGCGTTCAGGCCCCATGACCAACAGGAAAAAAAAAACAAACAAAAAACTTCAATATGAATGGTAGTGAGTTGTAGATCCCTGCGTAGCCATTTCAATATAATGTAAGTTAGAGCTACAAACATATCATAGTTGATTCATCTGAATATATGAAATACTAAAATCTTTTCTGTTTTTAATGTCCTATACACTGTAATTACCATAGACTTAAAATCTATATTGAAACCTAACAGTGTTTCCCCAGTAAGTTTCTCTGTGGCACAGTTGCATTCTGTTTTTCATGGAACATCTTCCTGGTATTGTTTTGGACTAAAAAGTACAAACAGCTGATTTAACCTCAGCTGGGTTTTCTCCTAATACAGTGAGAGACTGCCGAGGGAGGCTGTCTGACTGCTCCAAGACTATGACAGTCAGCCTTACGTAATAATGTGTCAGCTCAGGAAGGTCCTGACCTGCATTCCATCCTGCGATGAAGGCAAAATATTGGAATCCCTAACCAAGAAGTGAAAGCTCTTCCAAAAATGCTGTCTGGCTTTTTTGCCAAAGAAAATAGTTGATCATTGCACTTAAAAGTTTTTTTGGGTGGATTGTCTCAGATGAAACCAGCATGTTAACTCAGCTGCTCATAGATAAATCTGCACATTTGTCCTGTCAGCTGCTGGGGTCTTTGCTTTGAAATGCCATCAGGACACCTATTGTACAAGTTAGAAATTGTGTTCTGTTATTGCAGTGGGCATTGCTAGTTCTAAATGTATATTCCTCAGTCTTCTATGATTCACATATTTCCCAAATTCCTCACTTCTTCCAACATTTGCAGTGCTACGATATAGGGTTATATATGTTTGTTTGCTTAATAATGATGATATCACTTGCCAAAGATACATGATACAATTCTGCAGCCATTGTGGCAGCATGGAAAAAATACCTGCTATGATTTTGAATCAGGAAATAAAGTAATTTGCAGAACAATGGATTTGATGTGGATGGGAAAAGACTTTCCACTTTCACCTTATGTAATTATATTTGAATTATATTAAGTGAAGTAAGCAAGACCCAAAGAAATGTAGGTTGCATGGTCTCTCTCATTTGTAATAATTAGAATGTGCCTATAAATCTACAAGTAAATCCAATGGATAGTAAAAGACAAAAATTATACTTGGTCATAATTATATGTGATTCAAATATTCACAGAATATCTTCTATTATAATTTAATTTGAACTAGATCTGTGTTTGCTGCTAAGATTGTATTTTTTTTTACAAATCAAGTATTTGTGTGTGTGTGTGTGTGTGTGTTTTACTGGGAATCAGATTCAAGGAATTGTATAAGCTATACAAGCCTTTTACCACTGAGCCTCATTGATATTCATTTTTAAAAAGAAATTAAACTGGGCTGGGAAGGTGGCTCAGTGGTAGAGTGCTTGCCTTGCATGCCTGAGGCCCTGGGATCAATTCCTTGCTGAGGAAGTGGCACTGTGGCTCAAGTGGTAGAGTGCTAGCCTTGAGCTGAAGAGCTGAAGGACAGCACCCAGGCCCAGAGTTCAGGCCCCACAACTGACCCAAAATAAAAACAAAGAAAAAACACACAAAAAAATTGAACTACATAATTCCAGAACTGCAAAAAGTTTTGGAGACCCATGTACTTTTTTTGCACATGAAACGTGGAACTCGGAGGACAGTAGGTTATGTAGGCAATGTTCGTTGATTGTAGCCTTACCCAATACAGATATTTATGTGTTTAATGCTCTGTAAATTTTTAAGTGATTTTCAGTATTAGCTTTATTGCAAAAGGAAAAAAAGTCTTATAAGCCTCAAACATGATAAAGAGAGCAATGTCTGATCTGACTGATTTCATGTTTTTTAACCATAAGTATGGACCTTTCTTGTCTAAGATATAGAATTCAGTGCAAACTTCTGATCACCAAATTATTGAGCAAAGTTGCCTAAATCTTTTTCATCATATATATTTTTTAAATATGGTGTTTCAAGGTCTGAGGATCATGGTTCACAGCCAGCCTGGGCAGGAAAGTCCATGAAGCTCTTACCTCCAATGAAGCACTAAAAAAGCTGGAAGTGGAGCTGGGCCTCAAGTGGTAAAGTGCTAGTCTTAAGCAATAAAAACTCAGGATCAGTGCCAGGGACCTGAGTTCAAGCCCTAAGACCAACAAAGTATATATAAATATATATATATTTCATATTTTCTTGAAATGGTTTGATTTTTAAGACAATGTTATTATTAGTTAAATAGAACTACTTACAAAAAGGTACCATGGAAGGAAGAATGATAAAGCTGTAAAGTTTTCTATTAAAGGTGAGTTAGAAATCTAGAAGAGTTTCTAGCAGTATAAGCCAATGGAATTCCTTTGTCCTATTAAGAATTATTATTTACCCTCTCTGTTTGCGCTCATGTTTATCAATATATCTTTATACATGCCATAGTTTTGGATTAAATTTTTTAACGATCTACTACTGCTCAGCATATCCAAATTTACTGATCCTCAGTGGATGTTAATTCCACAGTTGAACATTACTGTTTCCTCACTCTGATTACCAGTTTCTAGCTGGGGCTCCTGTTTGTGGTAAAACAGCTGCCCCTTAATCAACATGTGATTAAGACACGTGGCTTGTCCTTTGCCTCTTACGAATGTGGATATAGAAATACTTCTTGGGGTCCTAGCTTTCAATTCTTTTGGATGTATGTTCCAGAAGTAGAGTTGTTAGCTCATACAGTAGCACTGTGTTTTAAAACTGTCTTGACCGCCACATTGTTTTCCTAGAGACTATACCATCTTCCATTCCATCTTCCAACAGTATCGGAATTCTAGTTCCTCCACATCCTTACCAAAAGCTGTCATTTTTCTGGGCTTTCCCCCAGCTTTTAATAGTAGGATTAATAAATATCAGCAGCTAAGTTTTTACACCCTTCTTTCGCATCATCTTAGTCACTTTACAAAATAAGCTTTCACTGTACATGTTTGATAGGTGTTTTCATGTTAATTTTATATGGTCACATAGTCAGTTATGAAGTGTAGAGAATAGAGACTAAAGGTCTTCACCAGATGGAGATTTTTCTCTAAATCCCTTCTCTCCATTAATTTTAAATTTAATGTTGTGAGTTTATGACACAAACACACTGCTTAGCATTCACAGCTTTTATTCTTTCCTCCAGAAAATCCATTCCTCGTTGCCGAAGAATTAACAGGATGCTCTCCAATGAGTCCCTACATTCCCCTGCATTTAGCCGCTCCAACTCTCAAGCTTCAGTAGACAGTGCATCTATGGAGGACTTCTGGCGGGAAATAGAGAACCTTAAAGAGCACAGCATCCTGGAAGGACAGGAGGAACAGCCGTCCACTCCCACTGAGGTCAAGCCTCTGGATGGTAAGGGGCTATACTTGTCCTGTATGTGTTATCTTTTCCTTTGTGTGCTATCTATTGTCCTGTTGACAAGCAGAATCACTCCATCAGTAGTTCAGAGACTCACCCTGTAGAATTTGGCCCAACCACCTGCTCTACTAGACTTAAATTTACACAACTAGCACAAGGATAATGCCAAGGTGACCTGAGCTGAAGGAGTACTGCACTTCAGTAGCATCCAGATCAGCCCCTTACATATCACTAGATAAGGACTCTGTTATTTGTCATTGAGCAGATGGAGTATTCTATTTTGGGTGTTTGTTTTTGGTGACTGGATTACTATTGGTGGGAAGGAGTGTGTGTGTGTTTGTGTGTATATGTGTGTGTGTGTGCGTGTGCACGTGTGCATGTGTGTGCACATGTGTGTGTGTGAGAGAGTGACAGAGACAGAGAAAGAGAGACAGAAGATAAACAAAGAGGAGGAATGAGAATATTCCAGTACAATTTTGGAGACTAAAACTGACTATGAAGCATTCCCTGGTATTATTAATGTATTATAGTTACCTAGTTTGTATGAAATAATGTTTACTTTAAATATTCTAGACTAAACTGAAAGAAGTTGATGGTCAAAACAAATGTATGTAATTGTACCTGGCTATCAGAGAAGGCAAAACTCCTTACCTGTAATTAAAAGAATTGGTTATCGCTTCTAGGCCTAGTTGTTGCTAGGTGAATATATAAGATGTCTATTAGCCAGTGATTGATTGTCCTCAAAGCAATAGGATAAACTGAAATGTTAAAAACCTTCTTGGCTATGGGAGGTGAGCAGTGGCCTATATACCCTTATCCCAGATAGGTTAGAGGCTGAGGTAGGAAGATCTGCGTCTGAGATGGCCTGGGCAAAAGCCTGAGACTCTATCTGAAAAACGAACTAGGGACCTTACTACCCTGAACCGGCCAAATGTCATGTAACTGAAAAACTAAAGCTGAAGGACTGTGGGTGTGGCTTAAGTGGTACAATACTTTCTATCAAGGGAACCCTGAATTCAATCTCCAGTATCAGGAAACAACAACAAAAAAAGGTGTTTTAATTCTTCATTCTCTTTTCTACAAATCTGTCTTTCACTGAGAAGTGATAATCCGGATAAAGCTCAGTTAGGAGACTCCCTACAGCATAAAAACAGACCACCTTGCATACATTTTATGAGAACCCTTGCAAGAGAACCATCCTGTCAGTGAAGTGCATTCTTCCTTCCCTTTGCTTACTTCCTTACCTCTCATCTTTTCTAATGCAGAAAAATAGATAGATATAAAGAAAACACCATGTATACAATATCACTTTTCTTTTGCCTAGTGATCTATATTAAGAACTATGTCTTCTGAAATCATCATAAGGATCTGGTACTTGATTCATGGATAAAGAAAACAGGCTATGTGTACATATTGCAGTACTTCTGGTCTTAAAAAAATAAAGATCTGCCAAGTGCTGGTGGCTTACACCTATAATCTTAGCTACTCAGGAGACTGAGACCCAAGGATCATGGTTTGAAGCCAGCCCAGGCAGGAAAATCCTGACTCTTATCTCCAGTAAACTAAAAAAATCAGTAAGTGTAGCTGTGGCTTACGTGGTAGAGCACTAGCCTTGAGCAAAAAAGCTCAGGGACAGTGCACAGGCCCTGAGTTCAAGCCCTAGGACTGGCACCAATAAAAATAAAATGAAGACTTGTCACTTGTGAAGTAAAATAAATGAAGTACAGGAAGCCAAACACTATATGATCTTAATAGAGGAGTGTGCAAAGGTTGAACTCATACAGGTAAAGAGCTCTTTATCAGTAAGGAGCAGAATGGTTGCTGCTGATCACACTGGTCTTGAGAGTGCTATGGAAAGTGTCTAGTAAAGTACACAGCTGCTCTTTTCCTATTTATAACTCTCTTCTCCATCAGTGGGCAACTGGACCCCAATCTCTACCATGTATTTACGTTCACTCACACTTAAAACACATGGAAAATATTTTCAAGCTTACTAGTCTAAACTGCTACAAAACATAGACCTACTAACTAGAATTGAATATTTATTGACAGACACTTAATTTTTTAAAGATCTATGAGATTCTCATCTCCAAAAGCAATAGAAGTAGAGCTTTGACTCAAGTGGTAGCGTGCACAAAAGCTCAGGGGCAGAGCTTAGACCCTGAGTTCAAGCTCCAAGACACAGCACACACACACACACACACACACACACACACACACGTCTTGACCTGCCATATAGCTAGGACTATTGATATGTGCCATTGCACAGTTTATGGGTTACGATCTTGCTAACTTTTAACTTGGTCTGACCTCAAACTATCCTCCTCTGATCTCCACACCTAAAGTAGCTGAGATTATAGGCATTAACCACCTCATTCAGCTCTGTCCTTGAAGTATTTGTACAGATCTTAAGTGTATCATTCAATGATCTTTGACAAACGAATGTACTCTTAAAACCTCACACTGATCAAGGCAGATAATATATCAATCAATGCATAACATCTCCTTTATCAAGGCAATGACACACTATTCCTGAGCCAAGGCAGCCACGATTCCAATATTTGGGCATCACAAGTTTTTAAGTGTCTGTCTTAGTTAACTAAACTAAACCTTATATGTCTAAGATTCAGCTATTATATCAATAGTTCACTCCTTTTGGTTTGTGGGTGGTTTGTGTTAGTTACTAGGGCCACCTTAACATACCATGATCTCCTCTCAGTTGTCACAGGATACAGAAGTCTAGGAGGTGTCTCTGTGGAATGTAGGGGACAATCTCCTCTAAGCTCTTTCCTTGGTTTCTAGTGAAGCTGGCAGTTCTTGGTGCTTCTCAGCTTATAGACAATACCGTGCCATTCTCTACCTCCATAGTCACTTTGCCACAGTGCATGTTCTCTGTCCTTTCTCCTCTTCAGATACCAATGACCGGGAATTAAGGGCTCATTCTGCACCAGATGACCTCATCTCAACTTTTTAAAGTTTTTGTTTGGAAGTTGTTTCTTTTTTTTATTTATTGAAGTACAATCAGTCAAGTTAGAATTATGTACTTTTATGAAATACAACATGATATTCTAATGACTGTATTGGACCTATATCATATGTACATCTGTAAAGACCGCTTCCAAATAATCTTTCATTCACAGGCGCCAAGGGTTAAGATTTTATAACTCTGGTGGAGGATACAATTCAAACTTTCATGGTAGCATTTCATTATAAGAATGTGTCACATATTTAATCAACTTCCATGTTAATAGAATTGTGAAGTTTTCATTGTTGTCATTGTTGCTTAAAAAATTGGGCCATTATGAATAAGATTGCTATGAATTAGTTTGTAAAAATCTTTTGTGGACACATATTTTTATTTCTCTTGGATATGTGCATTTTTGTAGATTATACTGTTTCATATTCTTCCCAGGAGGTTAATGACACACAGTTCCTTCCCCATATCTTTGAAACATTTCTTGCCAGTTTGCTTAATATAAGTAAATAACTCATAGCATCAAACAGATTTTTCCTGTAATTAGTGTACATTCATGTATGTGGTTTTATGAAGTCTTATGACTGTCTTTAGAAACTATCATTTTAAGATGGACACTTACAATTCTAGCTACTCAGGAGGCTGAGATCTAAGGATCACGATTTGAAGACAACCTAAGTAGGAAAGTCTTTGAGACTCTTATCTCCAATTAACTCCCAAAAGCTGGAAGTGAAGCGGTGGCTAAATGGTAGAGCTCTAGTCTAGGACAGGTCCTGAGTTCAAGTACTCAGTACTGGCACACACACACACACACACACACACACACACAGAGTCACACACACTCACAGTCACACACACAAACCTACAAAAACCCTGTTCTTTAATTAGTGATGTGATTTGCATGAATTTTTTTACATATTCTGGATACAAGTTTTTGTAAGATACATGAACTGCAAATATTCTCACCCTGTCTGTATTTCTCCATGGACTTAATGGAGATCATTAAAAGTCACTCTGTTTTCCTCTCTCTCTCTCTCTCTCTCTTGGTCACCTCTCTCTCCTCCCTTTGTCACAGTTTGCTACAAGAATATAGAAATATAGTCAATTTTTGTATCTGTTCTTATACATCATTACCTTCCTAAATTCATTTACTAGTAGTTGTCTACTTTAAAATCTTTTAGGGTTTTTCTGCATACAAAAAGAAGTTGCCTATGACTAGAGACAGAAGCCTTGTAGCAAAACAGAACAAGGAGATTCTGAGTTTCCAAAGCAGGCCAGTATCACTGGAGAACAGGAGGCAAGGAAAGAATGGTATGAATATGCCCTGTAGACCATGTTAAAGCCGGAGGGGAGGGGGAACCCATCGCACTATTGTCATTTTCATTTTGAAATGTTGAAAAATGGGTTGGAAATGTATCAAGAATGATTGTAGGGAGAACTTTTGGTAATGTAGCTGAGTCAAAGATAAGGTTAGCTTAGCTCTGTGTGTGTGTGTGTGTGTGTGTGTGTGTGTGTGTGTGTGTGTGTGTGTGTGTGTGTGTGTGTGTTCAAACATGCGCCTTGGTACTTGAACTGGGGGCCTAGGGTCTGTCCCAGAACTTTTTGCACTTGAGCCACAGCTCCACTTCCAGCTTTTTGGTGGCTCATTGGTGGAAGCTGGTATAATAGTTCACAGCTGTAATCTCAAGGCTCAAGAGGCTGAGGCAGGGAGACTGGGAGTTCCAGGCTAATCTGGGCAACAAGAGAGTTTGAGGCCATCCCGGTCTACATAGTGAGACTCTTTGTCCATTAAAAAATAACAAAAACAAAAAACAATTGTAGGCTTTCCCTCTTTCCCTCTCACTCCTCCCTTCCCATTGCTGTCTTTGGGTTGCTTAGTTCTTTTTCTTCCATGTGCAGTACAGCTGATGGGCCCCTTTGTTGTATGTTGTTCCATTTCCCACTCCTGGCTTCCCTCTGTTGCGTGCATATATCTACCATATATATGGTCAAGAACCTGAAGTCATTTAGTAATGATACGACAAAATGGGTGGCTGTCCTTTGTTTCTTGAGTCCTGTTTACTTTGTCATATCTTCCTGTATTTTGGCTTTAGCATCCACATATCTGGGAGACCATGTGCCCTTTGTCCGTTTGTTCTTGGTTTACCTCACTCAAAATAATTTGCTCTAGTTCCATCCATTTTCCTGCAAATGCTATTATTTTGTCCTTTCTAATGTCTGCATAATATTCCATTGAATATAAGTACCACAATTTTTGGATCCACTCATCAGTAGTGGGGCCTACACTAAGCAAAAGGAAAGAAATGTAAACATCATATGATATGGAAAAAATAATTTGTACTGTCAAAGCCCATCGAATTCACAAACTGTGTAGACCATGATAATGACAATGTGCCTTATGAAGGTTAAAATGTGTTTGTGACTTTAAGTATCACTATTCCACAATACTGTGAAATATATGAAATTTATGTAATCACCTTACCTCAATTTTTTTTTAAAGTGAGAGAAGGGATGGGTTAGGAGCTATGGGTAACAATGTTGTCAGACACCTTGTCCTCATATACTGTTTTGTAGAATGGGAACCTCTTTGTTCAACTAAAGACAATAAAAAGACAATAAAAATTTTAAAAAACATAAAAATGTGTTAAATTTCTCCAAAAAATTGAAGTTAGAGGATTTGAAATTTATTAAAGAGGTAATAAGAAAATGCCTTGGTGATATGTTGATGTGTAAAAGGGAGGAAGATATCAAGAATATCTCCTAGGACCTTGCTAGCCTATTGCTTGCTTAGATGGTAGGTTTTAAGTGCTAAAATGTGGAAGAGTGAAAGAGGCCTAGAGCTGTGAATGAAGAGTATATAACCTCAGGTTTGAACATGTTTGGACATGATGTGGTAGACTAAGCCAAGTAGCTATTGAGTAGGTAGTTGATTTTGTGGAGCTGGAATTCAAAGGAGTGCTCTGGATTCAAGTTCCACACTTGACAATTAGAGTACAGAACATACACTCAATCCACATAATTCAGCAAACAGCAATCGCTATGTCTTACCTAGGGAATACATATTCCACAAAGGCTTCACCCAGTGAAAAGTTCAAGGATTTAGACCAACTTCTCCTTGACTTTATCTTAACTTACCTGCAGGTTACTCCTTCCTCCTACTCCTTTATTAACACCTTACAGAAGTAGACAGAGAAAAAAGAATCTAACATTTAACACCATGTTCAGTTATATTCATAAACTTTTAGCTTTAGAAATGAAAATCTTAGACTTCATCACCCACTGACTTTAAAGTTATTTTAGGTTAGGACTGTGTATAATAAATGCACCTTTCATTTTCTTTGAAAGAGACAGCTTACAAAGCAAACAAACAATAAAAACAAGATGGCAAATCAAATGTTTGGCTGGTTGAGAAATTGGGCTGTTGGAGTACATTAGAAGTCTTTGTTTATATCCCAATGATGTAATAATGTAAACAGAGTCCAGGCCTGCTAGATTGGGCTTTGACATGTGTTTACATATCAATCTAATCTGCTCTTTAAACAACCCTCATTCAGGCACTACTTGCTTAGCATCCTACCCAGCAATGCGTGTGTAGTGGATTTGCCATGCCAGGATGTTATCATCCTTAATTCCTTTTATTATTGTACATTCCTCTTACAATGGAGTTAATTTACACAGATGAATCTTGGGTTTTGGACTTGTATTCTAAAAAAATAGACTGAAAATTCCCATGTTCAGAATAAAGTAAATATGTAGAAGAATAAACAATCTGATGAATACCCCATTTTATTCCAAATTTCTTTGCCATCTTAACAAATACATTGCTTACAAAACAATCTAATACCCAGCCACTACCTAATACTTTATGCTCAATGTTGGATAACCATCTCATTAGGAATTATACTTTCTGTCACGATAGTGGCTACAAACTCTAGCCCTGTCCTGATGGAGCTCCAGAGGAGATAGTTGTGGATGCTTCCATTTATTCCATTCACAGGAAACTGCTTCATCTTGGTGGGAGACTTGATGGTGTGGAAAAGTGGCCAAACTATGACCAGACGGCCTGCTGCCAGAGCACTTGTTTATTCTGGCATGTACCCTTGTAACTCTTGTCTAATCTTGTCCAGTTCATCCCTACCAAGACAATCTTTCTCTAGAAGAGCTTGGGCTGGGAAAGAAGTTAAGTTTGTGTATGTTGATCAGTAAAGACTCGTGAAATAACAAAAGCAGTATATGACTCACAGATCCTAGAGAGAGGGGGTTTAGTGAGCTGTGCAGAGATAAAGAGGAGGGAAGCCACCTAGGACCTGAACACTCAACCAGTAGATGGGAAGTAAGAGAGAAGGAGCGTGGTACCTAAGGGCTGAAATCCTCCTTGTGGCCTAAGGCAGGTTTCTCCATGGGGAGCTCCACTTGGTGGATTTGGAGTAGGTTATGACCGAGACATGGCCATTGATGAGTGCTTGGCAGGTGGAGGTCAGTGTAAGTGAAGTAAGTTGCACGGGCTGTCCCACAGAAGGGTGACCACCAGAAGCATGTTGTATAATGCAGATGTCTAGATAGATGCATTGAGGATCCTGGAGGACATGGGAAACTGGGACTTATCCAGTGTTGGAGCCTAAGAGAAAGTTAAACATAACCAGAATGCCTGCCAGGCAACAGAAAAGTGCAGGACCTCATTACCCCCGTTTTGCTAATAAGAACACTAAAGCTTAGACATATCTTAACATATAACAAAAATTACTTAGCTAGTAAGTGATCATTCTGGATTTGAACCTGCTTTAAAAAGAAACCCTTTGTGTTCCATTAAACCATGCTTCTTCGGTTATGATTTTAATCTAAATATTCATATATAGCTTATATTTAAGTCTCTGGCAAGGAAAATGTCTTCTTCAAGTTACCCAGTTAACTGTGCTATACTAGATGATATTTTCAAATGCCACATATTAAAACTAGAATCTGGACATTTCCTTCACTGTTGTTGGAGCCCTTTCTCATAACTCCAGCAGAAGTCCCATATTGTTGACAAGTCTCCCTTGCTGTATGATATGCACAGACCTACAATCGTGTAGAAATGTCTTACACTTCTCTTGGCCATATTACATCACAGAAGGAGAACTTGAAGCAGAGTGGCTACAAGATGTGGGTCTGTCTACTCTGATCTCTGGTGATGAAGAGGAAGATGGCAAAGCCCTGCTTTCAACCTTGACTCGAACGCAAGCAGCTGCAGTAAAGAAGAGATACAACACCTACACCCAAACCATGAGGAAAAAGAACAAGCAGTCTGTGCGGGATGTCAGAGATATCTTTGGAGTCAGTGAATCTCCTGTAAGTATGAATGGGTAAATAGAGGTTTTAGTTTTATTTGGATGGAAAAAAATATCACAACAGGCTGGTTCCATCCTAGCTGTCAGAGAAAACTAAAGCAGACAGCACATACATTTTATAAACTTGAATTCAAGTGATCATTCCTTACCTCCTATGACTGTATTCTCCCTCCAAAACATATTCACTCCCTTCTGTGTTGAAGCTGGGGAGTAATTTCTTTGGCAGTGGAACATTGGAAATTCTGTGGATTCTCAGGGAAATAACCTAAGATTGTAAGCAAGTTCAAGTGAGTTGTTTTAAATGAGGGGATGGTAAGTAGGGTAGCATTTCTGTTTACAAAATCAACATAATAAAAACAAAATGAAAGATACTAGAATTAAATGGGCATGGGCAAAAGGATCTCTATGTCTCCCTCTCTCCCTCCCACCCTCCCTCTCTCTCTCTCTCTCACACACACACACACACAGAAGAAGCATGGCATGTTTTAAGAGAAATGACTGGTTGAAGTTCCAGCTCACCCTATCTGTTCCATGGTAATCAATTTTCAGAAGTGGGAGTCATTTCTCTTGTTCCGACACTGGTTTATTGCTAGTTCTGCCTTACAACTCCTTCCTTCCTCCACTTACTGCATCCTTGCAATGTTTCACTGCAGTAACTGCACTGTGATTCAGCATGTACCGATTGAACTCATTCTCTGCACAATCTGCCGTGAGGTTCTACACAGAATTCTTGGAACTTCGGAAATGTTTAGTATATTTCAAGAAGGAAATTTGATATCCTGCTTGGGGCAAGTTGTTCAATCACGTTGATTTAGGTTTCTTATCATTTCGTTGTAATATCAGTGGTTAAATACTGCCTCCCAATTTGAGTCACTTTATATTGTAGTCCTCTTGTCTGTTAGATATGGTAATCATAAAGGATAGTTGCCCAGATGCTCACATATGCTTAATTAACCTTTGCATTTGTGATAATACTATCCTCACATTCTTTAATAAAACTTCCCAATGGTCCATTTTCCTTCTGTCTCAATAAGCATACCTATACTTTTCAGGTTCCCTAAGACTTTGGATTTGTACAAACATAAAAATAGTATGTAGCCCCCAGTCACATGTACGAGGAACTGACTGAAGTATGGCTTGTTATGGCTAAGAAACTGAACTTTTAGCCTTGTTTAACCTTAACTGATTTAAATTTAAACAGTCACTTATAAGCTTATAGCTTATGTACTGAACAGTCCAATTCTAGAATCTTTGCAATTATGATATACTTGTAGGTAACCACATTTGAGTTCTCGGCTGTTTGAACTTCAATTTAGTTAAAAACCTATGGCTTTCTGAATGGTGGAAATTTTCTACAGCTATCATTGAGTAAAGATGGCTCCCACAGTTGAGTCCAAGACATAACTGCTGATGTCCTGGTCAAAATGTCTATCAAAGAAAAGGTTTGTCCTGATTGTTGAAAAATCCCAGGCTCATTTCTTTAGTTGTCTATGGAATCATCTTGTGAGGTCTTCAATACTTTTCTTCTATACTTCCTTTCCCACATGGATGTCTATCTACTTCAGATCAAGTAGATGAAATAGATATGAAATAAATGATATAGAATGAGATTGTAGGCTTTTCCTGAATCTTTAGTTTTTAAGCAATCCATATCTACTTTTTCCTGGTTTCCTGAGACTTTGTATTTTTAGTAACATGAAAAATAGTGAGGTAAGGAATCTTCTTTGTAAACTTCTCTCTTATTTGACATTCCCTGACAAAGTGGGCATTTGCTCAGTGGAGCTTTTAAGTATAGAAAGAAATGAAGTCATTGACTTCTTTGAAACACATAGGTGTAATTGACAACTTCCAACTCCAAGAATGGTGGAGATAACATTTAGCTAAGTTCATGTGTAGGGAAGGGAATAGTCCTGGGACCTTCCTCTGTCTTCTTTTCCTGCTCCTTTTCAGATCTTTCTGCTATATCCCCCATTCTAGAGGGGGAATGGGGAATGGGGTCTAAGGCAGTGAATGATGAAAGATAAAAGAAGAACCATGTATTTCAGGGAGTAAAGAGGTCTTACTACAGGGAAGGGGCAGTCAGAGAGATCAGTCAGTATAAGCCTGGTATTGTGTACGCAGCTTTAAAAAATTCAGATTGTTCCTTGTCAGCTATATAAACCTAGCCTTTGAAGAAGATGCTACATATTTACTATATAGTAAAAGGGATATATCGAAAGAGAAAGATATCAACAGTGCCATGCAAAAAAAAAAAAAAAGTCAACAGATCAGATAAAGGAACTGAGTAGAATGTTAGAAAAAGTAATTCAGGCATTGTATAAAACATGTGGGAGAAGAAAGATCTATTTACCTTGAAATAATGAAGAAAAAAGACACTCTTAAATTTAGGAATGAATAGTTAAGTCTGCAAATAACTACACGTTCCACCTGTACTTTCTCTAACAAAACACAAACAAACAAAACAGTTGTAGCCACAGCCAGAAGTCAAAATCTGGGGAAATCTGTGGGAAGTCTCATGTCACCTTCTACAGATCTTTCAGTTGTTGATTTCATTCTCTTCATTATATAATATTTGATATTTTAGTACTTTTTTATAAATGGGAATATCTTGTGGGAAGCAGCGTTGGGCTATTTTAAGGTTCAGTACCTCATGGGGAACCTTGTCATATCTTCTAAGTGTGAAAGTAGTATGTTATGTAGCACAGGAATGAACCAGTTTCATTAGAGTCATGCAATATATTTTGGCGGGGAGGATTGTTTTTTGGGGGGCTAAGGATTGAGCCTTGAGTCTCGCACATGCTTAACATAGTGCACTCTTCCCTGAACTACATCTGCAGCATACTTCCTTGTCCATTTTGTTTTATCTTTTTGTGGGTATGTTTGCCAGTACTAGGGCTTGAACTCAGGGCTTGGGCACTATTCCTTAGCATATTTGCTCCAAACTAGTACTCTACTATTTGAGCCACAGCTTCACTTCTGGCTTTTAGTGGTTGATTGGAGATAGATTTTCTTACCCTGACAAGACCCAAATCTTGATTCTCAGATCTTAGCCTCCTGAGTATCTAGGATTACAGGCATTTTAGCCGCTAGTGCCCAGCTCTTTTTTGTTGTTCTCTTTAAATACTTGTATAGAGAGATTTCAACTCAACATGTCAATTATGTGAACAATGAATCCTGACTCCGTGTCCATTTTAATACCGAGTTTGAATCCAAGTTCGTAACCACCTGTAGAGCTGTTTCAGGAGAAGAATTTATCTTCAGAAGTAAATTCATGCCCCAATCTGTCCCACTTGGTATGGGGCTTGAGTCACCTTAGAGCTAGTGCCCCGGTCCCTTTGTGCATGAGGGACTGAGGATGGATGTGGGTTTGTTGTTGGCTCCTTTCAATTAGATTCATGGTATCAGACAGTTCACCGTGGGAGATGTTCTTCTATGATACTTTAGTGGTTTCCTCCTCTTTCCTTTTTACTTCCTACTACACACAGAGAGAATCTTTTCTATTACAAGAATAACCTGTGTACCATTGATGAAGATGGCAATGACATTTGTTCTCTGGGGTTTATTTCCTATATGTGACATGAGGCAGTGTGTCTGCACTTATAACTTTGCACTTACTTGGGCTAGCTCTCTGTTCCTTTCAGGATTTGATGAATGGTTTGGTGGTGGCCTGTTTGTGTTCTGGCTGCTTCTGTGGCCTGAGGGTATCTGAGGATGGAAGAAGGGTGGTTGATCAGTGGGAGCTGTGAGTGGTCCCATTGTGCTCATCTCTTCTGCTTATTGTTACTTCATTTCATTCATTCTATTTCTCCTAAGGGGGGGCAACTACATCTGCTCAGAGGTCTTTGCATTTTCCATGAAGTTGGCAGCAGGTGGCTCCAGGTTCTGTATTCTTCCCTGCATGAGGCGTCTAGCCAGTAACTTGACCCCCATGCTATTTAGTCTTCTCAGCTTTCTCCATTCCCCTGATAGCAGCCAGAGGATGGAGCAAGTCAGAATAGATACTTATGTCTAAATAATGGGTTTATTTCTTTTTATTGACACAAGGTTTTACTATGTCATAGACCAGGCCGGCTTTGAACACACAATCCTCCCACATCACCTCCTGAATACAGGCATGACCACCAGGCTCCAGTAAATTAAAGGTTTCTATGAGCCTTTTACCCTGCCGAATTCTACCCACCATTTTGATTTCACACTCTTTACCCCAGGGTTATGAGGATGAATGAGGACACAACACTCAGAACTGGACATGTGAGACTGAGAGCAGGTAGTCACACATACTCTCTGCCTAGGGAAGAAGACACTGCCTGCCTTACCTGCACACCCAGAGTTGAACAACCAGAGTTGTAAGGTATCAAGCAGACAGGGGCCTGGTTCACACAGGAGGGCGTGATTGGCTTGAGTAAAGAACTCTACAGGCAGTGGGAACAGAATCCTCCTGCTCAGGGGTAAGAACTGGGTCTTGCCCCTGGATAAGGCGGGTTGGTTGGCTCCCACCTGACCTGTGGTAGCAAAGTGAAGAAGGGAGCTCCCAAGTTTATCAGATATCAAGGCAGTAAATAATAACATTGTGTCTCCTAAACCCATCATAACTAAATTGAAATTATTACGTTAAAAGTATGTTGTAGAGCCCAGCTCTGGTGGCTCATACCGTAATCCTAGCTATTCAGAAGGCTGAGATCTGAAGCTTGCAGTTTGAAGCCAGCCCAAGTATGAAAGTCCATGAGACTCTTACCTCCAATAAACTACTCAGAAAGAGCTGGAAGTGGTGCTGTGGCTCAAGTGGTAGAGTGCTAGCCTTGAGCAAAAGTCACTCAGGGATAGTGCCTAAGCCCAGAGTTCAAGCCTTGAGACCAGAAAAAAAAAAAAGCAAAAATACCCCAAAGCATTGTAGTTTATAACCTATTAAACACCACAGTTTGCAGTTGCTAAACTGCAAACTGCAAATGTGGATTGGCCATTCTTTCACCCAGAGACCCTGTGGCTGCCTGAGCTGCAGTTTTGTGACAAAAAGCTCCGGAAAAGATCCAAATTCCAAACTCCACACCTGGTTTCTGCTGAACACACCTTACTTTCATACCAAGAGATCCTAAGATACTTTATTGCAAGTCCATGAAGTTCTTCCTCACAGGCTAGTATAATCAAATGGTACAACAATAAATACTCATCTTTCATAATCACATAAAGGTTATATTTGAGCAAACTGTACCGTTCGCCTTTGAGCCTGTCTGCAGATACAAAGTCTTGATACTAAATTTTTATACTCAAAAAAACGTAAATCATAAATTAGTGAGTTTGAAACTACTAGGTGCAAAAGCTACTTCCTTCAGAAGTTTGTAGATACTGCTTTGCTTTTTTTCTGATGGTATTATAGTTGAACTCAGATGCTCTACCACTGAACCATGCTCCAGAGCTCTTTTACGCTGGTTAGTTTGAAATAGGGTCTTGCTTTTTGTTCAGACTTGCTACTAAATGATTTTCCACTTCCTGTCAGCGCTGGGAAACAAGTGCATACCACAGAACGCAGCTCACTCTTCCTTTGAGATAGAATCTAATGAATTTTCCACCTAGACTGCCCTGAAACCTTTGTCCACAGTCTTAGTCTCCTAAGTGGCTGAGACTACTGGTATGAGCCACCATAGCCTAGCTCATTTGCTTTATTATTAAGAAGTGTTTTTCATTGTTTGGATTATTTTCATATTTCTTACATAGTTTCTTATATTTGTCAGATCTTCTTTTCTCTGTTTGTTTTATCTAGTCTGTATCATTTAGTAGACTCTCAATTCTAATTTTTATCATTGGTGATTATAATTTAGCCCTTAAATTTTAAATTCAGCCAATCATACTGTTCCTTTTTACTGATTTCTCTTCCCTTGGCTATATTTTCTCATATATAGTTACAGTAGTCTCTTAGTCTCTCTGAAATTCCTAAATTATTATGTTTTCTTTTTTTCCTATCTTTCTTCTCAATTGTGTTTTAACTTGAATGTATAGCACTGCATTCCTTTTTAAAAATTTTGTTCAACAATTGAATTATACTTACTAATTAACTAGTGAATGACTTAAAATTTGTTGCTGCTGGGCTGGGAAGGTGGCTTAGTGGTAGAGTGCTTGCCTTGCGTGCATGAGGTCCTGGGTTCTATTCCTCTGCACCATATACGCAGAAAAAGCCGTAAGTGGCACTGTGGCTCAAGTGATAGAGCGCTAGTCTTGATCCGAAGAGCTGAAGGACAGTGCCCAGGCCCACAGTTCAGGCACCACGACCAACACACAGACACACACACAGACAGACACAGATACACACACACATACACACTGTTGTGTGTGTGCTGCTGTGTTTTCTCTACCATCATTTCTCCCAAAGAAAATGAAAGGGCTGACTAGGTCCTGTGTAAGTCACATATTTACACAGTATGTGAGTGTCAGTTTATAGCACACATTCATGAGAGCACACACTTACTCCACTTTGCATTGATGTAAAGGAAGTTCACAGACTGGTAATTGTATAAAGAAGAGAGGTTTATTTCTTATACTTCTGGAGTCTAGGGTGTCCAAATTGAGGGACTAGACCCACATCTGGTAGGAGCTTGTGTTACATCACCCCATGATAGAAGGTAGTAGGAGGGAAGGAAAGAGAGAGAGATAAAAAGAGAGAGAGGAGGGCGGGAGAAAGAGGGGAAGAACAAATTCTTCATTTCATTACAAATTCATTCACAAAATAACCCAGTTCCAAGATTGCAGCATTAATCTGGTTCATAAGTGCAGATCCTCCCATCCTTGTGACCTCTTAAAAGCTTCACCTCTTAACACTGCTGCTGAATATGCTATGCTGTCTGAGATACTCATTGACCACAGCTCAAGCACACACCTTTAGTTCCAAAAGGAAGGACCTCATTTGTTTATATACCACACATGGCTGATGTTTTGTGGAAGTCCAGAATGACCTGATGTTGAGGTCTGTTCTGGTCCCCAGCCTAGACTGCTGTCCTGGAAATCTGCCCAAAGAAGGTAGCCAACCCAACTGAGTGCCTCTCTTGGGTCCACATGTATCTACTCCCTGTTGTTCAGTATTATAGTGGCCAGCAGCTGGTCTGTCTGGGTCCACAGTTGAGAAAACACTTCTACAATAAATTATCCTGACAGTTGCCCTTTGTGTTTTGCACTCTGAGCTTATTGATTGTTTTTTATGGTTCGTTTCTTTCCTTGACATCAGTGTTTTCATATGTTATTCTTAAGCCAAGAATGTCTCTAGTTACCAAACATATTTCTAGTAGGTTCTAACAATCTCTGATCTGTTGATAGACCATTGTGTTGGTTCTGGTGCTGTTCTGAGTCTATTCTTACAAACCACAACAACAACACTTGCTTTCTTGATACTGAGTTATCCTCCCGGCCTGCCCAGATGCTGCCTCTGGAGCATCTGTTTCACTTCAAAACAGATATGTGTTTTCTTATTAATATAACATATACACTTTATATAGACTATATATAGACAATAGAGGGAAGCAAGAAGAAATATAATAGTTTTTAAGGTTCTACCTAGCAGCATATGACTTTAGTAATGCCCAATATGCTTAATTTTTCAGAATCTGCTTGAACCATGGCATATAATATTTGCACATTATTTGGGGGATACCTTTATGATGAAAACTGCTCATTTTAGAGCTTATGCACATGGCCTGAGGTACAGTTCATCCTTGTCAGAACTTACTCTCCAAACACAGTTTCTGCATATGAATAAGAGAGCTTTGCATATATCCACACCGTATGAAGTCATTAACACAATGTATTTTCAGTTTCCTAATCGCAAAGAAAACTGGCTGTTCTTGTTATGGACTCAGAAACTATTGAAATACATTCATAAAGTCTGTTTTGCAAAAGCATGATTTTGGGGGTAAGCTGTATCATTAGAAATTTGTCAATTTAGTTTTCATAAAATAGGAAGCTCAAGGAAGGAAAGGCAAGGCTGATTGACAGCTCTGGTTTGGATCAACCAACTTTCTCATTTTTCCTTTCTGTTCCCTTTGCATAGGGGTAAGTATTCAATATTACTGGGTGTCTAACAGCACAGGCACTAGGCCCTGGCGTCCATGGTTCCTGGAAGAAGCATCTGTTTTGGCCAAAAACACTGAAGCTTCCTGGGCTCGTTACCAAGTAGAATTCCACTTTGATCTCATTAGATGTAGCTCTCACAGGATAACACTTGATCTTTTTAGTAAGACATATAGCATCTTGGAGCAAAAACTATGACATTTGTGTGTCAAAGAGGCAAAGAAAAGGAGGTTTTGGCAGTTAGCTAGATATGTCTGCTTCTGAGACCAGTTCATTTACAGAGCATGACATTTGTGAGCATCATGATTATGGATATACTGCTAAGTATTGCTATCAATATATGTGAACATTAGCTGCATGAATCTCCTCACAGCTATATGTACACACACACACACACACACACACACACATACCCCTTAGTAGTGCATAAAGGAATATACAGTCGCATAAAGGAATATACAGTCACATTTGCAATTCTAGACTTGCATAAAAAGATACGTCACTAATGGTCTTTTTTTTAAGGCCTAACTCAATGATCTGAGACTTTCCTTTTTGCAAGATTGAATGTTATATTTTCATTTTTTCCTGATTCAAAGTAAAAACAATCTCTTAGGAGGCTCTCATTTCTTTCATTAGCCAGATGACTCTTGTGACAACCATGCCACTCCGTTGGAAGGCACTGAGGAAGAAAAAGAACTACCAGAAGTTCCCAAAACAAGAGGTTCTTCGGTAAGTTCTGGGAGGAGAATGAACCGGAGGTGGGAATGCAAGAAAAAACCATTTCTTCCAGACAGTTATGTATCACAATCGAGGTGTTGGACAACCACAGCTGTGAACATATCTAACTTGAATCAATTTGTAAGAAAAAAATTCAGCAGTTAATGAGCACAAGTTTAATGGGAAAACCCCAACATGACCATATATTCTAGAGAATCAGTATATACCTAGTATCTCAATGATTATATTTCTCTTTTGAAAGATCACATACTCTTTTACATTTTTTTCAATTAACAAATTCTCTTAGGAGAGAAAATGATGGAAGGAGGTCTGAATAAAAAAGGAAATAGCAGATCCTAATAGGTTCTTCTTTCCTGCTGTGGTCCTGGGAAGATCCTTCTACTTTGAAGGGGGCAGCCATAGCTTGCTCTCAGGTGCAGTTATACATACTCCCAGCCATTCTGCTACATCATTTCCAGAAAGATCATGAATGCAATATGTTCTGTATTTTGTTCTCAATACTGTTTTGATGGAGCTAGAGTTTGGAGCAGAATCTGCATTATTTCCAGAACCTCTTTCTGACCACTATTCGTGGGATTGCTGTGGCAATAATTTTATTTTTTAGTTAGACTTGGCAAACTGGCTTCATTCCTATTTCATTTTGGATTATACTCCTGTTTACAAACGTAGTGCAAAAACTTTGTCATGTTAAAATACACACACACACACACACACACACACACACACACACACTAGAGTCTGCTGCTGCTGATTCTATCCATTAGTTCTTTGAATTTACCACTCAGATATTTTTGTTGCCATTGTTTTGTGGTGTTATTAGGGTTTGAACTCAGGACCTTATGCTTGCTAGGCAGGTCCTCTAGTATGTCTACCATTCTGTCATCTCTTTTTGCTTTTTTAATTTTGGGGGTTAGGTCCTTAAATTTATTTCCTATGTCAGACTAGAACACAGTCTTTGTATTGTTTTCTTGTATCTGAGATAACAGGTGTGCATCATGACACCCTGCTTATTGTTTGAGATGGGTTGTAACTGTTTACCTGGGCTGCTTGGACTGGTATCCCCTCAATTGCTGTCCACTGTGAGCAACTAAGATGACAGGTGTGAGCACACCTGACCGGAATTGTATGTTTTATAAACAAATACCCCTCCCTGTTTTCTCCCTTTCTCTTCAATCATATCCTAAGTTGTCCAGTGTCAAGATTGTTACATCTTTTCTTACTTTTAAAATGGGAAAAGAGGGGCTGGGAAGGTGGCTCAGTGGTAGAGCGCTTGCTTTGCATGCATGAGGCCCTGGGTTCAATTCCTCAGCACCACATAAACAAAAAGAAAAAAGCCGGAAGTGGCGCTGTGGCTCAAGTGGTAGAGCACTAGCCTTGAGCTGAATTGCTGAGGGACAGTGCCCAGGCCATGTTCAGGCCCCACAACCGGACCCCCCAAAAATGGGAAAAGACTTGGATACTACTCTAAAAAAGACCCATGGATGGCAAATAATCTCATGAAAAAATTCTCATATACTAATTACTGAATTGCAAATAAATCCATGTTGGGATCTTTCCAAAACTCTGTGGAATGACTAAAATGACCGAGACTGACCATATTAAGCAGTGCCAAGGATATGGAGAAACTTGAACGTTTGTACATTGGGAATGTAAAATGACCCATCCATTTTAGTAGAGAATTTGACAGCTGCTTAAACTATGAAGGATACACTTCCCATGAAATCTAAGCCATTCTACTAAAAAAAAAAAAAAGGTACATATCCATACAAAGACTGTTTGCAAATGTTAATAGCAGCTTTGCTTGTAAAACTCCCAGACTGAAAACAATCTTAATGTCCATCTGTAAGTAAATGCATCAGCATGTAGTTCTATGTCCACATCTTGGAGTTCTATTTCACTATAAAAAGTTGACACATACAATACAGGTAGATCTCAATTATGCCAGGTGAAAGAAGCCAGACCAAAAATATTCATATAAAATTACAGAACACATGAACTAACTTAGAGTGATGGATAGGTCAGTGATTACCAGACATCTGGGTAGCCAAAAATAGGAAGGGCAGAGGAATTCAAAAGGACAGGAGGGAAGATATGGGACACACCTACTCATTTTATCCACTGCTCATTATCTCAACTATGGTAATGATTCCATAGGCTTATATTTTTGTCACAACTCATCAAAATTAATCAAATTAGGTACTTTATATTCTTTAAATATTGTAGTTAAAATATGCAGGGAAATGAAGGTCAGACTAAATATTGTAGTTTAATTATACATACAATTGTATGTCAACTCTATTTTAGTAAACTGGTTAACATGAAGTCTGTATTAATACCCTAGATGCTTATTTTGCAGTCACTTATTGTGAATAGATAACTGTTCATTCATTATGTGTGGTGGTGGATCTTTGAAACTTAAGTCACAAATGCCATTACAGGTGGCATGTATTCCAATATATTTACCATCCAATCTGTAATCATTGGAAACCTGGTGTACAAATCACTTCTAATGTAGATAAAAGAAGACATGTTCCTTATGTTAAGTCGACACACATAAAATATTCAATGAAGATGTTAGTTTATTGAAAAGGCAAAGTAATCAATCTACTTTAGTTTCCAATGTCTTACATGGAAATCAAATACTTACACTTTCTATTGATTCATAATTCACTGCAGAATACAATCACACCATATGCTGAAAATCATCAGTCACATCTGTGTTTGCCTCCTATAAAAAAAAAATCTAAGGAACCTTTCTTAAACAAGTAGGAGTTTGTTTTAATCACAAAATAAGGAAGTGACGATAGACAAACCAAAGCTGGTTTGCAAAACAGTGTAATGGCAACTTCAAAGTGGACTTCTATTTTTTCCCTTTTTTCGTGATTAACATTAGTATGTGGATTTAATCCTTCTACCAGTCCTAATACACCAATTAAGAAACTTTTTGTACCATGCTGATATACCTGATCAATACAGGGGCTACCTGACGACCTGTTTTTAATTTAAAATTTTCATGTTCCCAGAAAGCCTACACAGCAGAACTTCTCCCACTTTTCAGAGTAGCACACTTAGTAGGACAAGATGGGGACATTTTTTTCTTATTTTAGTTGCCTGACTCTCTTTCCTCTAAAAATAATCTTCTAGAAATAATCTTTTGCTTACTCTCTGAGCAACCTTTTGCATTTTATGAAGTTTAAATCCTTTCCAACTTAGAACTTTTTTTCTTCAGTTTGCAGACGTTTTCTTCTGTTGTGTTAACAATGAATTTTCTTCACATTTCTTGCATCCCAAACTACTTCAGCACATATTAGATGGTCATTGCTTCACTGGAATCAAATTTCAATATTTCCAAAATTTTCTCTCAGGTTTACTGTTTTCTCTGTGTTCAGAATCTCTCAACTTCATGTTGTAATTTAGAAGGATTTCTTTTCTTTCTCATTATTGCCTTTCTTTTTATAAATTTCAGCCAACACATTCTTACTTCTTAAGAACAGCTTTCTCTTCCTACTTATATCTGTTATTTTCAATCTCTTAAGATTTTCTGATGGCAAGAGTGAAGTGTTGGGTCTCTCTCTCTCTCCTTCTCCCTCTCTCCCTCCCTCTCTCTTTCTCTGTCTCTGTCTCTCTCTGTTTCTGTCTCTGTCTCTGTCTGTCTGTCTGTCTATCTGTCTCTCTCTCTCTCTCTGTCTTAAGTCTTGAACTCAGATGCTGGGTGCTGTCCCTTAGCTTTTTCACTTAAGGCTGGCATTCCACTACTTGAGCCACAGCTCCACTTCTGGCTTTTTGGTGATTAACCAGAGACAGGATCGCTTTTGTTATGTCATTCTTTTCTATTAAAATCAAATAACCAGAAAGAATCTCAGAGACTGTCTTGCCTAAGCTGACTTCAAACTGCAGTTCTCAGATCTCAGCCTCCTGAATAACTAGGATTGCAGGTGTGAGCCACTGGCATCCAGCTAAGAACAAAGTTATTCTTAAGAGAAATCGTTTTTCAAGTTTTATAAAAATTTAGGCATAATTTACAAGAAGTAAATTATGTATACATTTTAGCTATGCTATTCAATTAGTTGGGTTGTTTTTTTTTTTTTGTCATGGGACTTGAACTGTGGGCCTGGGCACTGTCCTTCAGCTCTTCAGCTCAAGGCCAGTGCTCTACCACTTGAGCCACAGCATCACTTTCAGTTTTCTGGTGGTTTATTGTAGATTAGAGTCTCACAGACTTTCCTTCCAGGCTGGCTTTGAACTGTGATCCTCAGATCTCAGCCTCCTGAGTAGCTAATGGGCCACCTGAGTAGCTAATGGGCCACTGTTAGTTTTAACAAATGTGTTCACCTAAATAATTATCAAAATGCACAATGATGCCATTATCCCAGAAAATCTCCCTCAGGCCTTTTTCAGTAGATGATTATCCCCTCCCTTTGATGTAAGAGTCATGCTGGATTTCTAACCATGGATTTCTAACCTATAGATTTTTTTCACTTATGAATGGAATTATAAGATATTTTCCTGTGTCTTGACTTCTTTCATTTATAATAATTATTTTATTATTTACTATTTGCTGCTTGTAATCTAGTCTTGTTATAACTAATAACATTATCTTATATAAATATCCTATGATTGGCCTATCTATACACATAGTGATGGACATTTAGATGGCTTCCAGCTTGGAGCTGTTATGAGCAAAGTTGCTATGAACATTCAAGATGTGTAATAAGTATGTATCCTCATTTTCTGTTGAGTACAGATGCCTAATAATTCATATCACCAATCACCACACACAGCCTCAGAACTCACTATGTATGTGTAACAAGGAATAATTTCATATGCAAATCAAAAATAACTAAATTCTGTCTTAGAAAAAAAACCTCACAGGCAGAAATAAGAACAACAAGAAAAGATCTTCTTACCTATCCTATTCAGAGAATATTGTCCACTGAAACTTAGGTTTTGTGGATGAGCCTACATGGACAAATAACTCATTACTATGTAAATATTTTCTTTGGTATTTCAGTATTAACTAAGATATGTAAATATTTAGTGTTTCCCAATAACTTTCCAAATCTAAATATTTCATGTGGAGAACATGCTTTCTTTGGGGCTGTAGAGCCATAAATGACACACTCATGGAGGTTATGGACCTGAGATGTATACTAGCTGATTGGTAATTGCTGCCTCCCCTTGGTGGCAGCCAGTGTCCTTAGGTTGGACCTCCAGGGGACAGAGAGCTTTTGGCCATGAGTATATGATCCTGGAGATTCTCGGTTCCCAGTACTACCACACCCAGGCCTCCTGTCTGCTAGCATCTATTACAGGGGAGCAAGCTGGGTCCACCCAAAGACCCCCACCAAGGAAACTTGTTTAAAAAGTGTTGGTGAAACAGATTTTGGCATTGTTACAAGAGGTAGACCATCAGGTCTTCCTTGGGTCTTCCTTTGGGTCCCCAAAAGTGGACTCTACTGATTTTCCAATTTCTGTACAGGAAATGGTTATATGTCTCCTCTACAACTAAGCAGGTTTAGTTTTCTGAAGGGACACAGTTATTTGCAGTGAGCACATTCTGCAAGGGATAGGTTGAGTGGTATGCACTCTCCCCAAAGTCAAAACTGATGAGAGATGAATTGCTCCGTCATCTCAGGCCAAATGCTGGCTTCCTTTTTTGTTCATCCTTCCTTGTCTTTCATTATAACACTTTGCTGGTGCTAGAAATCCCCCTACCCCAAAAGCATTTAGTCCTTTTTACCTGGATTGCATTCTAGAAATTACTATTCGTTGGTCGGATATGGAATTCTTTGCTGATTTCCAGTACTGCTTAAAATCTGTTTTTTAAAAATAGTTTCAGCCAAGTGTGGTGGCATATGTCTTTAATCCTGACTATAAAGGAGGCAATAAGTAGCAGGATTGTGGTCTAAGGCTGACTCTAGTGAATACAAGGCTTTATCTGAACAATAAACAAAGCAAGGGAGCACAGATTCTGCATAGCAAGTACAAGGTCCTATTTCATTGTTTTTGTTTGTTTATTTGTTTGTGTTTTTTGCCATATGTAGTGACTTGAGATGTGAGAAGAGATAGATGATTGCTATTTTTAATCTTGACTTGCATTTCCTATGCTAGTTTTTGTTTCATTTGTTTCTTTATAAAGTTCTTTGTTCACTTTATAAAGGAATATTATACTATCTAGGAAAATTGAGAACATATGGTCAAGTGAAGTGAATTGTGACAGTTTTTTAAAAGACAAAATATATGGTTTTGTTTAATACCAAATATATTCAATTTTTCAGTAACATTCCTTCAGTAAAAGAATGTTCAGATGTTAACTTCGGTAGAGTCGTAGTCTACAGCAAAAACAGCAACTTTCAGTTCCAGTGCCATTGCAGCTGAATTCTGTTCAATTAAAAAACAATCGTAGAAGTTACTAACAATAATAGTAAGAAGATGATATGCGTCAATTTTGCATTCCGCTTCCTATAATTAGAAAATAAAATGGTTGTTTCGGTTCACATGGGGATGATCAATGTAAGTGATCCAAGTTTGACAGAGCAGCTACAGGACCCCCTCTTAGCATTTAACCTTGTCTCTGCCACCCTTTGCTTTGTCTGTCATTCTTACATGCACAGCTGCCTGGCAGCTCTAGGCTATCATCTGTGATCCAAACATAATCATACATCAGTTGACCCTATTATTTTTGGTCAGGAATCACCTTTTGTAAAATTACTTACACTTTACTGGCCTCCTTTGTCACATGATCCTTCTTACCTGCAGAGGAGTCTGGACATCAAGTTTCTTTCGGGGGCCCCGTCGTGGGGCCTGAACTCTGGGCCTGGGCGCTGTCCCTCAGCTCTTCAGCTCAAGGCTAGCGCTCTACCACTCGAGCCACAGTGCCACTTCTGGCTTTTTTTTCTGCTTGTGTGGTGCTGAGGAATCGAACCCAGGGCCTCAAGCATGCAAGGCAAGTGCTCTACCACTGTGCCACCTTCCCAGCTGGACATCAAGTTTCTTAGATTTAACACTTCACTCCCTGGAACTAAAGACAGCAGTGCCTGCCAGAGGGTTGAGTATTGGTGAGAGGTCCTCGCCTGTGAGTGGCTCACAGTAGTGCTGCACTGATAGCTGGATGGAGTTGTCCATGCCCAGGCAGTCGTAACTTTACACACCACTACCTATCTCAGTACACAGGTGAGTGTGCACAAACACTTTAGAAGCATTTGCCGAAATAAGAGTGGTACTTTTATTTTTCCATTTAGCCAGATGGTGCTTCTCTCAACAGTACTGCCCTGTCCGACGGGTCCCAGGATGAAGATGGGAGTCTTGTAGATCCCAGCAGTGACTCCAGGGTAAGTCATTGCATGTCAGCAACTGGGGTGGGAAGATCAGCAGAAATGATTTCTTCAAGACAAAGAGCCAAACTTGAACTGGGGTAGTAAAGTCCCCACAGCTGTTAGCAAACCACAGACTCGGGAATATCCAGCAATCAATGGGTGGTGTTTACCTATACCAAGTATGAGGGAATTTCTTAACTTTGCTCCTCTTGGCAGAGTTTTCAAAGAAGAATATCAGAGGTTTTGGTGGACCAATTTCACTTCGCCACCTCCTCAACTCAGAAGTCCCTTTATTCACATCCCTCACATCTGCCACAGCTTGCCCCACTGAGATTCCCAACTCCGTGTCTCTGAGCTTTTGATAAGACACAGAGGTTCTTTGTTAGAAATTGATGGAAGACAGTGGCTACCACAGCAGATGCCCACGTGGAGGTGGCACAGGGCTGTGCTGTGGAACAGGAGTTTCTCCATCTCTGCCGACTTTGGGAAATGGGATTGATGGCATCTACACCCCCGCCCCCCACTGCCTAGGTGTCCCCACTGTTCACTTTTAGCTTCATATATGTTAACTCTCCTGTGGTGGTTTTAGACTTTTGGTTATGGAACATTTGCATTTTTGAGCTTTTGCTACACAGTGACCACATATTACCGGTGAATAACCAATCATGAACTCTGTAAGGTATAGTATATATAGGCTGAGGTATACCCACTGTGTCTGACCTCATAACTGTAAATCCAGTTGCGATTTTGCTATTTAATACAATGAATTGGAATGACAATGAGGAAGAATGTCTCCATGATAGAGAGCTTCTCAAATCTACCACTTATTAATGGGTTGAATTCACAAACTTTGGTAACTCTAGAATAAAGTTTGACCTTCCATACAGCTTCCACAACTATGCTATTCCCAAGTAACAGGCGAATCCTGTTCTAAGACTTGCCTGGGATCCTTTATTTCCTGTCTCAGCTGGTGGCTCCCATACACCCAAGAGTTACCTGTATGCATCAGCCTTAACTGTGTCCACCATCCTGTTTCACCACGCTTATTTCTGGGACCCATGTATCTTATCATGGAAATAGAATAGTAGAATATTTCTATTCTATTACAGCCAATTCTTTCTTGCAGATTCATCATCATCATCTTCCTGTTTTTACTGAAGCTGTTATAGGGATCTCTCAGATGACAGCCCAACCCATTCTTCCCACAGATCTAAAACTGTTGCTGCCTGGCACCAGTGGCTCACACCTTACAATCCTAGCTACTCTGGAGGCTGAGATCTGAGGATCCCAGTCCAAAGCCCATCCTGGCAGAAAAGTCTATGAGACTTTTTATCTCCAATTAACCATTACAAAACAACAACAAAAAAAAATGGAGCTGTGGCTCTAGTGGAGAAAGCTAGCCTTCAACAAAAAAGCTCAAGGACAGGGCTCAGGCTCTGAGTTCAATCCCTAGGACTGGCAACACCAAAAAGTGCTGGTTACAGATCCAGTGGCTCTCCAACATTCTCTAACACAAAAGGTTATGATGTAGTGAGACCCCTCATTTGCATCTAGCTGACTTTAACAACCTCTGTATCTTCTACAGTCCAACAATGAGGACACTGAATGATTGAACTTCACACAGGATGGTATAATAATTTGGTTGCTAAAGAGGATGGTTGGCATGCCTTGTTTTTGTAGTTTTTCCATGTCATTTTGTGACCACAGTTTTATTTCTGATAAGACTAGTAAAGGGCTTAGAGTATGGTTCAAGTTATCAAGCCTCTGCCTAGCAAGGTCAAGGCCCTAAATTCAAACCCCAAAACAGCTCCCCCCAAAAATAAGAAGAAAGTGATGCTATGATCCCATTTCCTTGCTCTCTGATGCATGTACTCCACCTCACTGGCGCACTCATTAAACATGCCTTTCTTGAACACATACTGTTTTCAAATAGATTCTTAGAAGTTGGAAGATGTGAAAGAAAATGATCTTATGGGGAAGCTCTAGGTAGTTACAGATGGAGCTGTCCAGAACTGTTGATGTCCTTTTTGTTTTGGTGGCTCTAAAAACAAAAACTGGAGGCCAAATATCACATAAATAAAGCAATATTGGGTATGAAAAATGTCTCACTTGTACTAGTCTTCAGCTTGACTTATAATTTAGGCTAGTTACTCAGATAATCTTTTATTAGAAATATTACAGGAAATGCTTAGTTGCTAGGTGTTAACTTAATCCTTACTGGACTATTACTAGAAGTGTTACAGAAGTTTCTGCCATGAAGTTACTACAGTGTGAGTCTGATGGTTCCAGTAATTCAACAAAGTATATTAAAGGCTACAAGGATCTTGGCCATGGTAACTATAAAGGTAAAACTATTCTGTCAGGATGAAGTCCTTGTAAAAACTGACATAGTTTTGGGGGCCAAGACTCAGTTGTCTACCAGACTTCAGGGATCTTAGCAACTTTCCCTTTTGGAATTCATGTTGTAGAGTGAGATAACATAGGTAATATGACTTTCCATTTCTGAAAGCATAATGTCGATATGGACCAGTGCCTTTTCCCCAATCTTTAGATTAAAGATTGAGAAAAATCTCAAGTAATGCCTTGGTGGTAATTAAATCACCATAGAGTCATAGATCTATGGTTTGTTTTTGAAATTGGCTAGAGTAACTTCTACATCAAAGTTTTCTTTTTTTGGAACTTGAGGTCTTATGCTGGCTTAGTTTGTTTGCATACAGTTGGCACTCTACAACTTGGGCCACATTTCAGCTAGCTTTTTGTTGGTTATTTTGGAGATGGAGTCTCATGGACTTTTCTACCTGGTCTAGCCTCCAACTACAATCCTCTGGGTATCAGCTTCCTGAGTAGGTAGAATTACTGGCTTTTTAAGTAATATTTAAGCTATACTTTATTCTTCAGAGAAATGCTTTCTTCCAGATAAACTTTAAAAAAGGCTATGCCTACTACTTTGAAAATCTCAGTAGGACTTTCCTTCTCATCTTTCATCATAAAATGGATATTTATTCTCTCCTTAATTGCTTTAGCGTAGAATAGAAGTTGAATCTACCAAATGGTTATCCAGATTCAATTAATGGAAATAGATTCAAATGTTCATTTACCAACTGCAAATCAAAAATATTTTTAAATTGCATCTGTCCTCATCATGCACAGTTTTTCTTTTCATTATTCTGTAAGCAACATAGTGTAACTTCTATTTACAAAGTACTTACATTGCATTCTCTATATAATTCATCTTTAAGTCATATAACAGGATTAAACGCATACAGATGTGTTGGTATATGTCGATGAAGTGAAAATACACCACCATTTTATAGAAAGGACTTGATAATCCCTGGGTTTGGGTATTTATTTGCAGGGTACTGAGGGGCATTACATGTCTTTTCTCCATCTACTTCAAAAGTCGAGGGCCTTTTGTGGACAGGCTGCATTTCCTTCTTTACTTCCTGCTTTAACAGGAGAGACTCCTTTGTTTTTGTTTTTGTTTTTTATCACTTATGGTTCTAAGTCTCAGTGTCCCTATGTGACTTTCAGCCTCTTCCATAATTGTGAGCTGACTCTTGCTCTTTATTAATTCATTATTCAATTTTTCTAATACTCTGACTCAGTTACTAAAACATTTATCTCTCTATGATTCTTTGTATCAGTTCGGCTGTGCCCATTCCTGAAATTTATACTTCCATTTCTGGTTGGAATGTTTTTACTTGTCTCCTCTGCCTTTGTAAGCACCTTTTATTGATCTCAAGGTCCAACTCAAGTTCACTTTATCTGTAAAAAATCTTCTGGTGGCTTCTTGTACCTCTCCCATCGTTTTCCAATAATACAGTTCATAATAGAGAAATAAGCTCTTAACAGTGCCTTGCTTGTCTTTTAATAATGTTCCATAAAAGTTATTCTGTTCTTTTTGTAAGTAGCTCAAGAGCAGGGATTATGTCTGAAATCTCTGTCCCAAAGTAATTTATGTTACAAAGAACAGATACTCATTGAGCACAACAGGATGACTAGCGGCCAGCTAAAGCAATTGAGCAGATGGACACTTTCCTACTTTGAAGATTAAGCAATTGACATTCAGTAGCTGAAAGCATCCCAAGTCTTCAACTTTAAATTATAAATAAATTAAGCCTCTCGGTTTTCAAAGGCACCTTCTTTCCCATAGGTGAGTTTTTATTTCAGAGTCTGACAATGCATTTCTCTGTTGAAAAACTTAAGGAAACCACTGAAAACTTGTCTACACCTTTTTAAGAATTTTAATATATAAAAAGAATTTTAATATATAGAAATGTTTATTACATTTCCATTACTATAACAAAATCCTGTGGTAGTCAAATGACAAGGAGAAAAGGTTGAAACCTTGGTCAGTTGACCCTGTTGCTTTGGTGCCCATAATGAGTCAGCATACTGTGGTGTTAGCATGTAGCAAAAGAAGCTACGTGTCTCAACACAGCACCCCAACATTTTCAGTGTGGAATGGACACACCATAATGACCTAAGACTTCCTGCTAGGCTCCTCCTCTTAAAAGTTCCACCACTTCCCAACAGGGCTAAGGTGAACCAACATATGAATCTATGAACCAACCTACATATCTTTATGGGAAATTCCAGATCCAAACTATAGCAATTAATAAACTTTAACTCTATCAGCAATGACAATAAAAGGTATAAGAGTATTGTCTTTTCTTCCACCAAGTCCAGTATGCTGACATCTGTGTTGTAGAAACTGGCCATTCATTTGTGTGCTGTTTCCACAAATAAAAGTACATCATTTGCTTTGAAATAAAGTAGAAATTTAAAAAAAGAGAACATGAGGCTCAGAATTTGAGACTGTCTTCTGCAATTTGTAGCACATGATAGAAAGGATCTTTTATGAAGCAGGTGTTCCGTTATTGCTAAATAAATATGAGAATAAAAGAAACAATATCATGCTCTGGGGGAAAAGAATAGATTTTTATGTGTGAATAGTGTATAAAAGGGTTTTGATGGAATATATCATTTTCACAGTAACACCTATTCACAGATAATAACTTCCACAGCCAAGTGTGATGTTACATGCCTGTTAACTCTGTACTTGGGAGTCTTGAGATAGGAGAATCATGTGTTCAAGGCCAGTCTGCAAGTGGAAACCCTGTATACACCGTCTTTCCCAAAATAAATTTTATAGAATTTGCATGTAAAATTATTTAAAGAATTTCTAGGTAAGTTTTTTACTTGTGGTCTTCCAGACATGAGCAATAATTCATTGAACAGATTTCTATAAAGACAGAAGACTCAACTTCTGATAGAACTGCAGGCTTTCAGTGTAGAAAGTGCCAAATTATTTGAATTATTTAAGAATGGAAACTGAATTGGAACTGAACTACAAGAGGTATTTAATTTTTTTGTTCATTAACTCTGCATTTTACAGTAATATTAGTATGCATATATAATATTAAGACAAAACATAGAAAGACTGATAAATCATATTGTAACTGGCAAACCATAGAACATAAAGCATTGCAATTTCTAAATCTTAGCAAAGGTATAATCAGCAAACATGTAAGAGCTAAGAAGGTGGAGTAATATTGAAAAGAAACCAATGCAGGCCATTTATGAAATCAAGAAAAAATTGTGAAAAGAATTCTGTGGAACTGTGGAACAGAGATCAGATTGAATTGAGGGTAGTTTGTATTTATGGTAACCTTCTGTGTTTGTCTTCTATTGCTTGGCAGTCTAGACTTGAGGCTCTTCCTGATATTCCAGCTCATTCCAATGGATCTGCAGACTCTGGGCAGTCAGTTTCGAATGAACTGCACAGTGAGTAACTTGACTCCACTGAGTTTAAACTAGGCCATCTCACTTTGATTCTGGTACCTGGTATACTTACCAGTGATTTTATTTATTTATTTCCAGGGCTCGAATTCAGGGCCTGAGTACTATCCCTGAACTTTTTTGCTCAAAGGTAGCACTCTACCACTTGAGCCACAGCTGTACTTTTGGCTCTTTGGTGGTCAATTAGAGATAAGAGTCTCACAGACTTTCACGCTTGGACTGACTTTGAACCTTAATCCTTAAATCTCAGCCTCCTAACTAGCTCAGATTACACGTGTGAGACACCAGTGCCCAGCTGTCTTATTTATTTTTAATGCACCTATTTTTAAACTGATACACAAAACATAAACATGTACATATTAATGGGGGGATGGCATTTGTAGATACATGGATACGTTGTATAATGTTTCATCAGATTAAACTCTGCAATTTCCTAAATATTTTTCATTTTTTTTGGCCATAACTTTCGTATTCCTTTGTCCTAGCTTTTTGTAGTCTACAGTTGATTGATGTTGATAGTAGCACCTCAGAGCTTCTTGCTCTTCTCTGTACTGTAGTGACCACCAACCTCTTCCTATCTTCTTTCTTCCCGATAGTGAACTTTCTAAAAACAAAATGTAAGTGCAATATTTTTCCTCATTATGATTCTATTGCTTCCCAATGTTCATTTTCCCTGTGCACCTCCAAACACCCCTTCAGGCACAGTAGACAAAATGGAATTCATCCCAATGGAAAGGGTGGCATATTTTCTTCTCTCCCACCGTATCATATAGGAGCTTATTACTTGGGCCACGACTGACTTGAGGCCTCTTCTACAGTCCCATGGATTTGCCCAACACTTTCAGAAAGACCAGAAGTGGTCATTTCCAGCTCCTAACTTACTACTCTGGTACATGTTGGGCACGTCCTCAGATCCTTGAAGGACGCAGACCCCCTGAGGATGTGTTTTTGTGATGTCACCCCGAGTCATGAAGTACATGCACTCTCCTTGTAAAAACAGAGTCCATCTTTGATCATGCACATACAAACCAAAGAAGTTGAGTTAGTGAAGTTGATTATATAGAGATGGATGCCTAATGCTAATCTGATAAACACCATTGACTCGAACACTTTAAATGGTGAATTGCATGACAGGTGAATTGTCTCTCCATGAAGCTGATAACAGATTAGTTAATTTAAACATTTTTTAAAAGGATTTGCCAAAAATTATTTCACATCATCTTATTTGCTGCCACATCAAAAGTAGTTCAAATCATGCCTTAAAGATAGAAGTTACATGCGGTGGTCCAGCAGTTTGGAGAACTGGCATGTTGCATTACTTCTTCCTAAATAATTTGTCCATGGATTCTTAAGAAGTTACAGAACCATTGCATAACTTTTCTTCCTCTGTGATGAAACAGATGACAAGCCGAAACCAGTCCAAAATCAGAGTTCAAGAGTACTCACATGATATATTGAATCTCCTGGTTTCAGTCCAGGGAAATTTTGTTTATTCACAAGTTGGGTTGAGAAAAGCTCTTCTTTGGGGCATTCCTTATCACACAGTCAGCCTTTTCTTAATGTGCGTCAACAAGGTCAGATAGACAGGATCAAATTACAGAACTGCCTGCACAAACCTAACCGTGAGACCAAACTGACTTTATCCAAATCTTAAGAAGGAAATATTCCAGAGCTTGGGGGAAAAAACCCAAAACAAAACAAAGAGCAAAAGCAGAGACAATTTTGAGCAGGATCCCACCACCACACACACCTCTCTTTGGCCTCAGGCTTCCAGTGCTCTAAAAAATAAAATGGAATTGCATTCATGTAATACAATTTTAATATCAGAATATTCTGCTAAATAATCCTCAGCAACCTTCATAAAACAGAAAAATCAAAAACGTTAAAAATCATGTGATGGGGGGAGGGGGGAGGCTGGGAAGGGATGTGAAGGGTAAATCAAAGGAGGAGGCTGCAATGCTTGGTAAGAAATGTACGCATTATCCTGCCCATGTAATTGTAACCCCTCTGTACAGTATGTTCACAAATAAAAAATAAATAAATAAATTTTAAAAAAATCATGTGAATTTTAAGTTTCTTAGATAATGACAAAAACTGTGATCATCTGATGACAACACATCGTTCATTGCAAACTAAACTTGGGAGAATCTGATGTTCTGCACAGTCTAATCTATGTGTGTGTAGGTACCTTGGAATTATTTAGTGCCTATTTTATAGTAAATGGTATTGATTGACCAAATGACATACACATCAAATTTTTCTTGCTTTTTAAGATGGTGGTTATCTAGAAAAGAACATTCCAGCAGAGGCGGAAGAGCTGTCCTTTGAAATATCGTATTCAGAAATGATTGCAGATGCTCCAAAAAGAAATAAGTGTAAGAAGTCTGAGATTAAGAAAGAAGAGTGTGCTTTAACTGTAAGTAAAACTTTCCTTGAATGGCTAGTGAAGATCTTCTGCCAATTCATGGGCTTTCTATTGATCTTGCTAGCTATGTTCTTTACCATGCAGAAGCTCTGCAGCTTCATGCAATCCCATTTGTCCAACCTTTCTTTGATTTGTTGTGTTTCTGGGTCTCTATTGAGAAAATTTCAGCCTGTGCCTAAGAGACCTAGGGTTTCTCCTATTCCTTCCTGTAATGTTTTCAGGGTGTCTGCTTTGACTTTGAGGTCTTTGATCCATTTGGAATTAATTCTGGTGCAGAGTGATATACAAGGATCTAACTTTAGTTTTCTACAG
>NW_012267316.1:3842533-4017564 GCF_000151885.1 Dipodomys ordii
TGCAGCATTATTTACCATAGCTAAGATATGGAAATGGAAAGACTTGGAAAAAAATTATATTAAGTGAAGTAAGCAAGGCCCAAAGAAACATAGGTCCTATGATTTCCCTTATTTGCAATATCTACTGTATGTCTGGGACAAACAGAAAAGGTCAAAAGCTATGTACATATGACCAGATAAGATGATGTTAAGCAAAATGAACCCCAAGATGGAGACACAAGTGGTTTTTTCTTTCTTCCTAAAGTATTTATAATGTACCATGTGATTTTTTTTGTTTTTTTTTGTATGTTCCTCCCCCCACCGTATAACACCTGTTTTCACTGTATTTGTTGTCAGTGCCCTTGTATATATACTTCTTGTATATATACTTCTAGCTTGGGGAGGGAAAGGGAAAAAACAAAATGCTTAAATAGGGATACAGGGGCTGGGAAGGTGGCTCAGGGGTAGAGCGCTTGCCTTGCATGCCTGAGGCCCTGGGTTCGATCCCTCAGCACCACATATGCAAAAAGAAAAAAAAACTGGAAGTGGCGCTGTGGCTCAAGTGGTAGAGTGCTAGCCTTGAGCTGAAGAGCTGAGGGACAGCGCCTGGGCCCAGAGTTCAGGCCCCACGACCGGACCAAAAAAAAAAAATAGGGATACAGGTTGACCCATTGTAACAATGCGATGTACAAGACACTATGTTGAAAAACGAACTTTACAGTTTAGGCAGGAAGAGGTGGAGGGGGGTGGGGGAGTATAGTTGTGGAGATGTGAGGGAAGAGAGGGTAGGGGAAAACAAAGGAGGATGTAACAATCCTTGACAGGAAATGTACTTGCTCATGTAACTCTAACCCCCTGTACTTTCCTTTATCCAACCAGTAACTTAATGTGACTTCTTTAATGACTCTGACAAGAATTTCCTTTTAATCTCTGGAAATACTGGGCTTCAGGGCTGCTGGCCACCATGGAGAGAGGGGAAACTGGGACGTAATTTGTTATTCTGTGCACAGCTTGCCTGACTGTACCTAGCAGCTCCTGGTACAGCTTGAGGATAAGTCATGAATACTATTTTATAGGTAGTTAGCTTTCCATTACTGTGACAAATACCAGAGATAAACCAACTTAAAATGAGGAAGCTTATTTTGACCCACAGCTCTGAAGGTTTCAGTTCCTGATAAGTTGACTCATTTCTTTTGGGCCTGTGGTAAGATAGCACATCATGGCAGGAGCAAAGAAAGGGCAAGCTGCTCACCTTATGGTGGCTAGAAAATAAAGAGAGAAGAAACAGGAAGTATTCGGAGTCCTAATATCCCTTTCAAGGATACACCTGCATTGGCCTAACTTCCTTCCACAAACTCTACCTGGTAAAGGCTTTACCACATTCCATCGGCTGGTGATGGAGACTCTAAAACATGGGCCTCTGGAGACCATTTCAGATCCAAACTACAGCACAGAGGAAATGGGTTGTCATCTATATTGTGATTTTTCTTATAGTTCATAACCTTACTTCACATGAATCCCATAAATCATATAATATAAGGGGCTACTACAGAAAGTCTGGTCATAATAACAAAGAGGGACAGCATATAGGATGGTCACTGAACTCAGAAAAAAACAAATGAAAGAATTTGTAATATTACAAATAACCAAGAATGGTGACTTACACTCTAACTGTTATAAACTATAACTTCTTAGGCAGTCGTGATTGAAAAGATCATTGTTTGTGGCCAGCCCAGACAGTTAGTGAGAACCCATCTCATCCCAGTATGTCTGTAATCCCAGCCCCACAGGAGACATAGGCAAAGAGGATCACAGTCTGGGACTTGCCTGGGCAAAAACATGAGATCCTACCTGAAAAAAATCACTGAAGCACAAAAAAACTGGGCACATGGGTCAAGGGATAGAGGGCCTGCTTGTCAAGTGTGAGGCCTGAGTTTAAAGTTCAAACCCCAGTATAAAAAAGAAGAAGAAGAAGAAAAATGTATTATTGTGAGATGAGTAAATAATTATTCTGTACTTTGTAAATAGTTCTGTACTTTTAATCCTGAAACAAGGCAGGTATATGTATATGTATATGTATATGTTATATCCTGAGAGCCTAATATAGAACTATGCTACATGGATGTGATTGCTAGTCATTAAACAAATGCAGTGTGTGAAGAGCCCATTCTGTGGAGTCCTGAACACTCTGATGATCAGAGGTAGCAGCAGGAAGAACAGGGCACAGGCAGTTCCAGTGCCAAAGGGGTTTTTTCAACTAGGCAGCAGGACCATTTCCAGACAACTGTGGAAAAAGATGGCAAGAACTCTGGGGCTCACCGAGTGCTTTCAACAAACCTGACACCACACAGGCATTCCTTGTAAGGTGGATCTTTATGACCACGACCATCATACAGATAGGAAAACAGAGGCTTGAAGAGGCCAGGAAACATACCAGAACTCCATAAGATTAAAATCTGAGTGCGTTCAACTCTAAAAACTGTGTGGTCCCTAAACAGTCTCCATGTCCCAAGGTACAGTCATGCTCTGGGGAGAAGATGGGAGCCATGGGAACCCTTGCAGAGATCCATTCCAAAAGGAGATCCTGGCTCCTAGTACCCCATCCAAACTGTATCCCACTAAGGCTTGGCTCACCTGAGCAAAGATCAGCCTGTAATGAAGAACTTGTAAAGGGTTTACCATACAGTAATTGTTTCATTGTTTATACTGCTGTTATTAATATAACTGCATGGAGGACCATGGTCTCAGGAAGAAAGTAACAGAACTAACCATGTAACGGCCTAAGGTATGCCCTAAACCATATCCTACAGCTTATTGATTCACTTTTAAATATGTGTGAGTTCCATTGAAGAAATGGTAATGAATAACCTCATGGCAACTCCGAGTCACAGGGCCCTATGGAAACCATGCTCTGTGCTGCGAGATGGAACCCAGAGCCTGTGCTTACTAGCACTATACCCTTGAGCCTCATCTCTAGCCTGGAACTTAAAACTATGCTTTAGAATATTTCTCAATATCAGGGTTTCTGAGAGAAAATATACTCATGGATATTATATTCAAATTCCTCTTACTTATTGCTTATACTTCATATTTCCAGATGGTTGAGGTATTGGGGGAGGTTGTGTATTTTGTTTCTCAGTATGAAAATGGAGAATATAGCAATAGCATTGTCATCAAAAGAATAAGATTATTTACTCTGTGAATTTTGCATTTTTAAGAATTTAGAATCACCTAAATTTGATTTGTTTTTCAGCACTGGAGCTAGAACTCAATGCCAAGCAGGCACTTGCTATGTAAGCCATGTCCCCAGCACTTTTTTGTTGTATTATTTTTCATGTAGGGTCATGTACCTCCTGCCTGGGGCTGGCCTAAGCCTATGATCTTCATATCCACATCTCCCTAGTGACTGAGGTTGTAGACATCCACCGCCATAAAAGAGACAGGGTTTTGCCTGCTTTCTGTCCAGGCTGGCCTTGAACAGTGATCCTCCTATCTCTGTTCCACCATGCCAAGACCTAGCTTTGACATTTAAGGTAGAATAACTGCCATCTCAGCAAGCACATGTTACCAGTCTTGATCTGCAGACTATTAAGTGTGTGTCTTTTGAAGTATAACATGAAGCCTGATTAAAGGAGATTGCCTCTCCCCTCAAAAATCTGTTCCAAGCTTTCCTGGGATATACCTATGTGTGTGGTCTTGAATGCATATTCTGCACATAATCCAGATTAAGTGTCCCTGCCACGCACATTCCATATGATGCTTGGCCATTTATGGTGTTTGACCACCCAGGTTGTTCTTTATGGGAAAGCAGTTTCTGCAGCAGTGTTATACCCTTTAGACTACACTACTATTTGCTTCTAATTAGCATGATAGAGAACTGCAAATGTTATACAGAACCTATTCTAGGAGACTTTCTGCAAGATCATGTGTCTCTACACACATTTCAAATATCCAAATGGCATTTCAATGAAGGCCCAATAACTTTTTCTGCCATAAGAAAATAACTATCATCACTCTTCATTGCAGAAATTTTTTATACAGAAAACCAGATTTGGGTTAACTGAAGCAGGAGATTTGTCTGCAGAAGACATGAAGAAAATCCGCCATCTGTCTCTGATTGAATTGACTGCCTTTTTTGACGCCTTCAGAATTCAGCTAAAAAGAAGCAAAACAGAAAAAGTGAAAGGGCGAGGTAACTAAGACAGACCCTTCTGGTTGTGATGTCACACACTAGAATAAGTGAGTGCTTTTCTAATTCCTTTTTCTCTCTCTCTTGCCTATGGTATAATGAAGACAATGGGATTTTTGGAGTGCCACTTACAGTTCTCCTGGAAAATGATCGAAAGAAAGATCCTGGAGTGAAAGTCCCGTTTGTATTACAAAAAGTGAGTAGACTGGAAATGATGGAGGAACAGATTTCCTCCTGTGACTTGTTTCTTTCTAAACCTACTAGTGAGTTTTCCTTTAGGCTTAATGACACTGAAAATCCCTTCTAGTTATCAGATCCTTCTGATTTCCAGCTTTCTTCAGTGAATCCTCAAAATGGCCTCTAAATTAGGCTTAGGCTATTTGGCTGATGAACTAACCCAGTTTTCATTACTGTAACAAAATGTCGGATGATGGGCTCCTTGAAGGCTAGTACTATGCTAGTGAACACCTCTTGGGCTGCATCACCTTGTGCCACTGCAGTGCTGGAAGAGGGAGAGGTCAGAGCACCAGACAGCCACAGAGTGGGGAAGGCCAAGAACGATTTCCTACTGGGCTCTGCCGCCCAGCTTCCAACACATGAAGCCCTGGGGACATGCCACATGCACGCCCTGGCATTCCGGCTGCAGATGTTTTGAGCCTGTTACACTGTATCCATCAAATGATGGACACAGATGTTTCGTCTCACAGCTTCCTTCAATTCTGTTTTGTCCATTACTTGTTCAGATACTATTTGTGCACATGTTTATGTCTCTTTGTATTTGATTATTCTGTCTGGATAAAGATGACTATGTATTATTAACAGTGTATTTGTGGATCATCCAAGTGTGTGCTGAAAGATACCATAAGAAGATTTTTTTACGTGTATACTTGTGATCATTTTATGGATCGTTCCAAAGGTTAATAAAATCTAAAAATCAGCTTGTGATTGGGCAGATGGGGTACAATTAGACAAAGAGGATAATTTGGGTGAAACTAAATTTTTTAAATGACATTATCTCAGCTATCCAATGTGACTTTGTCTGTGGATATCATTGCTGGTTTACTTCTAAGTTTGTTTTATAGACAGCATTTATTCAACAGTGACATCCAGTGGCACAATTAAAATTTCATGGTGTATACTACAAAATGAAGAAAAAGGAAGGGGGGCTAGTTGGAGGGGGGCAAGAATGGTGAAGGGGTGACACAGCATTGTTTTCATAAGCTGCTTTGGTAACTGGCAACTCCTCTGTATAGTACTTAGAATTCATAACAAAATTTAATGCATTTTAGGTCATAGAAAATCAATAAAATTCCAAGCTATTAACCAGCTATGAAAAAGCTTTTAAATGATGTATAAAAATGTTGACACGTTATAGTATCATGCCACTACAAAGCCATGCTCAGAACTCTGAAAATGAACTTAAACAGAAGATACTCAATAAATGCCAGATTAAATGTAGATTTCTTAAATATTTCTGTCCATGCTTGAAGAATTACTTTAGGCCCAAGTATCGGGTAGCAGAGATCTGGAATCCCTGTCACCATGTGAATTTGGACAGGTTACTTATCCTTTCAGTGTCTTTAACGCCTCAGCTGTAGATGGGAAGAATAATAGTACTTACTTCATGATTGCCAAGATGAAGTGAGTCAATACAAGTGAAGAACTGTGAACTGGGTCTGATATGCATTACACAGACAGCTTACCATTAATACTCATCATTACCATCACAAGAGCTGATGAGAATCATTAGCTTCCATAATTTCTAGCTAGATCCTTGGTCAGACTTTCTAGAATTCCTACAGGCTCTTTCTTCCTCTCTTTTTCCTTCCTTCCTTTTTTCCTTTCCTTCTTTCTTTCTTTTTTTGTTTTTGTGTAGAGGTATTGGAGCTTGAACTATGAACACTTACAGCTTGGTGCTCTACCATTTGAGCTGCACCTCTATTTCTAGCTTTTGCTGGCTAATTGGAGATAAGAGCCTCTCAGATTTGTCTGCTTGGACTGGCTTCCAACAATGATTCTCAGATCTTAGCCATCTTGATGGCCAGGATTACAGGCATGAGCTTACTTGTGCCTGACTCCTATGGGTTCTTAGCCAGGATAGTGGTAACAAAGGATGATAGTTTTAGAATCATTTCTTACTGTTCAATTTTCAGAAAGACATGCAATACTCTAATCTTAAATTGTTAAATGGCAGCATATTATAAGTGGTTGAGAGCTCATGCTGGAGTCAGTGTTATTTCCTATGTTATGAGATGGATATTTTAGGAAAGCTGTGGAATAGCTGTAGTAGAGATTTGCTCATTTGCAACTTTGAAGATAATGTTGACCTTATAGGTGATTGTGAACATTTACCAATGCCTTCAAGTATAGACACATATATATGCTTGATACTGTATCAGTTTCTATCATCATTGTTTGAATTTCTGATGTTTATAATTATATATAAATACTTAATTGATAATATATCATTGTTTTCTAGTTTTTTGAGAAAGTTGAAGAATCAGGTCTGGAGTCTGAAGGAATTTTTCGGCTTTCAGGATGTACTGCCAAGGTCAAGGTACCCAACAGTTTCTCTATTCCTGGTTAGAGATCTAAGCTGGTTAGACCCAGTAAATGAGCAGCAGGAATTTAGTTTAGTCTGTCATTGTCCTTGCTTAGTTGACTTTGTCACTTGGTTCAACCCAGGGTTTCTTTAGTACCTGTTTTATGACACTTCTAAATTAAAAAGCAAAGCAGTAAGTTTTAAACCAGTAATAATGAAATAACATATCCATTCCGCATTGCAAACTGTTCTTGATTTTAGTTTGAGTAGCTCATTGCCCTGTCACTGGGGTTAACCATGTCAGTTTGTTGTGTTCATCTTGGTCACGTAAATCACTCAGTCCAGAGCATAGGAGCCCTTCTTTCCACTACCAGCTGCTCTTTTGCTTCTCATTTTAGTTGAAGTTTTTGAAGAATTTTTAGCAATGACTATAACCTCTGAAATACTTACTCAGCAGTTGTAAAACCCAATTCCATTTATGGAAATGTTAGTGCCCACGTTTAACTCCACCCATCACCCAAGCCTATGAATCCATTCACTCTGCCTTCTGACTTCCATCCGATAGTGGGCTCTATGGAATAGTACAAGAAACAGTCATTGAAAAGTGGAGCGCTTTCATAAATTTCCAATAAAAATATCCTAGTGCATCTCCGGGTGGGTACACAAAGTGAAGAGCTATTATCTGTACTTGGATCACCCCTGGATAAGGGCATTAAATAATAAATCTATGAGTTGTTTTTCTCAGGACCAAAAAAAGGTATCACTTCCACAATTCACTTAGTATGTGATTTGGGGAGGGCATCGATTTTTTTGTACAAGGAATCTTAAGACTTTGTCACATTTGAGTATAAACAGAATAGGCTGTACCCATTGGCTCCTCCAGAGAGCCCACGCAGAAGTGGATTAACAGAGGGAGAGAGCTACTGGAGCATGGTATTTCCAAAAAGATGGAAGGGGTTCAGCTCATAGACAATCCCTGACAATCCCTTCCCACCAAGGAATGAGCAAGGTCCTATACCTCCCCACACCCAGCCATGGGCTGGGCTTTCTTCAAAGCATGTGTAGAAAACTGTATAGACCATGGTAATGACAGTTTGCCTTGTGAAGGTTAAAATGTGTTTGGGACTTTAACAAAGTATCACTATTCCACAATACTGTGGAAAATACTGTGAGAGAAAGGATGGGTTAGGAGAGATGGGTGGCAATGTTGTCAGACACTTTGTATTCATATACTGTTTTGTAGAATGGGAACTTCTTTGTACAACTACTTAAAGATAACAATAATAAAAAAGTAGAGTCTTCACTCTTTGAAATCAGAATCAGGGATTAAGACTCTTCCTTCCTTCCTCCTTCCCTTCCTTTCTTCCTTCCTTCCTTCCTTCCTTCCTTCCTTCCTTCCTTCCTTCCTTCCTCTCTTCCTTCCTTCCTCCCTCCCTCCCTTCCTTCCTTCCTTCCTACCTTCCTCCTTCGTCCTTCCCTCCTTTCTTCCCTTTCTTCCTCTTTTCCTCTGCCTCTTGATACCTATCTTTCTTCCTTTATTTTTTTTGTAATACAAGTCTTCTTTTACCCACCCATACTCCTTGTGAGGATTCTGTGTCCTTTATCTTTTTGACAAGATCTTGCCATGAAGACCAGGCTGGTCTCAAATTCAAGATCTTCCTGCCTTAGCTTCCTGAGTGCTGAGATTACAAACATGTAGGATTATTTTCAGCTAAGGGAGAATTTCTAGGGATAACCGAACAATGTTTTAAAAATTAGGGAAAGATGTATATGTATGAAGATAGTAATTAATGAGGACAGATAATGGAAAAAGAAAATGACAAGTGCCCAGAATCCTGTAGGGAAAATAAAATTTGTAAGGCTGAGGAAGAAAGTGAGTTATCAAATCTTTGAGGTATTCAATTAGTCATTGAAAAGTATTGAATGAGAAATTAGTGATAGATAGATAGATAGATAGACAGAAAGACAGACAGCATATGTAGAGGGACTGACACCTTGGGAGAGTGCAGCAAAACGTGGTGAGTTCTCTTTTGCAGGCAGATCTGAGCAGGGTACAAGGGCCTTACCAGTGACAGTAATCAGGGCATGTTGGGACTTGTGACTTCCCTAAGAAAGGGGTTGGTTAAATATTGGCATAAGTTCTTTAGGAAGGCATTTTAATTCCCAGAGACTCCTTAAGAGTTATGCTTTCTAAGTTAAATCTGCTTTTGTTCCAGTTTTCTATATAGTTGGTTCTTAGATATACTTCCGAACAAATCTATCTTAATTATTTTTTTCCGTAGTCCTGGAGTTTGAACTCATGGCCTGGGTAATGTCTCTTCAAGCTGACTTCAAACTGAGGTCCTTGGATCACAGCCTCTTGAGTGACTAGGATTACAGGCATGAGCCACTGGTGCCTGGTAATCTGTCCTAATTCCAAGAGCAAAAATGATTTCAGTTTGGTTGGTTAGTAATACAATCAGAGACCCAAAATGAAGTTATTCTTACCAGTTGTGGCTTAAAAAAAATACTTATCAGAGGCTAATCATCGTTCAGAGTGTTTTTACAATCACATGCATTCCTGAACCACATTTAGGTCAAAGTCTTGGTTTTATATCGTGTCAGCCTATTTATTTCACTGCTCGTTAGCCAAAAAAAAAAAAAAAAATGCAATCCAGATGTTTCATGATTCAAGCTCCAGCAAAGCCAATGTGAAAGAAATTTGGGGCAGTGAACAGAAACAGAAAGCCAGAGAGGCATTGTAATGTGATGTGTTGGAGGGGTCTTTATTCCTTTCCTTTATTTAAATCCTAGACAATCTTACTTTGTTTGTTTGGATGGTTCATTAGTTGGTTGGCTGGTTGCTTTTGGTTTTGCTTGTAACTTCATCCACTGGACTTTTTCTAAGAACATGCTTGGAGAAAGTCATTTAAAAAAAAATCCTCTGTTAGCATCGAATTTGTGCCAAGTAAATATCACCAACCAGTAAGGGCAACAGCTCAGCCAGACTCTTTGATTTAGATGCTTGATAAGATGGACAGGCTGCAGTCCTGAGAAGAAGATGCTAGAATTTATAGCCAGACAGACACAAGTGTGAAGTCAGTTCTCATATTTGAGGCTACAGAGCATTTGGAAGCAATTGAATGCTTTGTGTGTTCAATGATTTTCTTTCAAAACATGGCAGAAATTGGAGCCCAGCACTGAGAATATGTTTAATGGGAGGCAGAATATTTGACACATAAGGTTTTCTTTCTGACTCATTTCCATTCTTCAGAGGCAGCCTGTAGCTGATGGCTACAGGCTTTCCATTTGCCTTTGTGTGAAGCAGCCTCAGAAACTCAACTAGGCTGCATAGGAGTGCCAGCCTTAAGAATGAAGTGAGGGTGCAAGGCCCTGAGTTGAAGCCCCAGTATTGAGACAGAAGAAAGATGGAGAGAGGAAGGGAGAGAGAGAGAGAGAGAGAGAGAAACAGAGAGAGAGAAACAGAGAGAGAGAAACAGAGAGAGAGAAACAGAAAGAGGGGGGGAGAAGAAAAGGAGAGAGGAGAAGAAAAGGAAGGAAGGAAGGGGGAAGAAACAGAAATTGAAGCAGGCTACTTTTAAGCTCAAAAGGGATCTAAGGACAGAGTTTATGAACCCACCTAATTTCTTAGTAACTATAGACACAAAACATGGACCTTTATCCTCTTAATGCCCTGCCTTTGACCAGGTAAATTCATACCAGGCTTCTGAGATTTCACATCTGGGGTCACCACATGGGAGCTCTGTTTACAGGCTCCAGTTTGCTCTTTTTTGTTTTGTTTTGTGCCATCACTGGGGCTTGAATTTAGGGCCTGGACACTGTCCCTTAATATTTTTTTTCCCAAGGCTAGCACTTTACCAGTTGGGCTACAGTTTTGGCTTTTTGTGGTTAATTGGAGATACAAGTCTCATGGATTTTCTTGCCCTTCAAATCTCCATCCTCAGAACTCAGATCCTAGACTCCGGAGTAGCTAGGTTGCCACAGGGTGCCGGGCTTTTCAAGTCTTCTCTTGTTGGAACCCAAACACATTGTTTCTCTGGCTATTAAGACAAGATGACATTTTAATACCCAGAGTCACAGCTACCAAGGGGGGAGGGTGGCCTCTGCTGAAATGACACTGAAGGTAGATCAGATGTATGAGGAGGAGACAGCACAAGCTGTGTCTTCAGTGTCAGGCCACACTCTGTGAGCATGTACTGCTATCCCATCTCATTCCAGGGAAGTTATTTTTAAAGTTCTAGTTTTGGTTGATATATGGAAAATGATACATATTTGCTTAATACCATGTATTTAGATACCCATACATTGCACAATGTTTCTGCTGGGGTGAGTCTATCTATGTTCCTATACATTTATCATTTCTTTATGATGAAAACGTTCAAATCCTCTCTTATAGTTTCTTGAGACATATAGTCTTCTCTTGTTACTTATTGCGCAATAGCACCCTGACATTGGACAATCAGTTCTCTCTTTCATTATCATAGTTAATTGTCACCACAGTAGGCATTGTCCCTCTTATGTGCACCTGCCTCCTCTGTGTCCTACAACTACATGCCCAAGTTAGTCTCCTTCATTGATCCTCCATAACAATAACAGAGGCCTCTTGTCTCTCACCTTCACCTGCCTTACAACAAGTTCCACACTTTCTGAAATAATTCTTCTGTCTGCCATCAGGAAAGATAAATCTAGCCTTGTCACTCCCCTGCTCAGAGATGTGCCCAGTGGTTTTGCTGTTGGTACTCATACAACTGAGTATGAATAGCCCTCATGTGGTTCTAATCAGCATCCCACGCCTGGTCCTTGTTCCAGCAATGCTGACCTGGCAGTTGCTTCTCAGAAACCCTGGTTCTCCAGGCATTTGTGTCATGAGCCATTCCTCTATCCAGGCCCCTGTGTGTTCTCTTTGGCCAGTGAACTCCTTATTGTTCCTCAAGCCCAGGTTCCAAAACCTTCCTTTCCTCCACCTGTTGCTAAAGGCACAGTAAGGATATCATGCATTCTTCCCCCTCCCCCACCACCGGCCCACTCAGGCATGCAAGTCTTGTCTGTTCTAGAATGGTTTTTCTGTATTGTAAAGCTCTGTCACATGTATTTATCAATTAAGGACCATGTGTGATTAGCTGTATTATTCCTGTTAGGTTGCAGGACAAAAAGAAACTGTTCTTTGATATCATCAACAAGGGCCAGAGGTTGGCTGGGTCAGACTCAGAGAGGCTGTAGAAGAAACCTGTCTTACCAGGGAGCTGTGTTTTCCAGACTGGCAACTGTGAGAGCATTTGCAGTCCTATGTTAATGAGATGATCTTGGTAGGAAAAGCTGCAATGTACAAACTGACCGTGGCTGGTTATAAAGAGAAAACAAAACTAAATTACTTGCAGGTGTCCATTAAGGATGCCTATAGGTAAACAGTTCAAAGGAACAGCAGAACCTGAACTTGACTTTGGTAAAGGAACACGGCGAGTGGATAAGTCAGATGAGTTAGTAATGTAAAAATTATAAGCCAAGTACAATTTATGAAAGCATAGTGCTTTTTCTTTTTCCCCAAGAGTGTGTGCACTGTGTTCTAAACCTTAGAAAGGATGTCAGGTACGCGAGTGTGCGTGCGTGTGTGTGTGTGTGTGTGTGTGTGTGTGTGTGTGTGTGTGTGTGTGTTGGCATACAATTCTACTGTATCTGCTCTAGGAAGATGTCATCAGGCTGCCTGCTGGAGTGAGGTCAGAGTTTCTTTGCTGGGATGCTCTCATTGTACATGTGAACTTGCTGAGAGATACACATTCTTGATCTAATTTGGAAGTGGAGATGAGGATGGCAGAAGGGATTGTGGAAAAAGGGAGTGGAGGCTTTGTCAAAATCTAGCAGTGCATTTGTCATGTGGGGATGGTGATTTCCTGCCAAAGCCACAGAAATGAATTAGGAGCCAAGTAAGGAACTTTTATAATTGTGTAGAATTAGCCATTTAAGGTCAAGATTATTTTAAAAATAAATCTATTGACAGAAGTGGTTAATGTAGCAATGGTAGTAGACTTCAACGGGGGCAAAAAGGGTAAGATGGTAAAAGTTGTTGCCGATTGGCTGTCTTTCTTGGTTTCAGCAATACCGTGAAGAACTGGATGCCAAATTTAATGCCGATAAATTTAAATGGGACAAAATGTGCCATAGAGAAGCTGCTGTCATGCTGAAAGCATTTTTCCGAGAACTACCCACCTCTCTCTTCCCCGTGGAATACATCCCTGCCTTCATCACTCTATTGGAAAGTAAGTGGAGGAGTTCTGTGTGAACAGTCTAAAGTGTAAAGGCTGTAAAGAAGCAGCAGAAGACAGATGCATCCTGAAACATGATCATAATACCAAAATTTTAAGCTTGATACTCACGTATTTAAGTCTGGTAGACATGACCTAAGGAGCTTTATAATCATTACAGGGCAGAGGGAAAATTGCAGAATGACCAAGATGTTAAGATTTGAATTCCTGAGCAACTATGCGTTAGCCCTACAGTCAAAGTTTCTGAGCCTCACCTGCAGAAGCTTTAAATTACAGATAATAACTACTTGTCAGGGTGCTGTTGGGTATTGCATGAAATCAGCTAGAACAGTGCCTAGATGGAGGCCTCTTTCTCTAAACCTGAGGCCTTGGGCCTGATGATGCGCCTCCATGTAATAGATGCTTCACATCATGTCTCTGAAAATGATAGAATTACATAATGATTTGGAAATTACAAAGTCTTGTAGATTAAATCGAATGTGAATTACCTGATTAAAAGCACAGGGTGGTGTGTTATGGTGCTGTGTTTGGCAGGCAGGGAGTAATTCAACACGGTGGGATCATAAAGGTTGAATGTTGTAGAGAATGTGACAAGAAAGGAATGAGAGGAGGTTAAATGGTGGGCTTTGACTGCTAACATGGGGTCACAAAGGTCACAAGCCTAAGTATTTAATGCATGTGAAATAGATAGGGTTTCTTCCAGGTCAGGAAAGGGTCATAGGCAGATGAGAGAGACACTGGCCCTGCTCAGCTCTAGGTAACACTTATATGTGGGACTAAAAGTCACATTCAGGCTTTGATGGGAACTTTTCTAATTTGAAAATGCTACCTTGCAGATTTAAATTTTATAATGCTGTGTGCTTAATTGATATCTGTATATGCCATCTACAGCCTTCCAAAGGTTGACTAGAACTTTGAAATTATTAAAATTTCAATGAGAAGAAATGATTGATTATAAGCTGCATGGAAAATTTTGTGCTAGAAATTAATAGTTCCTAATTTTGTATCAAACCCATATTCACAAATGTATTGTAAAATTTTGTATTAAACCATACTCACAAAATAATCCTTTCTGTCTTTGTGACAGACAAAGAAACTATTTTACTTATTCTAATTTTCTTATGCTGGTAGTGGGGCTTGAACTCAGGGAGAAAGCACTGTTTCTAAATTTTTATGCTCAAGGCTGGCACTCTACCACTTGAGAACCACTCCACTTCCAGCTCTTTAGTAGTTAATTGGAGTATAGAGTTTCACTGACTTTCCTTCCCCTGGCTGGCTGTGAATCTCAATCCTCGAATCTCAGCCTCCTAAGTAGTTAGGATCATAGGCATGAGCCACCAGTGCTCAGCTTAAGCTACCCTTTTGATACTCAGTGGAGTTCAGAGAACACAGATTAGTTCCCACTTGTGTAATTATTTTCTCTTTTCTATCTTGGGTACAAATTTGCCAACACAATTAAAGCCCAGTCAGGCTACAGAGACTTACAGGAAAAGCATTTTCCTGCAAAGCACTATTTTCCTAGGAAAATAATGACCTGTGGAAAAAGAGTATTCTCTACCAGAGTGCATTAACTGAATTAACTATGAAATATTAACCACAAAGCAATGTCAGCCAACTTGCCTAAGTAAAATGAAAATAGATTATTTGCCAAAGTAGACTTTTAATTGTGAAAGAAACCAGAATTTCTCTGTAATTGAAGGAAATAGAAAATGTCCAAGCCTACTTCTGCATCTATTGGTTTTTTTTTAACCTAGAGGTGATTTTAAATTGTACTGAAAGATTCCATACAGCCCCAAGCCTCCAGCTGATCACAAAAATAATGTGTGATCTGTCCTTAAGTGCTTCGTATGGAGAAATGCTCCTGATAGGCCCCACAATTCAGCCAGGACAAGCTCATGTCAGTGTACAGTAGACATTTTCCATGACCTCCTGGACCTGTGTCGAGTATGGTTTACAAATTTGACATCATTATCTAAAATCCACATATGAGTTATGCTGGGACATTGAAATTAGATCCTATTAGATCCTAGATGCCTCCCACTTCTGCATTATTCCTTGGTGCATCCACTTGCCATTCATTCCCAAACTGGCACATGTAGCCTCCAGCACCCACCTTACCAACTAACTGATGGCCCATTGGCTATATGGAGTAGAACTAGATTTTCCTTCAGCTTGAGAACAATGCTTTCTTGCAGGAACTCCTCACCAAGAGACCATTTGAGGTAGATACAGAGAAATGAAGGAAAGCCTGGATTCTCAGGTGCTCTATAAATTTTCATCATGGCTGGCTGTGGATTTTCCTATGAAGATAGAAACACAATGTATAAATGCAGCTTTATGGTGCCATCTTGTGTCTTTAAGGAATAAAATGCCTTACAATCTCCAAAACTCTAACTAGTCACTTTGTTGGAACTCTCAAAGCTGGTTCTGGGCAAAAACATGAGACTCCAAAGCAAAATGGGGTGGTGGCATGGCTCAAGTATTAGAGCACTTGCCTCAAAAGCACAAGGACCAAAATACCTGTACTGTCAAATAAGTGGTACTAGTCATCAAAACAAGATCCCTCACACTGGATACAATGGCTGAATTCAGGTACTGACTTAATCACATGCATATATTAACACATTTTATCCTATCCCAGCCATATAGCATTATGAGGTAGGTTAGATATGATGACTTCTTCCATTTTACAGATGGTAAAATAGGAGCAATGAAGAGTTAAATAACCTGCTCAGATTGGCACTAGTGGCCAAGACTTGTAATCCTATATACTCAGTAGTCTGAGACCTGGAGGATCATGTTTCAAAGCCAGGTGGAAAAGGCTGTGAGATGCCATCTCCTTAACCAACAAAATACTAGACTATAGATGTAGCTCAAGTGATAGAGCACCAATTGTGAGTGAAAAGGCCAAATGAGGAACTCAAGGTCCTGAGTTCAAGGCCTGGTCCCAGCACAAGATAAATATTTAAAGCTGCCCAAGCTCATGTAGTAACTCAGAAATAGATGCAGAATTTGAACCTGATTCTAGAATATACATTCCTGATTGTTATATGTTGCTGCTTTCTTATGTGGAAACAAAGTTTATTCTTGAATTGAGCTGAAAGCCTTCTACTTACTGCACAAATGTGCATCTAGGTCTGTGAAATCACTTCACAAGGGGAAATGTGATACAAATCTAGAATTACTGTGAGAACCTCACTGCCATGCTCCTATAAAGGCATTGTGGGGTTGGAGGGGAGTTGACAGGCCCAGGCTCTTGTCCAAGTGAACAATTTATGTTGTGGGACATAAAACCTGAGGCCTTGCCACCCAGAACTGTCAGGAGCCCTCCTGTGTCAGCAGATGTTAGCAGGAAATGCTGTCAGGAGGCATCTGTGTTGTTTCAAGCCTGTGATTGCCTCTATTTTCTCATCAGGAGGGCCTCACATAAGAGTGCAGTTTCAAGCCTTACACCTCATGGTCATGGCCCTGCCTGATGCCAACCGAGACACAGCCCAGGTACGTCGTAGTAACCTCATGATCTGTTGTGGAGCTTGTATTGCTCAGAGGAAATGGCTCACCTGGGGGAAATAGAAGCAGAGATGACGATTTCCAGAGCAGTGCAGTAAGCTGCAGAGCTGCTGCCATTCCATGCCGCCATTGCCTAGGAGGACAGGAAGAAGGGCCATTCTCTAGTCTTCCTTGAACTTTTGAACTTCATTTATTCCATTCATGAGAGGAATTTTAGCTATCTAGCCACTTGCCAAGGAAGGTATTAGGATTGGGGAAACAGAGATGAGAGGCCTAAATGGTTCTGTGTCAGAAGTAAACAAGGCCATTTTGTAAGTTACAACATATAAGCAAGATGTCTTTATTGATCTTCGGCTTCTCACTTCAGTCTAATTGTTTAAAAAGAAAAAAGAAATCTTTGGGTCTCTATTAAGAAAATTTCAGCCTGTGCCAACAAGACCTAGGGCTTCTCTTATTCTACCCTGTAATGTTTTCAGAGTGTCTGCTTAGACCACACTAAAGCTACCAGCACAACAATGTTTATTGCAGCATTATTTACTATAGCTAAGATATGGAACCAACCCAGATGCCCCTCAGTAGATGAATGGATCAAGAAAATGTGGTATATATACACAATGGAATTCTATGCCTAAGAAATGGAAAGGCTTGGAAAAAATTATATTAAGTGAAGTAAGCCAGGCCCAAAGAAACATAGGTTCCATGGTTTGCCTTATTTGCAATAACTAGTATATGTCTGAGACAAGCAGAAAAGGTCAGATAAGTTGGTGTTAGGGAAATGTATTCAAATGTTTTTTTTCTTTCATGCGATTGTTTCTGACACATTTATAAGATTATTTCTTTGTTGCTTTGTATGTCCCTCCCCCACAGTATAACCCCTGCTTTCACTGTATTTGATGTCGGTATAATTTGTGGAGGGGAAAGAAAAAAGAAATGGTTTAAATAGGGATACAGGTGGATCTATTGCAACAATGAGATATAAAGTTGTTACATGGAAAATGAACTTTACAACTTTGGTGGAGGGGGAGGGGGGCGGGAGGAGGATTGGGTGGGGGGGTGGGGGGAGCATGGGAAGAGATGGGAGGGGGAAACAAAGGAGGAGGCTACAATGCTTGATAAGAAATGTACTCATTATCTTGCCCATGTAATTGTAACCCCTCTGTACAGTATTTTCACAATAAAAAAAGAGAAATCTAATGAAGGTCTTTGAAGAAGAAATTTGAAATCATTGAGTTAAAGGAAATTTCTAAAATCTCTGTGTTTGAAAACATATGAAGATAATGCAGTTTCAAAAATTCTAGGATGTCGGAATTTTAAACAATGACAAATAGAATCTCGTATTTTGGATTGGGAAAATGAGGCTCAGAGCAGTGTTTTCTCCCATAGCATGTAATGGAATGTTTGATAGAATCATATTCTATAGTTCTTCATCCAGTTATCCCTCTCTTTATTTAAATTATTTATTTGCTCTATGTTGGTAAAACAAAACAAAATAAAACCTCTAGTGGGATCCAACTTTGAAAATACAAAGAGCTTCCTTCTGGGATCTGAGTCTTCTCAGTATATTTCTGATGCTTCGCAAAAATACCTGTATTTTGACGATTCCACAAACTTTTCAGGTTTCTCAAATCTTTTTTTTTCATTTTAATGCTTATAGTAGCTACACTTGGCATCTTCCTGCCTGTGGCCTGTTGAAATTTTCAATATATAGCTTACAAAATGTAAGAAAAGTGAGGGAAGGGTGGGTTAGGGAGATGGGTGAGAATGTTGAAAGGGATGACATTGATCAAGGCTCATTGTATTCATAAACTGCTTTGTTGAATAGTAACTTCCTTGTACAACTACTTAATAAAATAATATAAATATGAAACATTGTAATTATAAAATTATAAAATAAAATATTGATATTAATAAAAATATTAAGAACTAATAAAAGCAGTATCAAAAACAGGTTTTATTGCATACACCTGTAAGCTCAGTACTCTTGGAGGAAGAGGTAGGAGGATTGTAAGTTTGTGACCAGCCTGCATTACACAGAAAAGTTGAGGCCAGCTAGGCAACTTAACAAGACTATGTCTCAAACAAGCAAAAAAAAAAAAAAGTGATAAAAATGGCACTGAAAAAAGTAATTTTTTATTATCATTAAGTAGTTGTACAAAGGGATTTCAATTCAACATGTAGTTTATGAGTACAATGCATCTTGATCAATGTCACTCCCTTAGACATTATCACCCAAGTCTCCCAACCCCATCCAGCCCCGCAAGTTGCCTGGTGCCATTCTCTCATATATACATTGAACATTATGGATGTATTCGGCCACCATCAAAAAGTAAAACAATGTAAACTGAGCTGACATTTGGGCTGAGAAATGAGTAACTCTTGTTGTTTAAATTGGTTTTCATTTCCCACGGAAGCAATAAATTGTTTTCAACAGTAAAGATTTGAGGATATATTTTAAGAGTTACTTTTTGTTCTTCACAACAAAACTACATTTTATGTTTATTTGAGCCTCAGTGTTTTCTCTAGCCCTGGTTCATGTTTAATTTTAATATTTGTCAAACTTGTTTAAGATAAAAGAAAATAAGAAAATGCAAGCTGTTTATATAGACTCCAAGATAATAAATTTATGAATATTTTATGGACCAGCCAGCTGAAGACACTGCTCACCTTCTTTCTTATACTTTTAAGTAATTAAATGGGAAGGAAGACATATTTTATGCATCCCATACATCTAACATTTTCTCAGCAGCCCAGCGTATAGAATTGAGTTGTAGCTGTCTAGGTCTGGTGGCACATATCTGTAATCCCAACTACTCAAGAGACAGAAGTAGGATGATCAAGTTCTAAGTCTATCAAGGCAAAAGCTTGAGACTCTATCAATCCCTAGTATGGCCCATTGAAGAGACATGACCACAATCAGTGGAGCTTTTAATAATTTATAATGTTCTGACATAATTCTGTTTCTTGTTAGGCCTTGATGAAATTCTTCAGTAAAGTGATTGCCAACGAATCAAAAAACCGAATGAGTGTGTGGAACATTTCCACTGTGATGGCGCCAAACCTCTTCTTCAGCAGAAGCAAACACTCCGACTGTGAAGAGCTACAGTTAGCAAACACCGCAGCGCACATCATCCGGCTCATGCTCAAGTATCAGAACATTCTGTGGAAGGTAACTGTGTGACAGGTTACTGTCAGGCTCCTGTAGGAAGCCACCAACCTGCAGGAAACATAAAGGCCCCGCAATGGAATATTTCCCTTAGTTGGAGAAGAGAATCCCAGTTGACTTGTGTCTTCAGACCCAGCTGGGCCTCCATACCCACAGTGCTGCCACTCTGGAGGCTGACAACCACAAACTAAATACGTTCCCTGCAAATTGTGTCTGGACTGAATATGAACCGACATTTTTTTTTCTTGTGAATATTTCCTAAACAATAGGCAAAACAACAATTTAAACAGCACTTAACATTCTGTTAGGTATGATTAGTCATCTAGAGATAGATTAAAAATATATGGGAAGGGAAGCTGTGGCTCAGAATGGTAGAGTGCTAGTCTTGAGCAAAACAGCTCAAGGACACGCACCCAGGCCCTGAGTGTGTGTGTGTGTGTGTGTGTTGCACACATACACACATATGAGAACACATGTAGATCTTTTGCCATTTTATATAAGGAAATGCTGAGCATCCAAGGATCTTGTACCTGAAAGAGTCTTGTAACCAATCCCCTGGGATACCAGGAGGGGATAGTACATTCTTTAAGAGCTCCTATTTGGCATACTTTACTATTTTTTTTGGGGGGGGGGATCTGGTCGTGGGCCTGAACTCTGGGCCTGGGTGCTGTCCTTCAGCTCTTCAGCTCAAGGCTAGTGCTCTACCACTTGAGCCACAGTGCTACTTCTGGCTTTTTTTTTTCTGCTTATGTGGTGCTGAGGAATCGAACCCAGGGTCTCATGCATGCAAGGCAAGCGATCTACTACTGAGCCACCTTCCCAGCCCCCATACTTTACTATTAAATAGAAATCCACCCTTTCTTCTAATCTTCATAAGAACAAAGGCCATTGTCTCTGGTTGCAGTGGCCAGGAGGAGTCTATATACTTTCAGTCTAGTGTTTTCCCTTGACACAAGCTACTTTTCTTCTCCAGGTTCCATCTTTCTTGATCACCCAAGTCAGAAGGATGAATGAAGCCACCATGTTGTTAAAGAAACAGCTCCCAAGTATGAAAAAGCTACTCAGGAGGAAGACCATAGAACGGGAGGTAAGGACCACAATTAGAGGACACAGATTGTTTACAACCTAGATGGAGGCTTCTGTTTTGTTTTGTTTTAGTGTCATTTAGGTCCTGGGTCTGGGTACCGTCCCTTAGCTTTTTTCACTAAGGTTGGTGCTATACCAATTGAGCCACACCTCACTGCTGGCTTTTTGGTGATTAATTGGAGATAAGAGTCTCAGACTTGATTGCCCTGGCTCGCTTCAAACCAGTAATCCTCAGATCTCATCCTCCTGAGTAGGTAGGGTTATTAGGCAGGAGCCACTTGCTCCTAGCATGACCTAGACTTTTATTTCTCAAAGGGAAGCACAATGTAGCTTGCAGTTTAGAACCAAAAATGTTATAGTCTTATAAGTATAAACTTTGTGGGAAGTATGTTCCTAAACAGAATGCTGTGGTCTTTCCATTTTCTTGAATGACATGGTTTGGGTTAAAATTGCTGCAATACCTATCCCGTGAATATAGAGTGTTACATATCCTACTAAGGGCTTACCAGATGGTGGAAATGGTTGCCTAAAATGCTCAAGTCAGCAGTTCAGTTTTTGTAAACTAGAATCAAGGGCAAACCAGTCTCAAATAAATGGCAATTTCTTTAGTGATTGAGTAATAGAACAGTAAATAATCCTTAATATCTTTGTATACACCCATCCCACCCCCAGGAAATTTTGCTTGGTTACAGCTGTGTGGTGACATATAATGGAACCAAATCTTACAAAAATTACCAATTGTTTGAACTAAACTTGGGGATGACTCTAAGTATTAGGCCTTAGTTGCACTTACCTTTAAGAAGATGTAAACACTTGAAACTCACTTTGGTTTAAAAGGATTTATGCCAAGCCACGTGTTATAATCCTAGCTATTCAGGAGGTTGAGATCTGAGGATCACTATTCAAAACCAGCCCTGGCAGAAAATTCCCTGAGATTCTTATCTCCAATTAGCCAGCAAAAAGCTACAGTGGAGCTGTGGCTCAAGTGGTATAGCATTAGCTTTGAGTGAAAAGCTAAAGGACAGTGCCTAGGCCCTGAGTTTAAGCCCCAGTATTACCGTACACAAAGGAAAAAGGACATATGCAAGTTTAGGAAGTAAAGGGTTTAAAGGCCCTGAATCCTTAGCAGTATACTAGGGCAGTTGCTCAGTAGCACAGAAAGTAGAATAACCGGCTCAGGCATGGGAACTGTGGATCACCTCATGGAGAAAGTGCTGTCTGAACTGCATCTTGAAGGATGGACAGCAATGGGAGGGGAAAAGGAAGTTCACCAAGGCAGCAGTAAATGCTGGGCAGTCAGGCAGGAGAGCCTACTGCTAATGAGTTTGGCAAAGTCACGATGTGTCTCTTCTCTTTTTGGTAATTTGCAAAAATGACTTCAAGTACAAGGATAATGAGTCCATTCTTATTTTTCCTTTTGTTTTTAACAAAAAAATTAACATCAAGTGGTTGTTCATTTTTTTATTGTGAAAATACCGTACAGAGGGGTTACAATTACATGAGCAAGGTAGTGAGTACATTTCTTATCAAGCATTGTTGCCTCCTCCTTTGTTTCCCCTTCCCATCCCTTCCCATTCCCTCCCCACCCCCAAAGTTGTAAAGTTCGTTTTTTGACATAACCTCTTGTACATCTCATTGTTGCAATGGGTCCACCTGTATCACAGGGGGTTTATTTTAACATGTCCATTATCTATAGAATTCATGTTGGTCATGATCCCCACCCCCATCATTCTCCACTCTTCTTTTTTCTCTTTCAGTTGACACTTGGCTATGATGAATAGTGCTACAGTGAACATCCACTTTAATGACTATATCCGCCCTCTGTGTTCATCCATCACCTCACATAACCTCCATACCAGCCCAGACATATTTCAACTTCCTAATGTTTTGTTAAGCTGTGTGTTAATTGCTCAAAGAGGTTCCATTATGGGATCTCATACCTGTATATCACGCTTTAATCAGACTGATCATAGATACACACACATATAATCCTATATGTTTGTATTTTAGGACTAACAGCCACATATGAGGTAGAACCTATGACCTTTGTGCTTCTGAACCTAGCTTACTTCACCTAATATGTTTTATTGACCCATTTATTTTCCTATAGATGACATAATTGTATTCTTCTTCATGGTTTAATAATACTCTATTGTGTATCTAGTTACCACATTTTCTTGATGTACTCATCAATTATGGGGCAACTGTGTGGTTCCATAGCTTGGCTCTTGTGAGCAGGGCTGCAATGAAATGAGTCTACCAGTTTGAGGTAAAAACTGGTAGAAGATAATACTTTAACAATATACGTTATATAATCATTTAAGAATACAATTTGTAACAAATTATAAATTTAAAGGGTTGGAAAGACTTTATGAAACTTTATAAAACATGCCTGACTTCCTGTATTGCTGATGACTAATGTAAGCAATGAAGGCATGCATGTGCACACATGTGCAATTATGAACACAGTTGAGCCTCTGGATCCATAGGTTCTAACCTCTATAGACTGTGGAAAATATCTTGGGGAAAATTTTGCACAGATACTGACCATATACAGACTTTTTTCTGGTTATTACCTGAATAGTATAACAACTTACTCATACAGCACTCAGCCCACAGATCCTGCTTCTTTGCTGTTTTTGCATAATTTTCTCCAGATGTCCAGTAATTTATCTATGCCACCCAGGTTGTTGAGCAGTAAGATGGTGTCTAGTCTTTTGCTATTGTGATGAATGATTTTCACTCATAAGTAAACTTTGTTTATATGTCATTTCTCACAAAGACACTTGAACCATGAGTATATAGATGTGGGGTGATGGGGTGTCTCCGTAAAGGTTTTACCAGATTGTCAGGTAAACCCAACTACTCAAGGGGCTGAGATTGGGAAGGTTAGGTTTCAAGGACAGAAATATAAAGGGCTGGAGGCTTAATCTCAAGTGATAAAGTGCCTGCCTACCAAAACACAAGACTGTGAGTTCAAACCCCAGTACTGCAGAGAGAGAGACAGAGTCAGAGAAAGAGAGAAGGGCAGAGAGAGAAAAGAAGAAGAGAGCAAGGGGCACTGGGGAGGGGGAGTGGGGGGAGCTGAGTGTGGTAGCTGTAATCATAGCTACTCAGGAGGCTGAGATCTGAGGTCTGCAGTTCAAAGCCAGCCTGAGCAGAAGAGTCTGTAACACTCTTATTTCTAATTAAGCACAAAAAGCCAGGAGTGTAGCTGTGGCTCAAGGGGTAGAGTGCTAGTAGAGCTGTGGCTTAAGAGGTAAAGTGCTAACTTTGAGCAAAAAGGCTTAGGGACAGTGCCTAGACCCTGAGTTCAAGCCCCAGGATTGGTGCACACACAACACACACTATACTAGATCATGCTTCTAAAAACGCAGTTAAGTACTTGCCTTCTCTATATTTATTTTAAAGACTATATGTGTTTTCTTTAGGTTACAAGCCCCAAGACCTCAAAGGTACTGCAGAAATCACCCTCTTCACGAAGAATGGTGAGAGGACAAAAAGATCCCCCCTCCCCCGTTCACATACTATTAACTCCCCCGCCCATCATATTCCTGTGTAATTGTGGACATAATCTAGTCTTCAGGCTTGGTGTTTGCAGTGTGGAACATAAAGAGTGATACAGTTACTGAACTCACGATTCCCAGTCTGTGAGTAGGTGTCCATTCCACACTTATGAATGCCATGGACGTGATAAGGGAGATGGGATTGTTGTGATCATCAGACTGGTAGCATTAGACTTGGAATTTATCTTTCAGATGTTTCTAGGAAGCTAGGAGGGAGGGATGTGAGCTGATGAGAAGAGTGTTTCAGGAGTCAGTTCTGCCTGCAGTCAGCCAGGGACTTTGTCTTCTCCCCAACCCAGATCCCTTAACACCCACTTCCCAGAATACTGCCTTCATTCTTGGAAAAGTATTAGGACAGACCATAAAAACTGGCCCTATTTTTTTTTTAACATTTTGCCAGGGAGCAGTGGGCCATGCTTTGTAATCCTAGCTACTTGAGTGGCTAAGAACAGGAGGATCACAATCTGAGGCCAGCCTGAGTTCTCAAGACCTCTTCTTAAGCCCTAGCTGAATATAGTGCTGCTCACTGCTCATCCTAGCCACACGAGAGGCTGGGATGGGGAGGATTGCCGTTCCAGCCTAGCTTGAGCAGAAAGTCCATGAGACTCCATCTCCACAGAAGCTGGGCATGATGATGCACACCTGTCATCCGAGCTATTCTAAGAAGCCTGAATCCGGCAGATCAGTCTAGGTATATGCTCGAGAAAAGAAGTGATACTTTATCTCCAAAAATAGTGCATTAAAAAAAGGCTGGAGGCATGAATCAGAGGTAGACTGCCTGCCTAGTAAGTGTGAAGCCCTGAGTCAAAACCTCAGTACTTAAAAAAACAAGTAGCTTCAGTGAGTCAAGATTTTGAAACAAAGAGAATTTTCTATTCTAATGAGAGAAATTTGTGTAGGAGACAGCACCAGTCTGACTATCCCATTTAGCTGTAAGCTCAGATGTCCCCATGCTGGTGATGGGTTAGGAAAGCAAGCAGCCCCTGGTGTTGAGCTGTGTGGTGTAACAACACACTCTAAAGGACAGATTTCAAGTGCTTGTGCGGAAGCTGACTTGGCCTGACCATTCAAGGCCACTAGCAAAGGGAAGATTCTTGGTTAGCCAAGTCCTATTTTCCACTTGATCCCTAAAATTTCTAAAGAGTTGCTCTTCTCAAAATAATTAGGGACAGAATCCTGCTTAAAGTAGGCTTATTTGGGTCACTGTTCAATGAAGACATTGGCAGAGACATTGGATTTTTGACAGACTCATTTTACTCCTGTCATGAGTTTAAGGCTGTACAGTGAGGTCTGCTTATAAAAAGGAAGGTAAGGAAGATCGCCCAGCTCCACTGAATGTGTCACGTATACCTTTTCCTAATCCCACGCACCTCTGATTGTCATATCTCTCAAGTGCAGCCCCTAATTGCCATTCATCCTAGTTTGACAGTGTTGTGAATTTTTCCTTGTTGGCAGTCGGACGTACCAGAAGGGGTCATACGAGTCCACGCTCCACTTCTGTCCAAGGTTTCCATGGCCATTCAACTCAACAGTCAAACCAAAGCCAAAGATATACTGGCGAAATTTCAGTATGAGAACAGGTGAGCCGATGGAAATGAGGGTCACTCTCTGTGCCAGTAACTTCCCAGGGACCTCCAGCTGTGGCCTTTGGAGAAGTTTGGGAATTACACGTGCTAAAAGTAGTTTGGTGTTAGGTTTGTGAGCAACAAAGGCTGCTTTGTAAATGGATTTCCATAAATGGGATTCTTCCTGGATTGTTTGCTGGGTAGCTTCATTTACTCAGTGAGGTTTCCCTGTTAATACAATGAAAAGCTGGGCAAGTTAATTTACAGCTCCCTGAGGACACCGTAGCTGCTAATAATTCTCAGGATCAGATCTGTTCTTCCATATCTGCTGTAAGTTACCATAAAAGAGCATCGATCATAATAATTTTTTTTCCAGGAATGCTTACTCAAGGATAACCATATGCCTGTAGGCTTTCAAATACTGAGAAACACTCATTAAAATTTATCTGTTGGATAGCTTCTAGTAAAAGTCATGGATCTCCTTAAAAACAATTCCAATTACATTTAAAAGGGAGTAGTCTTGTTGAACAAAAAGTGCCCATTGTAGAAGTGTAGATATTGGATGTGGTTCCATTGGTATGGCTTTTTTTCAAGTGACAGTAAAGTTGACAGAGGGAGGAGATAGGTCTGGGAAAAGAAGGGAGTCTGGCAGGGGAGGGGCGTAGGAGGGGAAAGGGTGTGGGGCACAGGTGTTGGAGCCATGGTGTTGGACTGAACTGTGGTAGTGGGTAAAGAGGTCCTTATAACATTGCATTGAACTTAGTATACACACACACACACACACACACACGGTTTTCTTTGTTTTTTTGTGTGTTTTTTTAATTTTTATTTTTTACTGTAAAGATAGTGTACAGAAGGGTTACAGTTAAATGAGTAAGGTAATGAGTACATTTGTTATTAAGCATTGTTACATCCTCCTTTGTTTTTCCCCTACCATCCCTTCCCTCCACAACTCCTCCCTGCCCCCCCAAGTTGTAAAGTTTGTTTTCAACTTAGTGTCTTGTAGGTCAACCTGTATCCTTGTATCAGCATTTGTATGAGCATTTTGTTATTTCCCTTCCCCTCTCCGAATTAGAAAAATGTATGTATAAAAGATGCAGGGCTTCTGCGTCAAATACAGTGAAAACAGGGGTTATACCGTGGGGGAAGAACATACAAGAGAAACAAAAAAAAATCACATAGTACATTTTAGTTATGTTAAAAACAATAGCAAGAAAGAAAAAAGTTGTGTCCCTATCTTGGGGTTCATTTCACTTAACATCATCTTATCTGGTCTTTATGTACAGAGCTTTTGACCTTTTCTGCTTGTCCTAAACTTATACTAGTTATTGCAAATAAGGGAAATCATGGGACCTCTGTGTTTTGGGGTAATGGAGGAGAACGGAAAAGGAGTAGACCAGACTCTATCATCAACAGGCGAGGACAGTTTATTGAGGAACAGTGAGGGGCGCAGACCTTCCTGCAGCTTTGGAGGTTGTGCAAGGGACTGGATTTGGGGGTGGGCTTATATAGGGCTTACCAAGGAAAGAGAGAATAAAAAAATGGGCTATGGTCTCCTTGGGCAATGTCAAGGGTAATGTCCTTGGCCAGGCCCACAGTGGAAACTGGGTGTGGGGGATATTGTCTCCTGGGGCCCAAGGTCAGAATGACTTGCCTATAGACAAGCACAAGAGCACACACCAGGTGCTTTGCTTGACCCTGGGGAATAAGGCAGTACTCAATCCTTCCGCTATGCATACAAGTAAAATTGTGAAAGTTGAATACATGGAGTTTTATCAGTGTCAGTATTCTGATTGTAACGTGATACTGTAGTTTTGCATCATGTTGCCCTTGGTGAAAACTGGATATGGAGTACCAAGAATCTTTCATAAGTCTTAGAACCAGTTGTGAATACACAGTTATTTGAACAAAAAGATCACCAGTGAACATAGTCTATGATGTCAGAAGTCAGAATGGTGGTTTTCTGGTGGGGATAGAAGGCATAATGATCAAGATGACATGTTGGTGGCTCCCAAGGAGCTCTGGATGCTGGGGCTGGTCACATAGTGTGTTCACTTTGAAAATCCATCAAGTTTTATCATTGTGACTGGCACTTCTATTACACACACACACACACACACACACACACACACACACAGGCCTTTGCTAGAAAAGAAGAGTAGACAGGTCAACGGGAATCTGAACTTGACCTCTCCTCTGCTGCTGACTCCGGCATCTAAAATAATGTAGAGTAGGCCATAAGCAGTCATACAAACACTTGAAATACATTCTAGGAATTTGGGTATCAGATACTTCCTAGGTTCTTTCTTGCATTCCAGAAGATTCTGTACTCTCAGTTCTTTTATAGAAGAAAATGTTTCTAAAAAATGAGAAGTAGTGACTATAGAAAGGCCCAAATCCTATGAAACAACTTTGAAAGACCCTGCCATGTAGGTATTATTTCTCACTACAACATGCAAATCTATAGTCATCTCAAGTAAAAAGCTAGCTAAACAAAAAGAGGGCAAGCATTTTCTTTCTCTCAGCATAGAGACGAGGACAATCTGAGGTAACAAGGCTTAAAGCCATTCCTGGGTTTGGATAGGGATCAGGTGCCTTTCAGAGCCTTTTCACCAGCACTTGAGTCTGGGATGGAAAAAAGAAAAACTGAATGGGACAATTACTTTCTCTGACTTTCTTCTTATAGTATACAGACTTGCAAAGAAAGCATTTTAGATGGTTCACAAAGCACCAAGCAGACTTACAATTGTGGCATTGGCTGCAGAGAAATACAGAAATGAAATGATTTCTTTTGGAGAGAATTGTGGCTGATGACAAGGCAGTGTTGTACATACAGATTTCCTGCCTGATAGGGTGACAAGTGTGTCTAGCACCAGGTGTGTCTCAGCTATTATTGGCCCCCAAGTACCCTGATTTAGAATTGTATGAACATCTCAGGACTTCAGGTCATGTCCATCAAACAAACAACAACAAAAACCATTTTATATGATAAATTCAGTCATAAAATGATCTCATGACCTTTATACTAACAATAAACAAATTTTTTAAAAGATCGCATGGAATGTAGTTCATCAATGCACAGTGATTTGTTTGCTGCTCTATTGCCTAATATGCAAATTTAGCTGAGATCTTGATAAAGGATTAAAACCTATTGCCTTCTCATTTTATTTCAGTCATAGTTCATCTGAATGTATTAAAATGCAGAACCAAAGGTTATATGAAGTTGGAGGAAATATAGGTAAGCATTCTCTAATAATTTTGACTTTCAAATATTCTTGGTTACTCTAAATGAAATATATAGATATTATTGTTAAGGTTCATTTGCAAATTTCTTAGCTAAAAGGTCAAAATCAGTACTTTTCTGTACTTGTTAAATCTCATGTAAGAGTGGTTATATGATTTGGCTCCATAGTCTCACAATTTCAATGAGAATGCTGTAGTGTGTATATACAGTAGATTTGGGATGTTAAAGTCTTTATGGAGACTTGTGTAAAACGAAGAGCACAACTGGGAATTTTCTGAACACACACACACACATACACAAACACACACACTTACTTTTTGTTTAACTTCTCTGTTTTAGCTCACAACCCCAAATCATTATTCTCAGCCACGTGCCAGTGTCTTACACCTGTAATTCTAGATACTCAGGAGGCAAAGATCTGAAGTTCATGGTTCAAAGCAAGATTGGGCAGGAAAGTTCATAGACTCTTATCTTCAATTAACCAACAAATAGGTGGAAGTGGAGCTGTGATTCAAGAAGTAGAATGCAGGCTGGGAAGGTGGCTCAGTGGTAGAGCGATTGCCTCGCATGCATGAGGCCCTGGGTTCGATTCCTCAGCACCATATAAGCAAAAGGAAAAAAAGCCGGAAGTGGCGCTGTGGCTCTAGTGGTAAGAGTGCTAGCCTTGAGCTGAAGAGCTGAGGGACAGCGCCCAGGCCCAGAGTTCAGCCCCATGACCAGTGGAAAACAAAACAAAACAAAACAAAAAACTATGTAGACATCAAGTAGTAGAACACTAGCCTTGAAGGAAAAAGTTAAGGGACAGCACCTAGGCCCTGAGTTCAAGCCCCGGTACTAACACACACACACACATACACATCACCACCATCAACACTAACATCAACACCAGCAACTTTCCCTTTCCCTGCTGTGATGGAGGAAAAGAAAATCCCTTCTACTTGCGCCTTTGTCCATACCCTCCAAGCTCCACAGTGCACCCACGGTAGCCAGTGGTTCTTCTCTGCTGCCTGGGAGCCTTCTTGTGCACAATCAGGGCAATTCTTGCTCTATTCCACTCCCTCCAGCACCTACAGTTTTTTCCCCCAACTGCAGCTCTTCCATTCTCATAAATGATTCTTAGCTCTCTCTCCTGTACAAAACTTGCCTGAGCCACCTTCAAGTCCCCTCCCTCTTTCTGTTAGCAGCACACCTCAGGGGTCTGCACTCCTAGCTCTTCCCAAAATGGTTCTCTTGAGCCCTCCCAGACCAGCCCTCCCCTCAGCACCTCACCAGCTCCACTCTCTTGTCGAGGTCCCTGGAGGAGTCTTGTGCTCAGAAATAACTCACTGGTTCTGTGGGAACTGATTAACTCACTCCGCTGCCTGAGTTGATCTTTTGATTTTGAACACCACTTTCTTCACTTGGTTTCAAGGACAGTCTAAGCTTCTGATTCGTATCCCACTTCAGAGTTTCTTGCCTATTCCTTCTCAACTTCTCTGCCTCCCCATATTGGAGGTGGAGGACACAACTCATTGGAATTGTGTGTGTGAATTTTGGGCTTTGAATTCTTGTGAACTACTGGATTTGCTTACAGATTCCTCTGTCTGTCTGCTTGCTTTAAATCCACTTGCTTCTCACACCTCCTCAACTTGCATCCTGAGCACTCCCTGGACTCCTAGCTGTCCCATGCAGTCACCACCTCTGCATAAGAGCTTTACACTTGCTCTGGCTTCTCCCAAGACTTCTGGTTCATTCCCCACTCCCCTCTGCCATGTCTTTGTTGATGTATCACTTCCTTAGTGGAGGCTTTGTGGCTCCTTCACTCTCTCCATGTTCCTTCCTGGCTTTGCTCTTCTCTAACATTCTTACCACCCTCTGACTTACTTTTTATTGAGCATATTTATTTGCTATGCAAACACCCTGAGGGCCAGTGTCTGAGGCTGAGTGATCCTTGCTATAGCCCCAGCCTACAGTAGTAACTGGCACCTGACAACTCTTCTGCCTAGGGGCAGAACTTGAGAATAAAGCATATTTTGAGGTAAAGCAAGAAATGGCCTGTTCCCAAATGACACTTGATTTGACTCTTCTCTATTCCTAGTTGTTATTATTTGTAAAATCATTGAAGGGCTGGTTGCTAATGGCTTACACCTGCTACTCAGGTGTCTGAGATCCAAGGATCTTGGTTCAAAGCCAATCCAAGCAGAAAAGTCTGTGAGATTCATATCTCCAATTAACCAACAAAAAGCTAGAAGTGAAGCTGTGGCTCAAGTGTAAAGGACCAGTCTTGAGAAGAAAAACTAAGAGCCTAGGCCTTGAATTCGAGCCCCCATGCTGACACAAAAAAATAATATGGTAGACTATATTTGCATATAAATTATCATCATAGTTCTTGATATATATCATGTATAAACAAATTCTTTACATATATTTTGAATTAATATAGTGAAGCTAGGGAGCAGCATTCCTTTGCTTGACACGTCAATTTTACCCACAGTAAATTAATTTCATAGGAGATTTATTGAGATTATTTTACAGTCCTGAGAGAAAAGGGGGGAGGTAGAGAGGGAGGGGGGGGAGAGGAAGGAGAGAAGGCTTTGCTAGGAAAACTTTTAACATGTGTACATAGGAAAGGGAAATTTTTGAACTTTAGAAATACAAGAATATACACACATGTGAACACAGGTTATGCTCCTGAAAACCTTATTGGCTTTTCTCTTTATTTTAGGACAGCATTGTTTGGATCCTGATGCATACATATTGGACGTGTATCATGTAAATCCTCATGCAGAATGGGTGATTAAACCCCAACCAAGACTTTGAAAAAAAAAAAGCCCAGAATGGCTATTGTCATGTATTATATGACAAAAAAAAAAATCCTGGCTTGGTTGGTGGGGGAAAACAACACTGCCTTGACCGGTTTGTTCCTGTAGACCTCTCTGTGATTTGCCTTCCTGAAGGATGGTGTCTCCACCTCTGTTGACAAGAACTATGGAAGGTAGCTGGCCCACACTAGGAGCCAGATGTTCTCATCGGTTTTCCTTGAGAAGAGGAAAGGAGGCGTGGTCCATCCAGAAGAAAGGCCCATATGGAATACAGAACCACCACTTGCCTTCCCTTGACTTTGCAGCAGATATTAACTTGGACCTACTACAGCTGGGGATCAGCAGCACTTCCTGCTGTAGCCTGTGCCACTACACACAAGACGTGAAGAGACCTTCTTTTTTATACTTTGTTCTATACCCATTTCACCTTATTTGAGCAAGAATGCCAGAAATAGCCTTAATTTCTGTCCTACAAAGAATCCAGATCTACTCTCCAAAGGGAATCAGTTTCTAACACGACACACACAATATTGCTTGTGTTGGAGGAGGAACTTCAGTCTGATGAAAAGTGTTATTATATCTGGATTTCCATGGGTTTACTGTTGGGGTCCTGGAGCAGTTGCATATTTCTCTGGCCAGTGAATGAAAATGGAGGTTTCATAACGAACCATCTTGTGAGCACCAGGCCCTGCTGTGAAGCTTATTTGTCCAAAGACAAAGGGGCTTCCACAGCAGTCAACAGCCAAAGAACCTTGACTTTCCCACCAACTTACGGTGCTCCATATCCTTCGAGGTGCCAGGAATGAACTTCCTTTTTAGAGCCCCATTTTACATTTCATAACTATAGAGAAGCACTTTGCAATACCAACCTAAAAAGACAAAACTGCTGTCTTCCAAGACTGCCACTAAAACTATGTCTTACAAGTCCTAAAAGCAGATTTTTGTTTTGATTCGGTCATTATAGACTAACCAGGCACTGTGGATTAGCATTTGTAAGCTGAATACATGTCACCATTTAAACGCTGCAGTCATGTCCTAGATCCTCAGATGGCCAAACACAGTCCTTCTGTTTCCAACTTTTAAGTATGCTGAGGAATGGTGTGGCATTGCATGGTCTCTTTCATATTGAGACAGCAGATAGAGTCATTGCCTGGTGAGCCCGCAGAGTAGACCTCTGACTCCTTTATCCCAAGCACATGCTTTAGCTGGGAGTCCCTAGATTTAGAGTCTGATAGATTTAGACTTTGATAGAGTTATTTGAACCTTAGAAATGCAAGAATATACACAAGAATAGATATATATACCTAAGACCTGCATGAGTCTCCCTTGCAATTCAAAGTGGAATTACAGATTAAGAAAGCATTTCTCGGTCTTCTAAGTCACAAAATCAGTGTGGTAATACTTTTAAGAGTACTAGAAGAAATAACCCCATGCTCCTTCATGCCTTGGTGTCTATACAAAACATTATTTATAGTCACTATGCAGACCATTGTGTTTCTGGCCTGTTGGGTTTTGTCAACACTTTTATAGAAAATACGAAGAGTCATTCATTTGAGAATTTTAATTTCCTTTGCCTGAAAACTCATTAGAAATTGTGACCTATGGGGTTTTTTTCTTTTCATCAATTTTCAGTATACTGATGGTATGTGAGTTTACATAAGAAATTATGTCATTCTTGCAATTTAAGAAGGACTAAACATTTCATCTTATATACTTGCCAAATCCCCACATCTAAAATGGCAACCATTGTGGCCTCATGTGGAAGAAATCCTTCTAATAGCTACCTTGTATTCATGTATGTATGTGAGAGGGGCTGATCTTTTGTACTTTTTCTCATTCAAATAGTTCAATTCTGTGATATTTAAACAGAAAATTTACAAATCAATTTCTTCTTTTTAGTTTAGTTTTCATTTCTTTTCACTGCAAATGCATTAGAATCTGTACATTCATTCCAAAGTTTTATGATCTAGTCCAACCTGCCATGGTGTAAATTAAGTGAACAGCAGATGACAGGTATAAAGTACAGTAACTGAATTTCTCCTCTGGTTTTGTGTGGTTTTAGATGGCAAATATTTGGCTAATTCAGTAACAGTAGTCCTTTCAGTTTATTGAAGGACATGGCAACTTTTAGATTACTGTGTAATCTGGAAGGTGATATCAATGTCAAATCATTGGATGGAAATTTTATTCTAAATCTTTACTAAAGCTTATGAATAGGGTAGTGAAGAATGTTAGTAGACATACACTACTATTTGTGTGATTAAAGAGGTTCTTTTTGCAGATTTTATTCTTAAAGAATAAAAAATCCCTACAATTAAATTTAAAATGCCTGCCACACTAGGCCTCCATGGCTCATACTTGTAATCCTAGCTACTTGGGAGTCTGAACTCTAAGGATGGCACTTTGAAGCCAGCCCAGGCAGGGAAGTCCATGAGACTCTTATCTCCAATTAACCACCAAAAATCTAGAAGTAGAGTTGTGGCTTGTGGGCTCATGGGAGAGTGCTAGCCTTGGGCCAAAAAGCTCAGGGACAGCACCCAGTCCTGAGTTCAAGCCCCAGGACTGGCCACACACACACACACACACACACACACAGCCTGTCACCTAAGTATTGAAAGAAATTTTCCCTTATCAAGGGTTATTTATAAAAGTTCAGTAAACCAACCTGATGAATAACACATTTTCAAACAAAAGAAGGCCAGATACATGGCTTGTAAATGGCTCCTCACTGTCTTCCCCCATCCCAAGTGCTCTTGGTACACAATTTGGAGACTATGCCCTCCAAGAAGGAATTGCAGGAGATTAACTTAAGAACAATTCCTGGAACGGGCTCATTTTCCCTCCATTTTTGACAGTGGATCCCTTGTGAAGTGAAGTAGCTCACTTGGGAAAGTGATGTTTGGGAGTCCGTGGCCTTTGAACAACCTGGAAGGCCAACTCTCTACAGTGTATGTACAATATAAACTACCTCACTTACTTTTCTGGGGAAAACAATGCAATAGTCTTTAATATTCTGTCCCTGAATCTAAGTATTTAATAAATTGCTTCAGTTAGCTTTCACTGGTACATCTGATCATATACATTTACTGATGGTTTTAGTAAAAGCTTGAATACCTGAAATACTCCAGAGGTGTGTTGGCATCTCTGACAGAACCTGTGTCGCTTAGAGATTGTCACATGTTTCGAACCATGTGGAGATCCATGTCTTTGGGTTTTTAATGTTCATTTCTACTTTCAGGGATTCTCAATGGCTGGTCACATAGTTCACTTGGCTGCAAAATATCAGGAGGTTAAAATGTCCCTTCTTCCTTAGAAGCATATTGCAACTCTTCTTTCCCCCTGCATGTACGCTTGCCTGAAATGATGGCAGACTAGGGGATGAGATAGTCCCCAATGGGCATTTTTCAACTCTTCCCCACAGATACATCACTTAATAAAAAAAAAGGTATTTTGACATGGGATTACAGTGGTTTCTTTCAAGCATGTTAATTTTATTCACACACCGAATTAGAATTTTTTTTCTTTCAGGAACTTTTCTAAAAGTGTGATTTGATGACAGAATTGTTTCACTGGAAAATGTCCATATTGTGTGTTCACTCCTATCGCAAAGTTCACACGGACTCTGCTCTCAGCCCTCACTGTTCAGCAGAACATGGCTATGGCAATTAAGTCACACCAAAAAAGAAAATTAGAGAAAAGCTACAGAGACTGTCACAGTGTCTAACAGTTCCGAGTGTGTAACAGTACTGGGAAGAGGCACTTTTGCAATTGGAAATGTCTGAGGATGGTCTTGTGCAAAAGGCACTTCTGCCATGACAAGGACAGGTAGGGAGTGAGGTAAAGGACATATTAAATCAGCAACTATTAGCCAAATTTGTTTGGAGTAGTGTTCATGTAGGATTTCCAATTAACCATCCAAAAGCTGAAAATGGAGGTGTGACTCAGGGGTAGAGGACTTGCCTAGCAAGCATCAGGTCCTGAGTTCAAATTCCCAGTATTTCCTCTTCAATTGATTCCTCTTCAATTGATACTGGAGGATGAGTCTTAGGAAATGCTCCATATGGTCTATATCCCTCTACCCAAGTTGAGGGAAAGACTTTCTCTTTTTTTGGGGGGGTCCAGTCGTGGGGCCTAAACTCTGGGCCTGGACTCTGTCCCTCAGCTCTTCAGCTCAAGGCTAGTGCTCTACCACTTGAGCCTCAGCGCCACTTTCTTTTTGCTTATGTGGTGCTGAGGAATCAAACCCAGGGTCTCATGCATGGAAGGCAAGTGCTCTACCATTGAGCTACCTTCTCAGCCCCAAGACTTTCTCTTTTAGGAGAAAAAACTTACATATCATAGTTTTAAAACATGCATATGCCATCCTCAGATCCATTTACCATTATTTCAATAAAAAAATCTGCCTTCCTAATTAACCACATTAACCACGGGAAGTAGCCAGAAAGGTAACCTAAAGGCAGTCTTGCATATTGCTCAATCTTAAGAGATTGAGGATTATGGGTATTTATATTAAATAATCTTTTTTAAACAAATAGATCACAGTCTGGAATTATATCTGGTTTAGCAAAGTGCCACATTTAAAAAAGTTCCAAACTCAATTCATTCCCACCTACATTTTTACAACTTTATGCCCAAACTCATTTCACCTACAATGAAAAAAAACAAACAACAACCCTACCTTATGAGTGATTTCTTGGAAGTCTCTTGGAGAGGTTCTGCATATCCCTTGCAAATTTGGGGGCAGAAGTTTGAAAACACAGTTCCAGCTGGTGGTAAAGGACACATTCAAGCCTATCCTCTCCTCTGTACTTCATGAAATTTGTTTTATTGATTGATGTATAACTGCTACATATTCATAGGTACAGCATTCATACTCATGGACTGCAACACATGTGTACATTGTGTAAGGATCAAGTCAGGGACTTAGCATATTCATCCTTTAAACATTTATCGTGTCTCTGAGAACATTCTATTTCCTCTATTCTAGCTATTGAACTGTTTATTACCTTACCATATTCCTCCCGTCTAACAATGCAAGTAGACTGACCCCTTCTCTATCCCTCAGCCTCTTGTAACTACAATGCTGCTGTAGAATTCTTTGAGATCAACTTCTTTTTTACTTTACAGGTGAGATCATGCACTTTTTTTTAAGCTTTTTTTCTTTTTCTTTTTATTCTTCTTTATTTTTTTTTAGTTGTGGGACTTGAACTCAGGGCCTGGGCACTATCCCTGAGTTTTTTGCTCAAGGTTAGCACCCTACCTTGAGCCACAGGGCCACTTCCAGCTTTTTTCTGTGTATGTAGTACTGAGGAATGGAACCCAGGGGTTCATGCATGCTGGTAAGCACTCTACCACTAAGCCACATTCCCAACCCGAGATCATGCGCTTTTAAACCTTTATAGACTGTCAGCTGTCAATGATCATTACTATATCCTGCTTTCCCAGTATTTGTCCCTAGATGGCAGCAGAGGATTTCCATTCATTCTAAATCAGTTGGCTAAGGCAGTCCAAATACAGCACAGTACAACACAAGGGTGGTTGTGATATGTTATCTGGTTATAACTGCAATGATCTAAGGACATAGAAATCCTTCAGAAATCCTCCTACCAGAGTATGGGTGCTAAGGAGCTTCTGAAACCTTGCACTGTTCCAGCATGTGGTGTATGGTGGAAATCAGTTGCCCACAACCCCTGGATTGTGTGGGCCTGACAGGTAATCCGGGCTTTTCCCACAGGCAAGGAACACTGAGTGACCATCAAATCAAAGAGCCACTTCCTTCTTTTTTGGCCCATGGGATGCATAGGATTTAAAAGGTAATGGAGATTACTCCCATGCTAGAGCTCAGCTTCTTGCCAGTACAGGGCAGACCTGCAGCTGAGGAAGGTGGTGGTGCTGGGGGTGGCCACAGACACCCAGCAGGTCCTCTCCAATGGTGTCCCTATCTCCAACTTCACCTACAACCCAACAGCCAGCTTCTTGCCAACCCCATCTCGCTGTCCACGGGAGAGCAGTTTCGTATCAACTGGGCCTAGCAGATGCTATGGTGTCCTGTAGGGGGATCTGCTGCCCAGGGCAGCTAGGCAGTGGCTAGCTGTGTGTATGCATTTTCACACCGTCTGCTGTTTACCTGCAAAAGCTCTATGCATACTAGTTAAAGACCTTTTAGCAAGCAGAAGAGAAATCTGGCTCAAGTTCCTCTTTAAAACAATGCAATGATCTTGGGAGTTTCTTAATGAGTTTACATACACATTATTGTGCACAAAGGTCTTAAAGCGTGCAAAGTCAATGCCCGCCTACATTTTCCTGAATTTTTAGTGGCAAGAGATATTTGTGTCACTAAGACAAACTTTTAAGCATATTAGGTTAGCTGGCCCCTTACACAGGGGCCGTGCTAATCTCTGTATAAAAATATGGAATGCTTTGCAAATAACACTTTTTTCCAGGACTTGCTTGCTAGTCCGTATATTAGCATATCAAATCCTTTTGTTAAAGAATGTGGGAGTAAAATTCATTCCACCAAGTACCTTTAGTTGGAAGAAGGGAGAGGTTACCTGAAGCTAAGCTCAGCCATTTATCTGGCAGGCAGGCAGTTTAGGGAGGCCAAGAGAGAGTGAGGGAGAGAAAGTCAGGAAGAGAGCAATCTACAGAGAGAAGGACAGGGCAGAGAAAAGAGGAAGAAAGTTTTACTTGCCTGAGCACTCACAGAAGTAGTTTTAAATTTGGGGCCAAATTTGATTGCAAAGAAATTTAGTTGTGTCCTTCCCATGGTAAATGACCTGTGGAACCAGAATTTGCTGCCAAACATCCCCTGACATGGGCTTGGCAGCCCACCAAGGTCCACCTGGCCTTAATCCTCTGATGGGGACTAGGTAGCTCATCAAGGCCCAGGGGGCCTTAATACTCTGACAGGAGCTCAGCAGCCCACCAAGGCCCACTTGGCCTTAATATGGCAGAAGCCCCAATCTCAGGTCTTCTGGTTACTTACCTGAAAGTAGGAATGAATTTGCTGCTCTTGGACTGGTAGGAGGCAGAGCGCTTAGTCAGGAGAAAGTTACCTTGGGGGTCCTCTGGTGACGGTATTGTAGGACTGCTAGCTAAGTCTTGGGACCGCTGGTTGGATCCCCGGCCAAAGTGATGGGCGAAGCAAATGCACCGGGGAACCTATCCCAGGTTTCGGTACCAAATGAAAGGATCCTTCAGGACCCTCCCAGGGGACCACGCAGAGGCAGGAAGGCACAGGAGAAATTATTGTAAGTTTTAGTAGAGGGACCATATCTCCCGGCAAGATGGAGCACATGGCATCTGCCCCCATCCAAATTGCAAATAGGTCTGGGGGAAATGAGGGTGCAAGTGAGGTAAGATGCATCTAAGGGTGGGTCTGGGTGGAGAGAGGGAGTGGCCAGCTGTTTGGCAGGAACTCTGGGGCAGGGAGGAACTCAGGTGTGTGTGGAGCTGAAGACCAAAGGTGGGGATACTACTCACAATTGGGAAAACACTTTAATGGCGTATTTTCCATGCTTCTAGCTAATGGAGTTCTCATACCCTGGCACTCAGTTAAATGAAGGCAGCCAAGAGCACAGTGTTCTTGACTAACTTCTTACCCTCAATCCGGTCTCAGCTTCTTCCACTCAAGTTGGGAATCTGCTCCTGGCCCCAAGTGACACCAAAGTCTATTCCAAAGACCTCTGCAAAAACGGGTTTAACAGCCAAGGACACAAACCTGCAGGAATCAAGTTCTGGGAATGTCCATTTATCACCTTCTGCCCCTAGACACTCTTTGGATTTCCCTGCTAACAATCTGCACCTGTAATTGATCAGAGGCCTTTTGACCTCTGTCAGTAGTCTGCCATCTCCCCCAAATCTGCTTCTCCCCAGGAGTAAATTCCACTGTTCTTGACTTTTGCCCTTGGCCATGGTGTGCAGGCACCATCCTTTCCAACGTCCAGTATTTAGAACTCTCAGCTGTGGCTAGCAGATTTACACTACTCCAGCTCAGCTAGACAGCTTACAGCTCTTAGTGACCTGATACACACTGTTCCCAACAATGCCATCTCTGCAGTGCAAGCACACTGTAAACTGGGCTGTTTCTTAAATACTAGTTACACATTCTATGCTGTTTACAGCTATCTTCTAAAGTCTTAGCATTCTCCTCCTTGCACCCTAATTTTAACCCTGAAAAAAAATCTTGACCTAGAAAATTTGTTTTTCATTTTGGCCTCTCACTTTCCTCTGCCTTATTTCCCCGTCAATGTCAGGTGCTAATTGGATTAGCTGGTGTTTGTTGACAAATGTTCACCATTTAGTCCTGTATCATTCCTAAATATGAACCATAGAAACAGCTTCAGAGATTAGGTCAAATAAAGTCTTATTTTAAAAGGTCTGTTTGTTGGGCCCTATCTTCCAGGGTGAAGAATGGTCTTTTTTTTTCAGGAGCTTTGACACAAAATGGAGTTACACCCAGCTCTCTTGTACTCTGAACCCATTCAAGGGGTTAAGAATAGAAGAGCCTAAGAACAGTAGAATAATTTTCATTGTTCTGTTCCTTTAAGATTGAAATTGAAAGACTTTAAACAACTAAACTGAATGATTAAACCATTAATGATTACATCATTAATCATTGCCACCTGCTAATATCCTTTCTCCATCTAGGACACATTTCCTTTCCAGGAGCTTGGGAAGATCCTCCATTCTGCTTGTAATGTCAGATCATCCACTAAGGTCAAAGTGAAAACCAAAGAGAAAGCTGCAGGGAAATTCTAAAACTGACATGAACAGAGTTTATCAAATAAATGAGTGGAAGCAAAACATTGAAAAAAAGGGAAACTCTATAGAGGTGTAAAATTTCACAGATTTTTATGTCTAGATATGGACGTACATTGTTTTCTAATTTCCTTACTTCGTATACAAGGGTCAAAATTGTACAGAAAGGAAGCTTTATGGCATTTCACCTTCTTGGAAACTAGTGTGTTGAACTTTGACACAAAGGGTGAAAAGTGTGAGCGGGACTGAAAGGGCCTGAGGAAACTACAGGAGTGATGGTTATGCTCACCCTATTTAGTGTAGTGATGGTCACAGGTGTATATACACAAACACATCCAATTGTTCATTTTATATAGTTTATTACATGTCAATTATACCTTAGTAAAGGTGTCTTCTGAAAAGCCCACAGCTTAGGGCTGGGTTCTGCGAGGCAGCCCTGGGTGACCCCCCGTTCATGCCTCCTTTGAGACAAACCAAGCTATCTGCTACCATCGTCTGGAAGAGTGAGCAGGGGAGAGCATGAAGATCTGCGTGAGTCAAGGACAGAATAGCTGAGCAGAGATTGGATCTCTCTGTGCTCCTTTATGGCATCTCAGGCAGGCCAGAAGTTTCTAACTAGGGGCTTCACAAATGGGTTGACAGGGAAATGTCACCAGCAGTCACAATGTTTCATGGACATGTATTACGACAATTGTGGGATTGCAGGTGCCAGACCACAGCTAGCTCTAGACCAGAGTGGTGGGGGAATTGGCAGGAAGGCTTGTACATTCCTTGGGTTGTGGACACATGGCCTGTTAGGGAATTGGGGGTGGGGGGAGGGAGTAAAAAAAGAAGGCATTTTAGCCTTCCCTGGGTTATAAAGGAATGTGTCACCATGGCTAATGGCCTTCCTAAAGAGTCTTAAATAGATCTGAAATCACACCTAAAGTTTTTTTAAGTGGGAATGAAAATTGAACAGGAAGAAACTTCATTAATCTGACTTAAAATTGGTGGAATGCTAAAGGACACAAAGTCCGTATTATGTTTGGTGGCTAGGAACAGTTCTTGATTTTTGCTACAAGTACTTTTTTAGCGTATATTAATTGTACAAAGTACTGGGTTTCATTATGTGTTTGCACACATATAAATTGTATTCAGGTCATATTCATACCTCATCCCCTCGCCCCCGCCCCTGCTTCTACAATTTTTGAGGTATTTCCCCATTGGGTAATGTCACCCAAAGATGTCCTACAAATCATCAGGAAATGAAGTTTCCATTGCAAAAGCAAACACACAACCTCGTACTCCCCACAGGACATCCAAAGAAAACTCTTCCCCACCCCACCAGCACAGCAGCTCAGGAAAGCAGGCTGGTCAAGGCCATCTCCTAGGCTTCACTCTCAGAAAGGACAATTCTCTTGAGAAAATGCATTCCTGAAAAACACAAAGTCAACATTTGCACATCAGAGAGGAAACAAAAACAAATCTTCAAAGCTGGGTACCCTCCTGTAGTGCTAGCAACACAAGAAGCTGAGACGAAGTGGTGCTGTGGCTTAGTGGTAGAGTGCTCACCTTGAGCTGAATAGCTTAGGGACAGCGTCCAGGCCTTGAGTTCAAGTCCCATGACCAAAAAAAAAAAAAAGAGGCTGAGAGCTGAGGATCATAGTTCAAAGCCAGCCTGAGCAGGAAAGTCCATGTGACTCATCTATAAAAACCCAGAAGTGGGAGCTGTGGGTCTCATGATAGAATGCTAGCCTTGAGAATAAAAGCTCAGTAACAGTATCCAAGCTTTGAGTTCAAGTCCCAGTACTGGCACACGTATACACACACGTATACACACTGTCTTTGGCTTGTATTCTTCTTCTGTTCTTGTGTAAAGCTACTAGAAGGAAACCTTGGACTTGCACTTGGCAAACCCCATTCTTTACCTCTGCAAACATTCAGGAAAATGCAGAGCTCACCTGAATCTGAAGACAGACTCGTAGCTGTCCAGGTTCTCTGGTTGATTCCTGTGGCTCCTACATCTGCCCAGGGAGGCAGACCTAAGAATTTTAACCCCTTCAAGCTGGACCAATCTTGACTCCTTCCATAAAGGAGACGTGGTAGCAGCCTCCTCTGATAGGGAAAATTATTCTGTCCAACCCCTGGAAACAAAAGTGATCAAATGAGTGAAAACATATGCACTAAGAAGCCCATGTTCTAGGTTATAACGCTACCTGCTTTTTCCCTCACTAAAGCATGCCAAAATAAATTATGAGGACATAGCATGCCTGAAGTTAAAAAAGGCTCTAATTCAACCTACTCATTCAGCAAAGTAATCTTTCAGCCTGCCTGAAAATTTCCACAAATTTCTCTTACCTCTCTAAGGTATACCTTTCAGCCTATGTCACCAGCTACGTCACCAGGTCTGGAAAAACTACTCTCATTAACCTTTACCTAAAGAACTGTCAAGACATTGTTCATGCAGAGCAAAATTGAAGGCATAATTGGACCACTGAAGCTGAATGACCTCAGGGTACTGAGAAAAAGTTCTACTATGAGCTTCTCATTGGCCTGTAGATAGGAAATGGATGGATGCTTCTGTTGGGGGACTGGAGTGAGGAGCAGTGGAAGGCTGAAGCTGAGGCCAGCTGGTAAAACCAACATGGAAGTCAAGTCAGCTCAGTACACAGGCCCACTGTGCTGATGCCAATTTAAAGGGGTTTGTTGCTTTAAGCCTCTTCCTTTAGCACTAAGTTCTCTTGATTTTTTTTTTTTGTTGTTGTTGTTGCTGGTGGTGGTGGTCATAGGGCTTGAACTCAGGGCCTATGAGTTGTCCCTGACCTCTTTTGCTGAAGGCTAATGCTCTACTACATTGAGACATAGCACCACTTCTGTTTTTCTTGTGGTTATTTGGAGATAAGAGTCTCAAGGACTTTCCTGCCTTGACTGACTTTGAACTGCGATCTTTAGAACTCAGCCTCCTGAGTAGCTAAGATTACAGGTATGAGCCACTAGTGCCCGGTGCCCTTGAAAATTACAAGACTAATATTACAATATACTTCTCCAGAAACTATTAAAGGCATGAGTTAACATTCAACCTGGCCCTCCTATATATCTCTGAACTTCACTTTCACAGTTCAGCAGTATACTTTATACAAGAGAAACATTTTATTAATTTTAGCAAAAAACAGTTATATCTCAATGTGTAAAATAGTAAGGATGAATGATTCATTTATATGAATCCACATAAATTTTATCTTAGACTAAAGGTGCTCCCAACGTGGTGCTATTGACATTCTGGCCCAGATAGCTCTTTACTGGGGCTCTTCTTCACATCTGGTAGGCTGTTTAGCAGAGGTTGGCTTTTCCCACCAGGTGTGAAACACACACATCCTCACCCATACACATGTGCATACATTCTCAGATATCCTCTCGTCCATACTTGACCTCACATACAGGACACACACTTTCAAATGCCCATTTGCACTCCTCACACATGCATTCAGTCCTACATATACTCAATATACACCCATTCACTCATACACACCACTCACACTGACACACTCCACAAATCACACACTTGTACATGGTCACACACACACAGTGATTCTGATTGTGGCAGTCCATGTGCTCCACCACCCTTTGGGGACAACCTTGCTCTTGGCTGAGAACCACTTAACTATAGATGAATTTGGGGGCAGTGTTTACTCTCTACTCCTATTTTTGTTACACTCTTGTTATCTATAGAAAATAATCATAGACATTGCTCTACTGCCCATTATTTCTATGAAAAAACTATGGCTCTGACTAGCAAAGCCATCGAGGAAATCAAGGATAATATCTTCATATGTGAACTACATGGTGAAATCCCTTTTTACAATATATGCTAAAAAAATGAATGGCAGAATGGACAACTGGTTCTTTTGAGTAGTGGACAACATGGGAGGGGGAGGACCAAAGGAGAGGGTGAATAAGGTCAGGTAACTTTATGTGCATGCAGGGAAAGAGGAAAGGAAATGTAAAATGGCCTTCAGAAGGATGAGGTGAGAGAAGGGGACAGGGTGGATTTGATCAGGGACATTGTGTGCTCAGAAATACGACAATGAGGCTTCCTTGTACAAATGGCACTTGCTCATTGACAAAGGAAAGCAGAAGCGGAAAAACCTGGCTTAAAGCGCACTTAACTACCCTGCCTTGCTGCCTGCACTATAAATGTAATAGCCCGCGGGGTCCCGATAACCAGCGGGGCCCCACAGCCAGCGTGGCCTGTGGCCCGGCCTGTGGAGGGGGCGGAGCATCAAGAGCCTGACAGGGCTTTGAGGCTGACGTCCTCACCGCTTCACGGGGGGCCGCAGGAGAGGGATGCCATTCTACTGAAAGGGGTGGGGCAGGCCGCCCAAAGGGGGTGGGGTGTGCTGTTGGAAGGGGTGGGGCTTCGAGCCCGACACGGTGAGCTGCCTATTGGGATTGGAGAAGGGTCAGCTTGGGGGAGGAGCATGAATGGCGTCTGAAACCATGAGTCGGGGAGGGCGCAGCCTGTCTGGGTATATATAGGCTGCGTGCTCGGAGACCCAGGGGGATAGGGGGAAAAACGAGACTCCTGAGGAGAAAGAAGTCCGGAGGAGACCGGGAGTCCTGAGGGGAGGAGAGTAAGGGAAAGACCCAGAGTCCTGAGGAACACAGAGCGGAGGAAGAAGAGCAGGAGCGGAGGGAGAGGTTGCGGGAGGGGAAAGCCTGCGGGGCAGGGCAGGCCTGCGGGGCAGGGCAGGCCTCGCAGGCCATTTGGGCCTGCGGAGGGGCGCCTCCCGCACAGGGCAGGGCACAGGGCAGGGCAGGCCTGGAGGGCAGGGCAAGCCTGCGGGGCAGGGCAGGCCTGGAGGGCAGGGCAGGGCTGGCCTGGGAGGGCAGGGCAGGGCTGGCCTGGAGGGCAGGGCAGGGCTGGAGGGCAGGGCAGGGCTGGAGGGCAGGGCAGGGCTGGAGGGCAGGGCAGGCCTGGGAGAGCAGGGCAGGGCTGGAGGGCAGGGCAGGCCTGGAAGGCAGGGCAGGCCTCGCAGGCCTTTCGGGCCTCCTCTGGAGAGGCCTGCGGAGGAGAGGAAGGGAAGGGGGAAAGCCTGCCCCTTTGGAGGTTTGGGGGTCTGGGGTTGGGATCTGGGGTCGGGGCTGCCTATTGGAGCTTGGAGGCTGAGGCTGCTCTTGGATCTCGGTATCTAGCCCAGGGCAAGGCCGTCTCAGGACCGCTTTCTGGTGTACAGAGTGTGGCTAAACTTCTCTTGTCCGTCCTTCTCTGTCCGTGCCTCCATGGACTGTCCCGCTCTGGCCCTGACCCGCGCCCCCATCCTCACATTTACTTAAGTCTAGGCCGGCCTCCCCAGCGTCCATCCTGTGTCCAGTTGGTCGTCCTCTGAAACACAAGAACAAAGGGACGACTGAACCCCGAATCCAGAAGCCAGGAGCTCGCACCCGGGTCCCCCCCCCCACCTGGGGACGGGAACCCCGTTGACCGTGCCAAGGGCCAGCACCCGGGACCACGCAGCTTCCCCGGACCGAGCTCCACTGCCTGGGCAGACCTCAGCCCGTCCTGAGCGGCCTCACCCGTGCCTCTCCCGACCCTCGCCTCCAGCCAGCCCCCACGGCCTGCAGGGGCTCACCTCAGCGTGGGGCGGGCGGCTTTCTAGGGCTCCTCAGCGCGCAGCTTTATATATAGGGTGCCCCCGCCCCCAAGCCACCCACGGCCCAACCGCCCACCAACCAGCAACGGCTCTAACCCCTCCAACGGCCCTCTGACGCCACGCCCCTGGAGCTCCGCCCCCTAGCCACGCCCCTGGTGGTCCGCCCCCAAGCCACGCCCTCTCCATTGATGCCCCGCCCCTGGCCCCGGAGCCACGCCCAGGCGCCACGCCCCCAGCCCCACCCTTAGTGCCTGGCCCACGCTCCTCACCTTTGATGCCCCGCCCCTGGCCCCGGAGCCACGCCCCTTGGCACAGCTCTCCCTTGCTGGGGACAGCCTAGGTAACCCAGTTAATCTGGAAAGGCCTCATCTGGCCTCATCTTGATCACTTTGTCTTGGCCCAGGCAGGTGCCTGTGAGGAGCCTGGCTCACATTTTCCTGTGCTGCCGGGGAGCAGCCACACATTGAGCGAACCCAGGAACAGAGACACCTGTTCGTCAGGACGCCTTGACCTGGCCACAGGAGGGACCCGGGGGGCCGGGTTGGGCGGGAGGGCACCCACCACTGGCACAGTACGCCCTCTGCACGGTTTGGGTGTGGCAGGTGTCCTGTACTCACCTAACAGTAAACTGATGCCCGTGTCTGTGCCCATGCCTGTAGCAAAAAATGACGGGACCAGAGATGGTGCCAGGGCAGGAGAGGACCCGAGGCCAGGCACCTGGCACTCAAGGCTTTTGAGCAGACTCGGGGTCCGATTGGAGAGGCACCCCTTTCTGACACTAACGTAGACAGGGCCACCACAGGGCAGGTCTCTGCCACAGGGCAGGAGGGCCAGGCCGGACCACAGGGATCCGAGGGAAGGACAGGGTCTCATTTTTACTCCTAGGTCACTAAACTATCTTGGAACTTTACAGGTGTGGCTCTGCTGTCTGCAGGTCTTCACCCGTGAAAAACTCGTAAGATTATTGAATTACTAGTTTGTGTGTGTTTGTGTGTGTGTGAGAGAGAGAGAGAGATGCTTGAATTTTTTTCTGTTATTGCCATCAGGGCCAAAAAGTTCGTGATACCACATCTTAAACAATAAAAGCTGAGTTCTGTATGTCAAGCCTATCATGCCTGTTGAGGAAGGTGCAAAGCAGTCCAAGACTGTTGGGCAAAAACACCGCTCCCTATTCTAAAAGTAGCCCACCTAGTAAGCACAAAAGTCCCCAATAGGCCTCTCCCCACTTAAAAAAATGTTAGTTTATTCCATTTAGAGTTTGCTAAGTGTTTGTATTAGGTGGTTGGAATTATTAATTGTATACATTAATGTAGTAATATATTAATGTATTAATTGTATATATTAATAAGGCTCCTTGTGAGGATTACAGTGTATACCTGTGAAGTCCCACCTGTCTTTATCCATCCTTCTTCCGAACCTCTGGTAATCACAATTCTATGTTCCTGCCAACATTAGCCTTCTGTATATGGGTAAGAACATGTGGTACTTACCTCTCAGTGTCTGTCTTATTTCATGTAACATAATATTGTACTGCTCCGTTTTGCTGAAAATGGTACAATTTTATTTTTGTGACTAAATAATATTCAGTTGTGTATATTTATCAAATTTTCCTTTATCCATTTATCTGTTGTCGAGCACCTACATTAGTCCGTATCTTAGCCACTGTGAATAGTGTCACAATAAGCGGGCACATGGGTATTTGTTTGGTATGCTAAGATCTTTAGTCATAGAAACAGGCCAGCTAGATCATATGTGAAATCTATTTTTTTTAGCTTTTTTGTTTTTCCATACTGTTCTCCACTAAGTCTATATCAGTTTGGATTCTCAACAATGTATGTACTTATGTGTGTGTTAAGTGGACTATCATCTAAATTTAAAAAGGAAGGAAATTCCAACACATTCTGCAACACGTCTTAGAAGATACACTAAGTAACACAAACACCAAAGGAGTCATTCTATAGAATCTCTAAATATGAGCCCCTTGGAATGGTGGTTGCCAGGGCCTGGAGGAGGGAGAGGGCAGTGTTAGCCCTCTTAATGGATAGATTTTTCTGTTTGCCATGATGAAAAGAGTTCTAGAGATGGATGCTCATGATGGCTTCCCAAGATGCGTGTACTTCAATTCCACAGAATGGTTAGAAGGGCACATTTTGTGTTATCAATATATTCCCACATTTTAGAAGAGTCATTGGAATAATCGGTCAAGTAAACAAGGACTTGAAGTATCACAATACGTTTGTGGGGAAATTCCTGATAGTTCCATAAAAGCATTTCGGGTAAAATATGGTCCTCAAGTCCAATATGTGCTTCAAGTCCTTTAGGATGTGAATGTTTTTATTGTGCACACTGAGGCACAACTTAGGCCCTTGGGAACCTCTGAAGTGGGGTTGTCAGATCTAACACATAACAGCAGAACACTGTGGAAAGTTGGGATACATCAACAATAAAAAGACAATCAGTATTTGTCTAAACTCAAATTTGACAGAGGGTCCTGTATTTAACTGCTCCCCTACTCTTAAGGGTGGAAGCCATGCTCACTGTGAGGTTTGGAGCCAGGTGTCAGTATACCAGTATACGCAGTGAGGCTGGGCTGTGTCACACCTAGAGCCTGAGTTTTTTTCCCCTCACATCACAGGGAGAAGTCTGGAGAGTCTATGAAGGGTCACAGAGACAAATGTGGATTTTGCTTTGAGAGGATATTTGAAGCAAAGCCTTCATAAAAGCCCAAATCATGAACCGTGAAAAGTCTTCTTTAGGTCTGGTAAGAGAAGGGGAGGAATGAGACAAAAACGTCGAGGCCAGTTCACTCTTTGCTCAACATGGCAGACCACCATCTCACATGCCTGGGGCTTCCTCCTTGCTGTTGGAAGTTTCCATAGTAACAGTTTGCTTCTCCTCTGTCTCGCAAACCCAGGGTACAGTGAGGAATCCCTGGTGCTTCTGTCTAGATGCCTGTAGACGGCATGAGTTCTCCAGGACATGCTGAGCCACCACAGCTGGCTGTCACCATTCCCTAAGAAATCCCTTTCTGCTGAGGTTTAACTGCAAAGGAATTACAAATGGCAAATATACCCGCCAAGGAATGAAGATGGCTACCAGGGTTTAGGAATAGAGGACAGGAGCCAGCCCACGGAGGCCCTGGGTGTTCATCAAGCTGAAATCTTGCAGACATTAATTCCATTCTGTCTTCTGCCATAAAGGAAAATCCAGGAAGCAGTGGGAAAATGAAGGTATTTTTCTGAAGCATTTGTAACAGCCAGATGTTATCCCAGCCACAGAAGAGAAACAGTATATTCAGAGGAGCCTAGGAGACTCCAGGAATCTGGGATTAAAATGGCTTAGTCCACTGGAAGACCATACCCACTGTTTCTTCTGAATCATCCTTTTTCTCATTACATATATTCTCTCAGGAAAAAAGAAAAGTAGCCAATCAAGAATGTTCATCTTATTATAAGAGGGAAAAATACAATTGACAATAAAGGATGTGTTCATTCCAAGGTTTCCTTTCTCCCCACCCTCCTTCCTTTTCCTTACTCCTCTCCTACTTCCCTTCCTCCTTCCCTTTCTCCCTCTCGTATCTTTTCCTTTCTTTCTTGTGAGAATCTTGCTGTTAGGACAGGACCTGTTAGAACAAGGGCATGTCTAAAACAGCTTTCTTCTCTTTCCCCTTTGCCCCCCACCTCCCATGACTTGATGGGCATCTTTAAAGGTTTGTGTGGTAAACAGTGCCCTCTGCTGGAAAGTAACCGCTGTTTATGGCAGAAATCAGTTCGTAATTTGCAAAAAGAAAAGTTCACACTTGTTCTACTATGTTGCAATCTGTAGGATATTTTATTTTGAAAAGCTCCAAATACAATGCATAAAATACTGTTAAGTGCTCCATAAAATATTCAATGTTTACAAAGATCCATTTAAAAGCTTTATAAACAAAGCCAGGTCCCAGTGGCTCATGCTTATAATCCTAGCTTTTCAGAAGCCTGAGACCTGAGGATTGAGGTTTGAAGCCAGCTAGGCAGAAAAGTTTGTGAGACTCTTATCTCCAATTAACCAGCAAAAAGCCAGAGGTAGGGGCATGGCTCAATTGATAGAGCACCAGCCTTGCGTGAAAAAACCCAATTGAGGACCCGAGTTCAAACCCCAGTACCATCACACATACACATGCGCGCGCGCACACACACACACACACACACACACACACACACAGAGCTTTCAAAATGAGAACCAATGAATTCAATTTACACTTTAGACTGTTTAATAGAGGTATCTGTTGTACATGTGGTTTTAACCTAAACACAACATTTCTGGAAACAACCTGAGTCAGAAATGAAATATGAATGGAAGAGATTTGAATTCACACAAATATTTCTCCTCAGACCATTAGCAATGGTTTCAAGTAATGGTACGGCCACAAGTTCAGGGCTCGGGCCCAGGACAGGAATGAGGGAAAACTCCATGTTGGTCAAAGGCTCTGCTGAAGTCATAGGTCTGCACCTGGGGGCCCTTGGTCAGAGTGAGCTTCCTCAGACAGCCCCGGAATGAGGCCCGGCTGCTCAGGCAATTTTGCTTGACATTAGCTGTTGGAGAAAGAAGAGATGAACCTTGCTGGATTTGGTTGAAATTTTAGAAGAAACAAAAGTAATCTCAATGGGTCATCTATCAAAAACAGAATGTTTTCTATACAGGTGGTTTTAGTGAAGAACAGAATTCATAGAACATTTTTAACATATAATTTTAAGGCCTAGTCATGGTTTCTTAGGTCAGACAACAGATGTTTATTATCTGTAACAATTTCTTGGAACATCTGTAACTCATCCTTCTGATACAAAATTGCAATGTGCAGAATTGTCCCGTTTGGCCTTTAAAATGATCCTCAACTTTGGGAGTTATCTGAGGTGAGTGACCTTAATAGATCATCAAGCTTGCTTTTCCTCAGATCCAGGGTTCTCACTGATTAACTGGTGGGTAGATTATTTTAATGTTCTTAGGAATTTTCAATTAAGAGTGTTTGGAATAGCTTTTCTAAAATGACAAAAGATCTGTCACCAAACCATGCATCTTTCCGGATCCCCATTCTAGGTTCTCCTGAGCTAAGGGCTCCGCAGGGACCCCGCCTACAAGTTGATCCACAGGGCAGGCTCCATACGCACCTGGGTAGCCACCCACGTAAATGGGGTTGTGGGTGTCTGCAGAGGTGGACTGGGTGTGAGGACTTTCTGCACCAACAGCTTCCCCATCGACAATCAGCATGATTCGGTGCTTGCTTTTGTTGGCCTGAAGCATGTGCCATTTCCCATCACAGAGAGTCCTGCCAGCTTTCGGTTTGTAGGTGGCTGTAATCCTTCCCGCACCATTGTTGACATGAAACAACAGCTGAATAAAGCAATGGTGTTGGTGAGCAATAGTGTTCCCAGTCTTGGGGAAGAGAAGCTCCTAGCAGTGTGTTAGGAAGGAGGGCTGGCTAGGAGGAACAAATGCTAGGTATAAAATAGCCTTCAAAAGGATCCAGACACTATGTCCTCCCCTTACAAATTCAGAAATGGTGATGCCTGCCAGGTGCCTAATCCTAGCTACTCAAAAGAGTAGATCTGACGGACTCTGGCTCAAAACCACTCTGGACAGATAAAATTATGAAACTCATATCTTCAGCTAGCTAGCAAGCCAGAAGTGGAGATGTAGCCCAAGTGGTAGAGTGCCAACCTTCAGTAAAAGAGCCAAGCAAGAGTGTGAAGCCCTGAGTTCAAACCCTAGTACTGACACAAAAAGAAAAACTTGAAAACAAAATGGCGATTTGTCACCTGCTAGTAACAGGACTTGTCAGCTGCAGGACACTTCTGGGAGTGAGTAGGCCGACTGTGCTGTCAGCAGATGGCAGCTACAGAGGAATCTTCATCAAGTGCCTTCTGACAAACCAGATGCTCTATCACAGTGAGTGATTAACAAAGCCCTATGCTCTGCAAATGGCAGAGGTGAACGTGTTACCTGGCACCCCCCCCAAAACTCACAAACTGAAGTCCTAATTCTCAGTGTCCCTCAGAATGGGGCTTTCAAGAGATGATTAAATCAAAATGATGTCATTGAGTAAGACCCTAAAACAATATGACAGTGTCCTGATAGGAATTAAGAGACAGATCCACAGAGATAGGATAATGTGAAGCCACTGGCAGAAGATGGCCATATACAAACCAAGGGGAGAGAAGACACTAGCCTCTTGGCAGACAGAGTCCTCCCTCCAACACAGAGGCCACCCACTGTCTGGGACTTTGTGCTGCTTGCCCAAGCTGCCCAAGGCTAAAAGGAAGACCTTCAGTGTATTGTTGGAAGATTCTTAGGCTAACTTTCAAACTGTAAGTACTTTTTGGAAGTACACTGTGACAAATAATAATGGCTATTACAAACCCTAAGTAAACCACCAAACTTAGAAGCAAAATATACAATGTAACAAAAAAGTACATTTTTGTAGCCATTGTGCTACTGATAAATGTTTCTAGATGTCACATAAAAATTTTCAAAAAGACACCCTACAAATGTATGAATTTTGAATGAAGGGTCTTGTAATTTCTATCCAAATACTCTACCATTGGAGCCACATCCCCAATCACTTTTAATTTTAGTGATTTTTCAGACAGGATCTTGAGGTTTATTTTCCTGGGCCCTCCTTGGACTTTAACCCTCCTCTCTCTTCCTCTGAAACATCTAGATTTATAGGCATGGGCCATGGTACCTGTTCCTCAAAATTCTTTTAATATATAAATGAGGAATGCTGGGTGTAATTCATAACATGGAAATGAAACAATATGACAGTTTTATTTCAACATGAAGTAAGAGTCAGACAGAAGGTGAAGAGTAAGAAGTCACACATGAGTTTCCTAGATCCTCCCTACCCCTACTTTAAACACCAATGAGGACTCAGTAGTCATTACCAACAACTAAATGAGCCTGGAGCAGTCCAAAGCACAGAGATATATATTCTTTGTTTTCCAGGAGAAACATTCTAACACCTTACACAAACACCAGCTACTCTCTGCAAAATGCAGCCAGGCAGAGAGAGGACCCAAAGGACCATGACTTCCAGCTCTCTGTGGCATAAGTGTGGTATGGCAGAAACTCCCAAGGTCTCCAGTGCCCCTGGGGAACACGGCTGATGGCTGAAAACAAAGAGGCAGAAACGCCCCAAACAACAGGCAGCAGAATCCAGGTCCCCAAGGGACCTTTGCCAAATGCACTGGAAGCAGATGCCATGGTGCGGCAATGCTGAGCCCCAGGCTACACTACTGACCACAGCTGCCGCCACCTGAAGATAAGAAGCAGGAGCCATGTTGAGAGTGCTGCTGGGGAAAGAGCTGCAGAAAAGAGAAGGGCAGCCAGATTCCTGCACGTTTCCAGGTGCCCTCACAGAGTGGACAGGATGAGCACTGAGGACAACTCTGGAGGAGACAAGGGGTAAAGCTAAAGAGATGTAAGTACAGTGCACTGTTAAGCTCGTTTTGTTCCCAACCTAAGAGGAACAGGGGTGGCTGGGAAAAGCAGAAGAGTTAGTTATTGTGGGGGAAAAACTATACTACTATTTTTACATCAAAAAAGAAATATTAGACTACAGTCTGCCCCTCCCAGGAAGTGACACTCTACAATAAGTAACTTAACTGTTGAGCAGAGTATAGTAGTTCACACCTATTAATACTAGCTACTTGGAAGGCAGATATTAGGAGGTTCAAAGCCAAATCTGGGGAAAAGTTGGACAGGGCCCATCTCAACGAATAAGCTGAACAGGGTGGTATATACCTGCCATCCCAACTACATGGGAAGTGAAAATATGAGGATCACAGTCCAGGCTAGCCCTGGAAGAAAGCAAGACTTTATCTAAAAAATAACAAAAGCAGAAAGGGCTAGGGCATGACTCAAGTGGTAGAATGATTGGAAAAAACATAGACCTACAAGAAATCTTGCTGAGTGTAAACACCAAGCTTAAGAGAACAATTGCTGCAAGGCGTTGGTGGGTTCCATCCATAATCCTAGTTACTCAGGAGTCTGAGATCTGAGGACCGAAGTTCAGCGGGAGCCTGGGCAGGAAAGTCCATGAGACTCCTTTCTCTAAATAAGCCAGAAATGGAGATGTGGCTCAAGTAGTAGAACACTAGCCTTGAACACAAAAGCTTGAGGACAGCACCCAGGCCCTGTCTCCAAGCCCCAGCACACACACACAAAGAACAATTGCTGCATAAACTCATTCATGTTACTCTGGTGAAATAAATGCAGATGCAGACCAGCTCCATGGCTCTTTGAGTTAGAAGTGCAGTGTTGAGGCTGCAGTTACAAGTGAAAGCTGGGTCTGGCGCTCGTGGCTCACGCCTGTAATCCTAGCTACTCAAGAGGTTGAGATCTGAGGATCGCGGCTCAAAGCCAGTCCGGGCAGGAAAGTCCATAAGACTCTTAATTCCAATTAACCACCAGAAAACCAGAAGTGGAGCTGTGGCTCAAAGTGGTAGAGCACTAACCTTGAGCAGAGAGGCTCTGAGACAGTGCCCAAGCCCTGAGTTCAAGCCCCACATCTGACCAAAAAATGAGAAAAAAAAAGAAAAAGAAAAGGAAACTGGGAGGGAACTGTGGTGATAGTACAATTAAGTGTTGTAATAGTGGTGATGATGTAGTGTATATCAACACCACACACATGCATGTGAATATACACACAACACACACACACATACACTGAGTATAAATGAACAAACTGTACTTTGCACAGTTGTCTATGGCGTAGATTTAATGTGATCCTAGAGGTTTTGTGAAGCTCACCACTTGAAAGCCAGGGGCAGGGAACCTAGAGACCTCTCTGTGTTTCATTGGAACTCTTTTTTTCATTTTTAATTTTTATACCAGTATTTAGACTTGACCTCAGGGCTCCTGCTCTTGCTTGACTTTTTTGCTCCAGGCTGGTGCCTGGAGTCATATCTCCTCTTTTGGAGGAGGTATATTAGTTAATTGCTAGTTAATGGAAGAGTCTCATGGGATTTTCTGCTTGGATCTCAGTATCCTGAGTGGCTAGAACTGCAGCTACTATACCTAATTAACCTGACCCTTCCAATGAAAAGTCTACTGTTAAAAGGAACAGGACATCAGATGGGCAGCATACTGCTGACAAGGTAAGGGGAAAAAAAGAAGTCTTGTATTGGAGCTGTCATTTCATGTAATTCAAATGTATAAAAAGGTTATTTCCAAAATAGCTCTTTAGGATTATCTGTTGCTAAAACTAAGCTGTGAGTCGAGTGCAGAATGGGAAACGTAGGTCCTGGCATTTTTGCTGTGCTTGACTGCTCCATGTCTGACTCCAGCGAGTGGGGTCCAGGTGGGTAAAGCCTCACCTTGCCATCTACAATCTCCAGGCCGATGGCATCCACCTTCGCACTGCTGATCCCCAGGAGAACGCCATTCTCGGAAGCAGTACGGAACTCGAATGTGATGTTTAAATCTGATCGGACTCTGTAGCCTTCTTCAACTGAAACACACACAGGCAGTGACGCTGAGTTAGGGGTGAGTCCCACCGGGCCCAGGATGGCTGGGCCTGCTGGGTATTTGGGGACTAAATCAGAGTTCAAACTTGGATCTAGCTCTTCCTCTGCATCCAAGCTCCCTCCCCGAAGCAAGTCACTCCTGCCTTCTAGATCCTGTGTGTAGAAGGGTGGGGGAAGTCTTTTTCTCATGGAGCTGAGATTGATCTGTACCACCATTCTTCATCATGCAGGAATACTCTATCTTCCCAGTGCCCATGGGCTTGATATATCATTGTCTACTGTAAGCCAAAGTGCACACCAAATGTCTTAAAAGTAGGAATTGAATTGAATGGTTTTTTTATTCAGGTGATAAGAAAGCTGCTAAGTGAACTGGGGATATTAATCATCCCAGACAGTTGTTACTAGAGAAAGCCTTTTTTAATGTGGACGGTGAAAGTGCTTTATATAAATTGAGGACAAATACAGAGGAAGAAGCCAGCAGTCCATGTCTGCCCTCTGCCAGGAGTCATACCAGTCCTGGTAAGAGAAAGCCTTCAGAAGGCCTCCCAGTGAGCACCAGGTCTGAGAAGGCTTTGCTTGAACAGTCAGAAAGCCAGGAAGAATGGGTAAGGATCTTCCTTCAGCTTTCCAGCTGGATCTTGCCTTACCATCTCCTTGGATCTACATCATCTTAGAGCAGAGGGCCTTTATTTTTTGAGACCTACTGAGATATGCACACATACCAAGAGCTGCATAGCCACTTCCTTCAAAGAAAGTCCCTTCCTGGGCCACCTCATGGCACCTGCCCACTGCAAAGGCAGACTCCGGGTTCTCCTTGTCCAGAGGCTTGCCATTAACGGTCACTTCCCCGATGCAGGCAGGAATGCTGTGGGTGATCTAAACCACAGGACATGGGAAAACAGGTGGTGGTCATTATGGGGAGGTAAAAGCATCAAAGTTGTTTCAACAAACCACGTAACACTATCACCTTGCAGATCCTAAAATTTTATTGCTGTAATACCTCACAAGAGTAGCTTAGAGCTACTCTTTGAGTATCTTTGCTAATAATGGATTTTACTGTTTTAGTGAAACGCTGAATGATTGCTAGTCCACTGGACTTGACTAAATTGTTTAGGAGCTAAGTGGCCTTTTGAAAGGTGACTGGGGATGTTTGTGAGCTGTCAGGAAAATGTTCTAAGGAGATGCTCTGACACCTGACCTCTGAACATCTATATCTTACAGGTAAGCCCAGGCTCAAGCTCATCTTATTGTGCCAGTACTGGAGGGCTTGAACTCAGGACCTGAGCATTGTCCTTTAGCTTTTTTACTTAAGGCTGGCACTCTAAAACTTGAGCCACAGCTCCACGTCTGACTTTTTGCCAGTTAACTGGAGATAAGAGTCCCATGGATTTTTCCTGCATAGGCTGGCTCTGAATTATGATCCTCAGATCTCCGCCTCTGGAATAGCTAGAATTACAGGCATGAGTGTCCAGTGCTTCACTCAAGCAAGGTGACTTAAACAGGAGCTATGCATCTCTGCAGAGTGAGCCCAAGTCTAACACTGGTCCATCTTGAAGGCTCTCTTACGTTCCCAATGTTCCTGGCTCTGTACTGAGCAGGGAGGCCTCCCAGGCGCAGCTTTCCTTCCACATCCAGCATGGTCCCATCTCCCACAATGCTCACTGCAGGGGCCTCCTGGCCATCCACCGTCAAGAAGCCTTTTCTCTTAGAGTACTCGGTCTTGACCTACAACAGAAAATATCCAGATTTGTTTTTGTATGTTTGCACTGGTTCTGGGACTTGAACTCAGGGCCTTGCATTCTTGCCTGGCTTTTTTGCTGATGCTCTACCATTTAAGCTGCAGCTCCACTTTCACCTTTTTGGTGGAATTGGAGATAACGGTCTGATAGACTTTCCTGCTCAAGCAGGAAATTGTGATACTTAAATCTGAGCCTCTTGAGTAGCTAGTATTACAGGCATGAGCCACTGGTGCTAGGCTACCACATCTAGAATTTGTAAGCAACCTGAGAAAACCCTTACAGATGTACAAGTATTCTGAGTAGCTATAACAGCCTGAGCAACTCCCTGAGGGATAGCTTTGATTCATGCATATTTGGCATTGGGAGCAGGCTGAGAAGTGGAGGTATGCTGTAAACCAGAGTGTGTTCTCAAGTCTTGGTTGTTGGAAAGCAATTAGCATGATGGCTGGCTTGACTCTTTTATATCATAGGTAGGCTTTATGTCCTTTTGTCAAGTTGAAAACATTTATAGAACCTTCCATTCATTCTGTCAATGGTTGCTGAGTATGCTTGGCACTGAGCAAGGCCCTGGAACATTTCAAAGAAGAACATAAAAGAGCCCTGCCTCAAAAGAACTCGCATCCTCTCAGGAAGACACCAGATACAAAGGAGCTGGACTCTGAGAGCCACAGCTTTCCTTCCAGGAAGTGGACTGATCTCCAGAGATGGAAGGAACAACGCACAGACAGGTGACCACAGCCTCCTGAGAACATACCGTGTGCCACTTGCCATCATTGAGCAGCGCAGGGTGAGAGACCCTGGTTCGGCCTTTGCCAAGGTCAAACATGAAATGGAGGCGGCCAGCATGGATTTGCAGTGTGGCATAGTCTGCTTGGTTCTGATGAGCCAGGTGGTAGATGAGACCACTAGAGGCAAACGTTCGGATGCTCAGCTGAACCAGGAGCCTGAGAAAGAATGAAAGCTCATTACCAAAACACCAGAAAAGCAGCCTTCAGTGTTTATAAAGTAACCTCCAAGAGCGAACCCGAATGTGGTTCTCTCCATAGTGAGTGTGTGGAGGGTCCTACTCTCACCACACCTCAGGTCATTCAGCAGTGAAAACTTTCCAGGGACTCTTGGACCATACTTACCTCTTTCTCACAGCTGACTGGTTGAAAGGCAACACCAAATGGCTGCTCTGTGAGAGGCCAAACTGGTGAGCACCAGAAACGTAGCCTGAAGTTACGTCCGCCGCACACTGGCTCTGTAAGAGAATCACAGGACACCCAGTCACCTGCCCCAAGACCACACTAACTAACAGATGCATTCTTCCACAAAGAAAGCATCCGGGAAGCCATTGTGGCAGAGCAGCAGCAGCCACCAGTGTGCACAGTGGTGCAGTGTGTTGGTGCACAGTGAATGATGCTTTGCTGCTAAGCTTTTTTCTCTCCAAGAGAGTGTTGAGAGCCTCTGCCTGTCACCTTCATCCCACTGGAGTTCACCTTCATTTTACAGGAGTAACTTTCATCAGGCAGAAGGGAAAAGGCCTGGCTTTCCCCCACCTTCTGGGAATAGCTCCGAGGAGCCACAGCACAGGCATCGGGAGAGGGAAGTGCCCACAGAAGATAGGTCTTAGGAGACCTCCAACTTGACACCTTTAAGTCCCAAGGACAAGAGGACGATGAAGACGAGAAGAGTGGGTCTGTGTAGGCTTCTCAGAGTGCAAAGCAAAGGGAGGCTCAGACTGACAGTGTTGTGGCAAGGAGTGGTAGATAGGATGAAAAACAAATTGTCCTGAACTCAAATACAGGTCCTGCTTAGAAGATGCTGCTTTTGGGTGAACAGGCTACTTCAAAACAGAAAGCAGAAGCCAGAGGGGGACAAAGAACAATGGATGAGTCTCCCTGAATAAATCCAGTCATTTTTCTTGAGCAATAATGATGCGGACAATGGCTTCTACTCAGTATTTATGTGATGCTTTTCTACCTTCCTGTGAAGAAGAGCAGAGCCAGGGAAAGAGGGAGATGGTTCTCAGAGCTTACTCATAGTGATACCACACAGCCTCTCCTTTTGCAGGCCAGAAGGCTCAGGGTCCTGCGTGGGTTGACCTATCACAGCTTTGGGGGAAGTTGACATGATGTCTCATTAGGTGGAAAAACTTTTTTCATTTTTCTTCCCCTATGGTTTGTATCTCTGCTCTAAGCCATTCTCTCAGCAGTCACCTTGGCAGTCCTCTTGGAATTCAGGAAGGACAAGGACTGATAAGGCTACCATGACAAAGGACCAAAAGTACTCCTAAGAAACAATACCATTTCCTCAGGATAGACCATCCACCACCAGGCAAAGACAGAAAAGCTGACTTTTCTAGGGAAGTGTATACCTTTCCATCTTGTGAGAATTGTTTTTCTGAAATAGGTGGCTTGGCCTGATTGTGTTCTGGTTACATTTTATTCCTGCTATACTTTAAGAAAATCCTCTTACAAGCTCATTTTAGTTATATCCTGCTCCGTTTAATTAAGACACCATGTTCTTGTTAATTAAGCTACATGGTAGCAGACTGTGAACCTGAGCTTGGCCAATCCCAGCAGAGGGGCAGGGCCTGCTTCATTGGGGATAGAAGGGGGCAGCCCACCTGTTCCAAGTGCTTGCTGAATTTAGGCTGATGGCTCACCCTTCTGCAGAAGTAAACTCTGCCTTGTCAAGTTCCTTTTGAGTTGGTGTCATTCCTACACAACACCTCCAGCATCCTGAGATATTGCTAACAGTGTGATGATTTGTTTGTTCTAACTGGTGATGACTGTGATAACTTCTCTGGAACCCATTCAGAGACCAAGATTGAAGTATTAAGACTTTAATAATTAGAAATCTCTCTCTTTCTCCCCTCCATCCAGTTCTTTGCCTCTTATAAAACAAAAAGCTCAGTTCTGTACCCTGAAAATGGTTGGCAATGTACTGAAGTGCTGTCTTCTGTGGCTGCCATGAAATAATCTCTCTGATCTTTACCATGTGTTCTTTATTTTGTATATAGGGACAAGTGGCCAGACTCAATTAGTAGAGCTCCCAGAGTTTGGGTCTGAATCAAGGCTCCAGTTTCAACACCATAAAAGGAAGCCATACTTACAGGTTGTGGTAAAGTTGGGGGCTCTGGTGGGACCTCATTATCCTCTCCATGAAGGGCTGACCTGGGCCTTTCTATAAGCAAGCAGGTGCCCAGGTTTGCTGTCTCATAGTCCTTTGCACGGGTGAAATCCACAAGTCTGTAAATAAGCAAGAAAAAGTTTTCCATAGGAACTCATGTATATGAACACTATGCAATTAGTATTCATTAAAAGTCATTCATATACTACTTTTAAAGTACCTAAGCCAAACAGCCTTCATAGTAAGAGTCATGTATATCTACCATTTTGTATCTTTTGTTTATTCTGCTCAAAATGACTGCCAGCCCTGTAGGCCAGGCCCACGTAGGTGACCTGGCCATTCTTAGCAGATGGTAGGCTTCCTGCTGTCCCCTCCTCTGGTAGGCTTGGCTAGGCTGCCACAGGATGATGTCCATTTCCCATAGCAATGCCCAGTGACCTTCATTAAACACTGACCTCTGTGCTGTTATGTTTTATGGGGTTTAAACTGGGGTTTAAACTCAGGATCTCACATTTGCTTGGCTTGCTTGATTAGTTGGTGCTCTATCACTTAAACCATACCTACAGCCCTGCTTTTGGCTAGTTATTTTGGAGGTGTCATCTTAGACTGCTGAGGTAGACTTTGAACCATGATCTTCTTAGTCTCAACCTTTTCAACAGCTAGGATTATAAGCATGAGTAACCAAGAATCATGAGCTGTACTTGTCCTTTATTCTGTGGTTCTAACACAGTTTCTTATCCAGTGTGCCCACTGGCATTTACCCAGGACATTACTAATGAGCTGAAGGTGCCTGCTCACTCAATGAATAAAGGAGCAGCCAACTGGCTAAGTGAATACATGACTTGCAAACAACAAAATCCAGGCTTAGATGTGGTCATTCATTCCACCTTTTATTTTTGCCTATTTCAGAGACTCCTAAGAAGGAATTCTATGGGGAAAGATATTGTAGCTGTGAGAGACTGTTCTCCAGGTCAGCTGGCTGAGGCTTTCTCCTGATCCGGAGCCCACTTTCTGAACCCTGGATCAGATGTTGGCCAGCCTTCTCTCAGCAGCCTGCCAAGGCTAAGAGTGAATGAGAAGGGTTGGACAGCCCACCAGCATGTGCTAATTCCTTCTTATTCTACACTCCATAGTAATGTTTTAGGAGGGGTTATTGAAGCTGCCAGTAGCCCATTAGGATTACTTCAAAAAAGTGCACTTAATATAGCAATCTATATGTATTTTTGAAATGCAGGGCAGAAATGTATTTTAACTTCTATCTATGCATGGCAGAAATGTATTTTAACTTCTATCTATCTTTAACTTCTATCTATCTACTTACCTACCCAACTAGTATAGGAATTTGAATTCAGGGCCTCAAGCTTCTAGGTAGGTACTCCATCATTTGACCATGCCCCAAGCTCTTTTTTGATTCAGTTATTTCTGAGGTAGAGACTTGCATTTTTGCCAGGAGCTGGTCTCAGATTGTGATCCTCCTAAACTATGCCTCCTACCTTGTTGGGATCACAGGAATGAGCCGCCACACCCAGCTGATCTATTTGTTGGCTCATAGCTCTAATGTTCAATAATTCTTTTAATAAGGTAAAAGATTTGTCCATCATTCTATTACAACAAAATTTATTTGGGGAGACTTTGATGATAGAACAATGGAATTCACTGTTGTTCTTGTTTTTTAAGAACGTAGAGAAATACACTGCAGGTTCATGTGGGAAGGCTAGAAAGCATGTGAAGAGCCTGGTTATACTTACTCCAGATCAAAAACCAGGTTTTTGATACAGCCATGGAATGAGCGCCGCATTTTGAATACGGATGTATCCTCGCCCTCAGGAAGGCCTCCTACGTACATGTGTGACATATTCAGTGTCCTGTTTTCTACTAGGGAGCCCAGCCGGATTTCTACTGGGTTGTTCTCATCTAATTGCACAGTGATAATTCTGAAAGACCGAAGGAAGAAATAAAATCATTTAGTTATAATTAAAATATAATAAAGAATGAAATGCTATTAAATATCATTGAATTTGATTTCACTATAGAGAATATATGTATATGTGCAATACATATGTATATAATATATGTTGTGCATCTATACTATATATTTTGTATATATGATATGCATATATAGTATATATACATGTTGCATATACATGTATGTGTATATGTATGTATGCAACATGTATATAAAATCTACATATATACATATATTGTGTATATACATACATATTGTGTATACAGTTTATATATACACATACAATATATCTTGTATCCTTTATGTATACAATGTACGCATATATGCAAAATGTATATGTATGTAAACTCTATATTTATAATTTTCCATTGAAATAATCCAATAGAAAGACAATTTATATAAAGCCCCAGTAAGAAACAGAGTAACGCTTACTCAGTGTAGTATTAAGCTTGCAGTATTAAACACCTTCCTACCAAGCAGATAACATTGACTCCCAAGGAAGTATTCTAGCAACTTGCTAGAATTATCTTAAGAAGTTAAGAACTATGATTGCTATGCTGCTATTCTGATTATCTCATGATTGCTATGCTGCTATTCTGATTATCTCATGATTGCGATGCTGTTATTCCGATTGTGCCAGCCACTGTGCTGCGCAAGGCATCCTCAGGGCTCCTGCTGGAGAAATACCTCCGATTCCGAACCAAGGAGATAGAGTGTTCTTCCCCGTCGTCCAGCGAGCCCCTGGGCGCGTGCAGCAGGGCCTTCCTCAGGCTGCCTCCATTCCCAAGGCTGATGTGTACTTCAACGTGGCCTTCATTTAGCAGGATGGCATAGAAGGGCTGGGGAGGTGGCAGAGATGTTCCCACGCAAAACACATTACTAAATGATTTTTACCTCTCATCTTAAATAGACAGCATGGGTATATTAATACTGGGCAGACAGTGTTTTAAGAATTCACCATCCGTTACAACTATTTCAAATTGAATGTTACTTTTTGTTTAATCTCTGTTCATGTATAAATTGCATTCGACATGATGCTATCATTATTAATCATAACAAACTTTTCCACTGAAAAGCCTCATCTTTACTAATTACTGCTACATGAAGTACCAAGATGTGGCTTTACATTGTGAACATACTAAATACCACTGAGTCGCTCAATATAAAATGGTTTATTTTGTGCGTGTGGATGTGTGTTGGGGGTGGGGGAGTTTGAACCCCTTGCTATTACTTAGCTTTTTTGCTCAAGGTTAGTGCTCTACCATTTGAGCAATACCTCTTCTTCAACTTTTTGTTGGTTAATTAAAGAGTCTCACAAATTTGTCTGCCCAGGCTGTCTTCAAGCCTGGCTCCTGAGAGCTCAGCCTTCTGAGAAGCTAGAATTACAAATGTGAGACATCAGCATCTTAGACATTTTTGGGGGTTGGTTGTGGAGCTCAGGGATGGCCCGCTGTCCCTGAGCCCTTCTGTTCAAGGCAGGTGCTCTATCACTTTGAGCCACAGTGCCACTTCTAGTTTTCAGGTGGTTAACTGGGGATAAGGATCTCATGGACTTTCCGGGCTGACTTTGCAGGCCATGTTTGTGTCTGTTCCTTTCAAGGTATTCCTGCCCCAATTGGAAGTTAAGGACTTGAAGTTTTCATCTCAGGATGGACACTAATGACCACATGTGGAAGAAAGTGCAATGCCTGAGCCCTGTGATAAGCTTTAGTCAGAGGTAGACATTACATATATACAGGAAAGTTGGACTGTGTCACACAGGGCAGCATTGATTCATAAGGGGAAAACAACCATGATACCTCCCTATGATTAGAAATGCATATCCATTAAAAAAAAAACAGGGACACAGTGAGTGACAAGTGTTTCCGGAAGTCATTTCCCTCCCTCCTGGACACAGTGGCTACTCACCCATGGCCTTAGCAGCCCCTCGACATCCTTGCCCAGAGCCGCCAGGATGATGCCGCTGCTGTTCTTGGTGGCAAATGTGACCAGAAACTCTGATTCTGGTGATAAAGGCTTGGGTGGCAACTCAATGTAGCCACCTCTCAGGAAGCTGACACTTCGAATCGGCTGGTGGGAGCAGGGAGAGAACATGGTACTGTCTCAGCTGCAGGCAGAAGGACAGCTGTTCCCTCTCCTCCCTTTCCTACCCACCCCCAGTGGAGACCTTGTCTCCTTACTGTGTTGATCAGTCAGTAGGCATTTATAGAAACACAAGACAACCTTTGTGGAAATGCTTCCTACCTCCAGCACACAGCCTTTCCTTACTCCATAGGAACTGCGGAGCAAATCAAACGACGACCTTCCTATTTCCAGGTTCTTGATACAGCCTACATAGCTTTGGCTGGTGACACCCTTCCTATAAGAAAAGACATGAGAATTTTAGGGTTTTTTTTTTTTTCATTTTTGGTACTAGGTTTAATGCTGGGCCTCGCACACTTCTATATAAACATTCTGCAACTAAGCCAGGTCTTCTGGCTTTTTTACACTGATTATTTTGAGATATTGTCTTGGTTTTTGCCCAAGCAAATACCTGGACCACCATCCTCCTATTTCTTGCTTCTGGCAGTTGAGATGACATATGTGCATCATTGGAATGGGTTTCCTCTGCTGAGGTGGAGTCTTGTAGACTTGGCCTGAAATTACTCTACCCTTCTGATCCCAACCATCCATGTGGCTGGAATGAGAGGCATGCACCACAGTACTCAGCTTTTGGATGAGAAGGAGTCTTGCAAACTTTTTTCCTTCGCTGGCCTTGAAATGTGATCCTTTTGATGTCAGCCTCCTGAGAATCTAGGTTCTACATCTGGCTAAGAGTTGGGTTTTATAATTTCATTTCTGACAGAATAAAAAAAAATAAGCCTACATTCCTGTTTCCAGACATTACTCTGCAGAAATGTCTAGGCCTCCTTCTTTGAATGAATGGTATTGATGGTGAGAACTTTAGGTCAAACAATGTCTCTTTAGTGTTATAAAAATGAGTTTTAGCTCTATGGTGGGTACCTATACACAACATGTTTATTATTTAAGGAAAATTCCTGCAGCCAATACAATTAGATATATTCATTGAAGTACAGGCCAATTATAAGAAAAGCAGGGCATGGTTACCAGGTTATTATAGCACAGAGATCATAATCAGTGCTCAGGGAGAGCAGGACAGTCACCTCCTATGGAAGCAAAGTGGGAGTGACACAATTTCTTAGAGTCCAATGGCAAGAGAAGTCATTGGATGTTATCTTTCTTACATACTCGCTAACTTTGTCACAAAGGAAATAAACGGATTTGCTGAAATCTGGGTATAGATATCCAAACAATATCAATTTAGCCTCCAAGCAAATGCGGTTTATTTCTTTGCGGAAGTCTCTGTACTCCTAGCTGAGGGCAGGCTGTAATGTAGTCAGGCTCTTATTTCCAAGATAGGACTACTTGTGGATCTTTTCACTGGACTCCTGTGTAACAGCTTTCACAGCGCCTCCTACTGGTAACTCTTGTGTTGAAAGAGCCATCGACCTTTAAGGAACTACAGGATATAAGCAGATCTCAACCTTTCTGGATTGCAGTGTCTTCTGTATAAATGAGGATGCTGTGCTGAATGATTCCTGAGTCTCTTCTACCATAAAGTCCATAATTTTGGCATGTCCTTTCACCCAGTGTCTACACTGTGTGCCAGTAGAAGAACTGTACCACTTCTGTGGTGGCAGTTGATAGCCTGTAGTCCCATCATGAAAGGCTTAATATCATCACAGGGATTTGGAGACTGGTGCTGCCTTAGCAGAAGCATGAGATATGGTACGTGACACACTTTACTGGGGTTTAAAGGTATGCATTTGGAAGACAATGCATTTCTGTTGTTTGAGCTAGCCTGTGTCTATTATAGCAGCCCTAGCAAACTAATACATTTAGTGATTAGAAAAGAAAATTCTTCAAATCTGTATCATACCTTCTAACTTTTTCCCCCTGGTACTGGAGATCAAATTAGCAGCTTTGCATATTCGAGGAAAGTGCTCTATATCTGAGCCTTACCTTACCAGTCTTGACCGAGGTAATCCACCCACATAAATCAGATCCTTTTCTAGTCGATTGAGATCTGAAGATGCTCCTGGAGTTTCACCTTGCTTGGTCTCTTTGTCACTAGAGTCATAGGTATCAAAAACAGATAGCAGTCCTAAAAGGGAGATTGGAAGGATGAGATCAGATTGACTTTTGTGTGTGTGCCTTGGTAATGGGACTTCAATTCAAGGCCTTGTGCTCTCCCTCAGCTTGCTTGCTCAGAGCTAGTACTTTACCACTTGTGCCACACCTCTGGTCCAGCAATTTGCTGGGTAATTGTGGAGAATGTCTCAGACATTTTTGCTTAGGTTGGCTTCAAACGTCAGTCCTCCTGGTCTCATACTCCTAAGTAGCTAGGAAAATAAGTGTGAACCACAGATGCCTAGCTAAGGCTTTCTATATTTAAGTAAACACAAACTTCTGCCAACAAGGTTAATTTACATTAAAAAGATACCACTTGAAACCACACATTTCCCTACCCAAGGTTCTTCACTATTAAAGGACAAGTGACCAAAGACAATAAATCCAGAATAAACATTGCTATATAACATCAGTAACTGTGTGAAAGAAAATAAAATGGTTGTGATTCTTGATTTCCAATTCAGCATTTGTTATAAAAGAATGAAAGCATAGTAAAAAAGAACTGTAATTTTCCTCCAGCAAAATGTGAAACTTCTTGCCTTATATTCTAAAGACAATGGTTACATTTAGTTAGAATATCATTCAAGAATGTAGTTGTGGCCAGACACTGGTGGCTCATGCTTGTAATCCTAGATACTTGGGAGGCTGAGATCTAAGGATCATAGTTCAAAGCCAGCCCAAGTAGAAAAGTCCCTGTGAGACTCTTATCTCAAAAACTGGAAGTGGCACTGTGATTCAAGTGGTAGAGCACTAATGAGCACAAAGAAGCTCAGGGACAGGGCCTAGTCCCTGAATTCAAGCCCCATAACCACCTCCACCACAACAAAAAAGAATATAGTGAAATGGGGCACTGGTGGCTGTAATCCCAGTATGTAGGAGATGAGATAAGGAGAATCACATTTTCAGGCCAACCATAGGTAGAAATGCCTGTGAGACTCCATCTCTATCTCAAAAGGGAAACTGAATGGGACCTGTCATCTCAGAAATGATGAGAAGCCTAAAAATAAGTTGACTGAAGTTCAGGTATGCCCATACAGGAAGACACCCCATCACAAAAGTAACCAGCACAAAACAGGGCTAGAGGTATAGCTAAGAATCTGCCTAGCAAACACAAGATTCTAAGTTGTAATTCCAGTACCACCACCAAAAAAAAAAAGAGTGTGGCTGTGGCCAACTGAAATATTAGAATCATCAAGTAACATCCAGGAGGGTAAATAAGAGGACTATGGATTTTGAAAAGATGTCTATTCTTAGGAGAGTCATCAATAGCAGGAAAGACCATCTGTATACCTACCTTGCTTTCGGTTTCTCTGGAAGGCAATTCTGTACCAGGTTCCATTGTTATACCGTCTGTCTGTAATGAGAGTGAGAGGTCCTGAACCCAGGTCAACCATAACTTTAACTCTGCCGTGGACCAGCTCGATGGACAAGAAGTCTTTCTGTAAGGAAGAGAACAGAGTTGCTCACTGTGATGTCTTTATCCTGAGATGCCCTTCCCCTTTCCAGTTAGGGATGACAGAAGCCTTCTAAATTCAAACTGAAAAAAACTGAGACTGGCTCCATAGATAGAGATCTGTTCTACAAAACTAAAACTGTCTCTGATGGCTGTCTAGAAGTCTACCCAGATACAAATGAACTGCCATTCACAGTTACCAAAATCGCCAATTCAGTGAGAGAACTGAAATCTGTTATTGGTTTTCTGTTTTTTGTGTTTATTTTCTATTAGAGTGACAAATGGCCCAGTCCCAGAAGTAAATCCTGAAGACAAATAAATGACCAGCACACGCCTTGTGAATTGACACATTCTTGTAATCCCAGCTAAGTGGGAAGTAGAGATGACAGGATTGTGATTCAAGGTAAACTTGGGCAAAAAAGTTAGCAACATCTTGTCTAAAAACCAAACAAGGCATACTGGTGCATGCCTGTAATCCCATGTATTCAGGAAGTAGGATTACTTTCTGCTCAGTTTGAATAAAAACAAAGTTTATTCAAAAATAACTAAAGCAAAAAGGGATGAGGATGTGGGTCTGGTGGTAGAGCACTTGCTTACAGTGAGGCCCTGAGTTCAAACTCCAGTATCACCCCAAAAGAAAGGAAAAAAAAAGAAGGAAAAAGAAATGGCCAGCATGTGAGCTACAAAGAGCATTACTATGGTCACAGTAAATAAACAACGAGAGATATTACTTAAACTAAAATTAGCAGCAAGACTTTGATCCTACAGTGACTAGATGCCATATTTCTAAACTGTTTCTTTCTTATTTTCTATTTGGTGGTCCTAGAGTTTGAACTCAAGACCTCATACTTGCTCTACTACTTGAGCCATGCCTGCAGCTCTGTATTATACTGGTTATTCTGAATATAGAGACTGATGAACTTTTCTGTGTGAGCTGGCCTTATATCATGATCTTCCAGATCTCAGCCTTGTGAATAGCTAGGATTAAAGCTATGCCCCACCAGAATATTGCTACATTTCTTCTGGTCTGCATTTTCCAAAGGGTCTTCATGAATTTGTATTAGTATAACAAATCTCTGATTTTAAGTGGGGACATTGCACAGTATTATATGGCATATATGTGTACAATAGTATGTGTGCTCATAGAAATTCTAGCCCACAAATACATACATATTAGCAAATCCACATCAAATATAAATAACTTGGCAACAATCCAAATGCCCATAAAGACTCTTACGGTGCCATTGGAAGCCAGGTAAAGAAGCAGTCCATTGGGTGAGAAGGTACTAAAGAGCATGACTATCTGGGTCACAGTGGTGCGGAGCGTCTTCTCCACGACAGAATATCCATTCCCATCAAAGTGGAAGGAGCCATCTTCATTCTGGGAACTGCAGAGCAGGGAGCGTGAAACAGCGCCCCCCCTCAGGGCACAGAAGGCCACCTGTGCTTGCTGCGTTTTTCCTCACCAGATCACAACCCATTATTCCCATCATTCAATATTCAAGCATAAAACAGGGTCACCATCTTTGATCTGAAAATGTGGAATTCCAAACACTGCCAAATCTGAAACTTTTGAGTGCAGACATGGTGTTAGGAATGAAAAATTCCACAGCATGAAACTGTCTCATGCACAAAATTGTAACAAACCTTGTTTCTAGCTACGTATATAATGAATGTATGAAATAAGCATGACTTTTGCGTTTTGATTCAGATCCCATCCCATTATATATCACCACATATATACAAATATTCCCAAATCCCCAAAATAGCAAAAAAATCAAATAAGAAACACTCTGCCTATATTTCAAAATCTACTTGCTATGAGCTTAAGCAGGGCAAATGTCCAGTTGTGTCATAAAGAAGAGAAAGTCCAGGTAAGTGAAATTCACAAAACAGAATGGCATTGTTTTTCACAGGAGCATAACCACTATAAATATTCCTACTTATGACAAAAGTAGATGTAAGTTTATTTTCTTGTTCTAATTTCTTTTTTTGTAGTTGCTTGAGACAAAGCACAAGATCCTTCTGCTTCAGTCTCTTGAGTGCTTTTTAAATTTCCTTTACTGTAACTCCACTCTTACTTCCAGAGCTTTCAGATTTTTTTAAGTTTTATATTGACATTTATCCCTTTCCACTGGTTTAAGCTAATTGACAAGGGCACATATCATTGTGCCCTTGTACTAGGAGGGAAAAATATATTATATATACTTACATAATACATATTTGTATATGAATAAATGTATTTTTTAAAATATATTTTATGATAACATATAGTATAATACACAATAAATATTTATAAATATAAGATATAAAATATAAATAATTATATTTATAATAGTATATAAATATATTTTAAAATATATATTTAATATTTTATATGTATATTATATATACATATATATACAATCTCTGACATCCTCAGAAACCAGCATGCTGTATGTGAGGCTCTCTGTCATGTCCTGGAGTGCATAGATGGCATAGGATAGAGACAGTCCTTCAGTCCTTGTCAGCAGGTCACATGGCTGTTACTGGGACATGTGAGGTGTTGGCTGTCTGTGCTCGGGCCTGGGATGCTGCATCTCTCATGGCAACTTCCTGGCCACAGCACAGTGAACTTTGTGTGTGTGTGTGTGTGTGTGTGTGTGTGTGCACGTATGTATGTTTCTCTCTGTAGGCATTTTCCCAAGACCATGGGATATCTGAGGAGAAGAAGTTGTGGGGTTCATGCTGACATTGCCAGTATACAGCAGAAGGGCCAGGATACACAACTTCTACCAAAGGTCCCTGTGGCTGGTAGCCACTCTTAGCTAACATACAGTCTATGCCTGCCATTAAATAAGAGATTTTCACAATGTTTATTTCAGTGAGAACTGTTGGAACTTATGATGAATTCTGCAATATCCGTTTTGTGTGGTGTATGCTGATACTAGGGCTTAAACTATGTGCTGTCCCTTAGCTTTTCACTCAAGTCTGGTGCTCTACCATTGGAGCCACACCTCCATGTCTGGTGTTTGCATAGTTAAGTGGAGATAAGAGTTTCATGGATTTCCCTGCCTGGACTGGCTTCAAACTGCCATCCACTGATCTCAGCATCGTAAGTATTATGGTTATAGGCATGAAACACCAGATCCTGGTTTACAATATCCTTTACTATTTAATAAGAGATATTTATAAACATGTGAACACCATGTAAGTAACTCTAGTAACATTCTAGGAAGAAGAAAAAATTTTCAATGAGTTTCCTTGGTAACAAAAATCAAAGTTAAACAGTGATACATAATTTAAACCTGAGGAATACCATTGGACTCAGCCAATGATCAAATAATAGCGAATCACATACAGTTCCATCCTACATTTGCTGAAATGGATTGTGTGTGGATGAGCTTATTAACTCTCTAACCTAAGGTTCTGTCTAGGAGGGGCTGGGACTACTCCAAATCAAGGCTATTCAGCAAAATTACCAACATAGACTAAAGGGTTCAGTTAGTATCTATCAGCATTTGCCTAAGTATGTCCCAGGAAACCTAAGCAACTCCCAATGCACCATGTTAAAAGTGCTGGGGGGTCAAGTAAGCTAAGAAAATGCCACAACTGAAACCTCTTCTTCGGGCATTGGAACGGCACATTATGTAGTGCTAACTAAAAACTTTCATCAAGATGATCTCTTCTCATTAAGAGGCTGAAATTGAGAGGACTTCTATTCAAGGCCAGTCTGGGCCAAAAGGTTTTAAGAAGCCATCTCAACCAAAAGCTGAATGTGGTGGCTGGAGCCTGTCATCCCAGCTATGGCAGAAAGTACAAATACGAGTATCTCAGTCTAGGCTGTTAAGTGAGAACTTAAAATAAAAATAAGCAAAGTAAAAGGGCTGGAAGTACAGCTCAAGTAGTAGAGTGTCTGTCTAGCAAGCTGGAGGCCTGAGTTCAAATCCAAGCCCCTGTAAAAACAACAACAACAAAAGATCGCTACCAACAAAACACCTCAACTGCTATTAGTAAATAATCTCTATCATTTCCTTTGTAATAAGGTGACCAATAATGTAAATGATGCATTCTTGACACGCATGTAAATTCCTTACAAGTTCTCAGATGTTTATGTTAACAGAATTATTTGTCAAATCATGAAGGTCTATTACCTTCCGAAGCAGCCATGGCACGTTCCTTCTCTTTCGATGTAATTCCACAGGCCGATGGACTTGCCATTCAGGAAGGCCTCTCCCATGCAGCCTTTAAAATGAGTGACCTTCACAGCAGAAGATTTCTAATACAAGCAAACAAATAGACATAAGCCACGAGGGCATGGCATGGGGGAATAAACTCTCTATGTGCACAATACTTCGCTTTGGGAACTCACATTAAGCAGATCCAAATTCTAAGAAAACCACATCAGAAAAACAGCCAGGTTGTAAAGACTAGATTTTCTTCTCCTTAGGAAGTGATGCCCTTGCATGAGGATCCTGCACAGGATCTGGAAGGTTCTATCTGGTATTAGGGTTTGCAGGTAGTCAGTTACAGAGCCCAGCTGGAAATGAGACCTTCCTGCACTGAAGTGCTGAACCCAGTTCGAGGCACTCCAGCTTATCTGGCAAGAGGCTCACTGATATAAAAATTATGATGCACGGGCTGGGAGGGTGGCTCAGTGGTAGAGTGCTTGCCTGGTATGCAGGAGGCCCTGGGCTCCATTCCTCAATACCACATAAACAGAAAAAGCTGGAAGTGGCGCTGTGGCTAGAGTGCTAGCCTAGAGCTGAAGAGCTGAGGGACAGCGCCCAAGCCAAGAGTTCAGCCTCCACAACCAACAAAAAATAAAACTACAACTAATAATAATTATGATGCAAGTAAGGGAAACCATGGGACCTATGTTTCTTTGGGCTTGGTTTACTTCACTTAATATAATTTTTTTCCAAGCCTTTCTATTTCCTAACAAATGGGACAATGTCTTCTTTCTGATGGAGGCATAGAATTCCATTGTGTATATATACCACATTTTCTTGATCCCTTCATCTACTGAGGGGCATCTGGGTTGGTTCCATATCTTAGCTATGGTGAATAATCTGAGATAAACACAGTTGTGCTGGTAGCTTTAGTATGGTCTTGTTTGTGATCATTTGGGTAAATGCCCAAAAGTGGGATTGCTGGGTCATAGGGGAGGCTCTATGTGGAGTCTTTTGAGGAACCTCCATACTGCTTTTCAAAGTGGTTGAACAAGTTTACATTCCCACCAACAATGCAGTAGGGTTCCCTTTTGGCCACATCCCCTCCAGCATCTTTTTTTTATTAGAGTTCTTGATTATAGCCATTCTAATTGGGGTGAGGTGGTATCTCAGTGCTGTTTTGATTTGCATTTCTTTTATGGCTAGAGAATTTCTTCATGTGTCTATTGGCCATTCTTATTTCCTCTTCAGTCTTTAGCCAACTTAATGGGGTGGTTGTTTTTTTGAGGATTTGTTGTTGCGGGAGCTAAAATTTTGAGTTTTAAGTATATTTTAGATATGAGGCCCTTGTCTGTTGTATGGCTAGTGAAGATCTTATCAGACAAGTAGAAAAAGTCAAAATCTATTCAATATGACCATATAAGATAATGCTAAGTACGAAATGAACCCCAAGATAGGGACACAGAGGTTTTATCTTTCTTGCTATCGTTTTTAATGTACTTATAATGCACTATGTGATTTTTTTTGTTTCTTTTGTATGTTTTTTCCCCATGGTATAACCCCTGTTTTCACTGTATTTGATTCTAATACCCTGCATCTTGCATATACATTTTTCTAAATTGGGAAGGGGAAGGGAAATAACAAAATGCTGAAACAAGGATACAGGTTGACCCATTGTAACAAGATGTACAAGACACTGTGTTAAAAACAAACTTTTCAACTTCAGGGGAATGGAGGAGGGAGGAGGTGGGGAGAGAAGGGACGGTAGGGGAAAAACAAAGGAGCGGGTAACAATGCTCAATAGGACATATGTTCATTACCTTACTCATGTAACTGTAACACCTCTGTATAGTATCTTTACAATAATATAAATATATTAAAAATCACTACTGTAAAAATTATGATGCACTCTTGAAAATATGAAGTAGTATTTCTACCATTAGACTTAGGACAGGGATAAAAGAACTTCACAGAAATATAGAATACTGAAATTTCTACTTCATCACTGGAAAGGAAGCACAAATAGCAAAATCCTCTTTTGCTCCTTATCCATTTTACCAGTGATTATACTGTATGCCTTTCTCTACAAAGCCAGCCCAGCCCTTCAGGTGTGCTGTCATGATGCAAAGCAAAAATAAAACAAACAAAACAAAATTCAGAAAATTATTCATCGGGCTAGAAGAATCAGATAATGTCAGCATATTATTTTACATTCATGTAAAATCAGCCTATCTATCCTTCTCAGATGAGCTTTCTCAATGCTACCTTGATTTGCCCTCCGAGTCCTCCAACAAACATCCGCGTTGAATTATTTATGTCTAGAACATTAGCCGTCCCCGGGGATTTGCTGGTTTTCATTGGTGGGTTTTGAGTTGAGCTCATTTCCTTTACACTCAGTGATCCAAGGTTTCCAAACCTGACATCCATCACAAAGAATTGCAAAAGGGATTATCAGCATTGTATGTCTATAAACACACACACACACACACACAGACAAACACACACAGAGCTCTTTATACATAGCCCAATTCTCCTTGTATCTCCTGCCTGGTCTCCTTGCTTCCAGTCTTGTCCATCACACCTTCAGTTTACTCCTTAAAAATCTTAGAGAGCAGTTCTTGGCAAAATACTTGATCTAAAGACCATCTACTACCTTCAATGTCACACCACTGTTGTAGATAATAAGTAAAAAAAAAGCCCAACAATATACTATCAACAACAACTGTAAGTGGAAAGCAGTTAGACCTAAAGTTGCTTAAGAGAGTTATGTCTGGGGAAGGGCTTTAAAAGCAAGAATCTGGCTTTTTGTCTGTACTTTAAGACCTACCCTTGCATTCTCATCCTTTCTCCTCTCCCTGCCCCCTGTGGGCCCTCAGAGCTTCTCCCAGGAAACTTTGACTCCTCTTCAGAAGAGGAGTCGACACTGACCAGATTGTCAATTAGACTATCTAAAAAGAACTTTGCAAAAATAATCTGAGCTTTAAATGTTACTATTTTGATCTTGAGGTCAGGAACAAGGTTTATTTTTTCAGTAGTAAGAAAAATAGTGTTAGTCTTATTCTAAACCAAGTATTCTTTCTAATGCAATTTTCCAGAAATTTCAAAGCCATCTTACTTCATGATGTTATCTGCACTTCAAAGAGATACAATTTAAATATGAGAAAGAAAGCAAATGAACCAGAGAAGAGAAAGAGGGAGGAGGGGGAAGAGAGAGAAACTGACAGAGACACGGGGAGAAACAGAGACCGAGAGACATTCTGGAGGACCTTTCTCCTCTACCTGGTTATGTGGATGCTGTACCACCTGTCGTCATTGATGAGGACATCCGGGAATTCCAACCTTGTGGATCCAGAGCCCAGATCCCAGAGGAAGGCTACTTTCCCCCGCCGCATCTCCACTGCCAAGAAGTCAGACTGAGGACAGGAGTGAGTGGAGATGAGTGTATGCTCTGCTATTTACACAACCAACAAAACACTTGAAAGAACGAGTCTGCACAGCATTTTCTCTATTCCAGAAAATGCCTTGCCTTGCCTTTCCTCCTCCCACCTACCTCTCTTTGGAGGCTGAGATCTGAGGATCACAGTTCAAAGCAAGCCCAGGTAGGAAAGTCTGTGAGACTCTTAGAAAATCCACAGCTCTACATCTAGAGCTGTGGCCAAAATGGTAGAGTGCCAGCCTTAACTATCAAAAAGCCAAGGAGTAACCCCTGTTCATAAACAATCCTTGTCATCCTCACTTACACCGCTGCTGCTGCCAAGGTAGAAGAGAAGATTGTCAGGTTCCTGCGTCTTAACATTCAGGGTCAAGTTGTTATAGTTGGTAGAAGAAATCTGAGGCTGGTAGGCCCGGATACAGTCTCGATCTGCAGCCACCGCAACTTTGATCTGAGAAGGAAAGCAAAGTGTCCCCATCACTTAGTGATATGTAGCGGAGGTTCTCTAGCAGGTCAGAGGAGCTATTCTAATTGTCACTGGGAGTCAAATTCCCTTTGGGCTTCAAAAAATGAGAAGTCAGACTGCAATGAAAAGGACTTTAATTTGGTAAAGTTTCTAGGTATGAGAACATCAGTGAAATGAGATTTTAATAAGATATTTCATCTGAGAAGCTGCCTTGATCACAGGATTTACTTTCTTAAAGATAAGAACCCTATCACCTTGGCATTTTTCATCTGACTCACAGAGGATATTGGGTGCTCATTTATCAAGTAACTGCTGAGGTGATATACTTAGTCAGTATGTATTGACATAGTAATTGGACTTAATAGAACCATATGCAGCCTGTGAAACAGTGATATTAACAAGCACTTGGACTTATAGACCAGCTGTGCTAATACAAAGTTATGCTCTAATTAAAGCTTCCATAAACATACGGCAAGCTTTCTACCAACAGTCTTTTAAAACATGTTAAGTAAGAGCAGGAAAAGAGGCTATGCATTGGCTTTAAATATTCCAACACAGCTGAGTACTAGTGGTACATGCCTATAATCCTAGCCACTTAGGAGGTGGAGATCTGAGGATCAAGGCTCAAAACCAGCCAGGGCAGGAAATTCTGAGACTCTTATTTCCAATTAACTAGCAATAAGCCAGGTGGAGCTGTAGCTCAAGAGGTAGAGTACTGGTCTTGAGTGAAAAAGCTTAAAGGCCAGTCTCTGAGTTCAAGTGACAGTACCAGCACATCATACACACACACACACACACACACACACACACACACACACACACACACACACACGGCTAAAAGGAAGCAGGGATTCTTCAAAAGTTGGCCTAGAAAATTTGTAGGAGAACCCAGGTTACCAGCCATGACCACTAACAGGCCACCCATAGGAATTCTCTAGGAATTTTCTATGTTCTTGGTCATAGAGAAGCCTGACTATAGAAATGTGGGTACACTCAGCCATGAACCCCTACTCACTGAAGCTGCCTGTTTCCGGGCCTGGCTGATTAGCAATTTAATTTCTGATAGGTTTCTACTCAGGTTCTCTTCTAAAGTCTTCAAAGGCTTTAACCGATTCCACAGAAGGTTGGCTTGTGTTTCCATGTCTTTAACTTTCCTTCCAGCTAGCAGAGCTAACAAAGACAGGAAGAAAAGGGGTGGTGAGAAAATTGAGAAACAAAAAGATAAAGGAATCACTTATTTACTAGTACACTGGATCAAATAAGACATTCTAACAGTCTTGAAATTTTGGAATTGTATGACAAATGCCTTGGCAGCCTGTACCCTAAGGCCTCTCTCTTTCTTTATAAATATTAGTCTAGGTGTTAGCATAATGTTCAGTTTTTAGCTTTCTTGTTTGTGATTAAGATACCACTTTCACCCAGCTAGCTCCCCATCTGCAAAATGCAGACACAATGCAATGAGGACCACTGCATACTAGTCATGGAGGAGTCCTGCAGGAGTTCCTTTGTCTCTTGTAATGTCAGGTTCACTCTGGACAGGTCAGTGGAGGTGGCAAACAGCTTCCGGCTCAGTTTCAGCACTTCCTGTAATGTTGTCCCTGCACTGTGGTTGGCAGATGAGGCCAACTCTTCTGTTTTGCTTCTTTTGTCTCTCAGGTCTAAAAAAAACGTACATAAAACCACACACCTGATGAAGACCCTCTGAGAAAATTCAAAACTACAACAAATGTCATTGGACATAAAAACTATCTTGACAGTTGAACACAAAATGGCAAAAAGGAAGGCTGCATATCATTAGCTATACTCCTCCCAAAAAGGGAGAAAACAAATCATTGTATAACAATTCTCTGAACTACAATTTCAATATATAAAATGTTCTCAAAAGAAATGGCTGATGACTATATTCTCAGCAGCCAATATGGTAATAATCTATCCTTATTTAGTTTATCCTTAATTATCTAGCCTTATGTGGTAATTATCTAACATTATATGGTAATTATCTAGCCTACTGTATATGGTAATTATCCTTATGTAGTAATAGCTGACCTTTACACGACAATAATCTACACTTTTCTATTTGGGTCCTTTTCTATCACTTCCTTATCATCTCCATTGAACACATTTTCTGTCTACATCATTCTATGAATGGAAAAGAATATTCTGGAATTTAAGTCAATGGTCAAGAGGAAGTAAAAGTGTTCTGAAGTGATATTAATAACACCGGGATTTCTACCTCCAAGTCACTTTCCTTTGAAAGTAAAGACCTGATCAATGACAGCTCATTTTTTACCTAGGTATGTTTACCAGACTCCAAGCAGGGCTTCTTCAAGAGAAGACAGTAATGAAATTCAGAAACTCTTCTCTACTTACCTTCAGGAATTGCTCTAAGTATCAAGAGAGATGCATTGGTCTGCCTGGCAATTTTATCTGTAGTCTCTTGAAATCGGTTTGTCATATTTTTCATTTCACTCAGCCCCAATGTAACACCTGTTTAAATGAAAGCAAAAAAAAAATGTTTGCTCTTAGGTTAGCCTGCCAAAATGTTGCCTAGGCAACAGCTTTCTGTACCATGCTTGATCCATTTACAGAATCAAGAGCTTTCTTTTTTTTTTAGTAAGTTTTTTATTGTAAAATACTGTACAGAGGGGTTGCAGTTACATGAGCAAGGTAATGAGTACATTTCTTATCAAGCATTGTTGCCTCCTCCTTTGTTTTTCCCCTACCATCCCTTTCCTCCCACCTCCTTAACTACACTCCCCCACCCCCTAGCTCCCTCCAAAATTGTTCAAGAGCTTTCTATAGATATCCCAATAGTCAAAGTTTTCCTAGCCAGACTTAGCACTATTTGTTATAAGAATTCAAAGTCTATTTTTACCTTGGTTTGTTCTGTTGTGCTTTTTGCTTCATACTTTCTTCACTAGTACTCTTGAATTTCAAGTCCAAGGATTGTATTTATTAGAGCTCAAGGGTAAAGAACTGCTTTAATCCCTCAGTCTCAACCAGAGTCCCTAATCTACAAGCCATCCACACCTGAATCTTGGCCACCTTTCTCCTGGAGGTTCTCAAACCCTGAATATAGGTGTTTCTGGGATGCCTCCTCACGCCCCTCCCCCTGCTTCCCAGTTCAATCCTCTACCCTTTCTCTTCCCCAGATATCATTCAATTGGAGACTCAACTTCCTTCAAATATAACCATCTCTGACCAAAACTTTTACTTTTCAAAGTTTTGTTCATAACACAACGAAACCACATTTGGATTTCGAATGCATATGTAAAACATGACATTTTGATTGCCAGGAATTTTACAATTTGATGGACTATGACATACCATGTGTAAATTGAAGCCAGAATCTACCAGCCTTAATGCTAAAGCATCAATTGTGATGACTGAGTATCGTCCAACTGGCAGCATTAATGCTAAATTGTCATTCACAGAGAAACAACAACAACAAAAAAGGATGCATCCAGGCCTTTAGCTCTGATAACTATGGGGAAAAGAAATAAGCTCTGTGCATGGCCCATCATTTTCTCCTGTAAGAGAAGTTTTGACACTTTTCTTCCCGTGTGGTAGGCACACCGTATTCTATGGAATGTTGTGACCTATGTAGTCATTTTGCATGACAGATTTTACTGCTCTTTTGTGTCATACTCATTGAGTATTTCTTACATAGCCAAGATATACTAAACTACATCTGGAAAGTTAATGCATCAGGGTTGATTTGATCCAGTCTACCACAAGTCTATCATAGTGCTCGCTTTGGAACAGACAGAGATGCCAAACATATTTCCTCAAAAAACTTGGAAATCAGGAGAAAAAAAGCATACATCTGCAACAGAAAATAACCCAACACATATACTAGGGAAGAACAGACAACTCCAAGCTCAAGCAACGACTGAGGGTAGAGGACATTCATCAAGGAGGTTTAAAGATCAAGGAGTAAGCATGTTCAAGTGATGTCCTGAGTATGAAATTCAAAACCATGTATTAACCCAACAAAGATATGTGAAGCTTCAAATTGCTTTAGCAAAAGGGACATTCCTCAAGGGTGCTCAGGGCTTTGCTTCCACTCACTCTACCTATGGACCCAATCTACGCTGCAAACTGACCTTGCTGCTTTCCACTAAGGCTGTTGCTTTCCTTTAGAAACCTGGAACTGCGCTGCAGAGCCGCTTTGCTGCGAGAAGCAAGAGATTCTGCAACCTGGAAAACAAAAACAGCATATACATTATGACCTCAAGGAGCATGAGGCCCTGTCAGACCAGCATCCATCACTTCTAAACACGAGAGTCAACCAAATCACAAAGCAGAGAAGCAAAAACACAAATGCATCTTTTTCTATTAGTTACATTTTTTCTACCATGTATTAATTGTCCAAGAGAGTTTCACTGTGCTATTTCCATGGATGCATATAATGTGTTTCAAACAAATGAAGCCCCTATTACTTTTTCTTATTGCCCCTTTATTTTTCATGGATTTCATGCCAGTGAAATCTTTCAACCATATTCATGTCCCACAAAGGCATTTTTAAATGAATAAAGAGGACAATCAGCCATTATTCTTATCATACCGCAAACTAATGATGATGATGATGATGATAAAAAGTCCCAAGAAAGCCAGGTGCCACTGATGCATGTTTGTAATCATAACTACTCAGGGGGCTGAGTGCGACTATTATCTCCAACAAACTATCAAAAACCCAAGGTAAAGCTGTGGATCAAGTGGCAGAGTACTAGTCTTGAGTAAATGAAGCTCAGGAATAGTATCCAGGCCCTGAATTCAAACTCCAGGACTGGCATTAAAAAAAAAGTCCCAACCAGATATTAGGAAGCAATGTTATTTTTAATCACAAAAAGATGTGAGATCTTTCTCATCTTTCAGCCTCTCTCTTTCTTGTGGGTTTGAACTCAGGACCTCATTCTCACTAGGCAGGTACTCTACCACTTGAGTCATGTGCTTAATCTTTTATGTTTTCATGATTTGTTTAATAGGGTCTCACTTTTTGTCTGGGATAGCCTGGACCATGATTCTCCTATTTATCTTTCTTATAAATGCTTACCACCACATCCAACTTTTTATTGATTAGGATGAAATCTCATGAACTTTTTTTGCCTGGGCTGATCTCCAACTGAAATCTTCCTGGTCTTAGCTTCCCAAGTAGCTTCAATGACAGGTACATGGCACCTAACTCCTCATTTCTTTAACACAAGTCTAATCTTCCAAAAGTAGCATTTATGATTTTTAAAAATTAGAGCAAGCTGGCTACAGTGATGTGCAGTCCCAGATAACTGGGATGCAAAGGATCACTTAAGTCCAGGAGTTTGGATCTAGCTTAACTAACACAGTGAACAAAACCTTATTTCCTAAAATATTTCATATGATAAATGAAGCCATAAACAGGTTTCACAAGAAAAGAATATGGGCAAACATGTATTTGAGCCAGGAAATCTGTGCTCAGTAATCTTCTAGAACAATCTCCCATAGTTCCCAGAAGAGAAAGGTTCATGCTTTAGTCCTGGACATTTCTTACCTGGCTGGTTTTATTCCCAGTGTTATGCGCATCTTTGGCTAGTTTCTCTGATTGTTCCAGCAGATTCTGAATGTTGGAATACACATGGGCTGCACTGGTTGCATTCAGGGATACATCTCTGACGTTTTCAAGGGCACTATTAAATTCAGCATATTTGGAGAGGAATCAGTAAGAAGTAGAATCAAACTTCTGGATTCACTTATAAAAATGTTTAAGAGTCCACTGTTCTCGATGGCCTCTTAAGTGTCTTTCTCCTTAGAAAAGGAACAAGGAATAATATCCTATGAATTTCTCTCTACATTGAAAATGAATGACTGAGGAGCACGAGCTACACCATCACCAAGATAACACTCAGAACTGGTATTTAATGTGTGCAGCAAAAAGGGACAATTGTTGCTTCCCTTAGACAAATATTGCAACATCTTCCACCTGCCACAATCCACGTTCCCTGATCTTTGTCTCTTTCTAAGGCACCACTGCATGTCTCAGCGGTGGGATACTCTTGCATCACACATGTTGATTTTCAGAAAGCTTTGAAACACATAAAGGTGCTATATCTCATCTCTCAAGTCTTATACTCCAAGTTGTGACATTTCCTGGAGATTTTACACGAGGAACAAATAATATTTCTATCAGAAATGTTATTAAAACTTCATTTGGACAACTGGCAAATCCTTTAGGAGCTGGTAATGGTGCAATTTCACCCAGCTACTTCCATCTGGAAGATGAAATCTGAAAAGCAGCACGTCTTTGCCTGCTGAGTAGCTCTCATTTTCTCTCCAAGGTTACTGAGTCTGGGGATTCCCAGACTAGACAAGGCAGTTATTGTCTTTTATGCTCTCACTGGCAAAATCTAATGATTTATAACAGAAAGATAATACTGCTGCTTAACTTTGCATATCATACCAAATTGCTTTTATTATCCTTATACTCAGTAATAAAGATATTTATCTAGCTATGTAGAGTCAGAATATCTATGTCTCTTTTGAAAAACCATGAAATGATAAACAGTGAGAAGCTGAATACCTAATTCCATTTCCTACCACCTAATCCTATAGAATTGTATGTATTCATAATACAATTTGGCATATGATTGAACTTAGTACATAATTTATTTACACAACAGTCAATCACTTGAGAATGTGTATGTGTGCGTTCATGTATTTGTGTGTGCCAGTTGTGAGGCTTGAACTCAGGGCCTGGGCACTGTCCGTAAGCTTCTTTTGCTCAAGCCTAGTGCTCTACCACTTGAGACCCAGCTCCACTTCCAGCCTTTTTGGTGATTAATTAGAGATAAGGGTCTTGCAGATTTTCCTGCCTGGGCTGGCTTTGAACTATGATCCTCAGCTTTCATCCTCCTGAGTATCTAGGATTACAAGAGTGAACCACTGGCATCTGGTGGAGAATTTTTATTTTTAAATCACAAAGCTCAAGCCACATCCTTGTGTATTTAAGTAGCAAAAGAGACTAAAGAGACTAAAGAACAAAGCATTAATATTTTATTTTATAAAGTGCTTCAGGTCAGTCAACATGCAGAGGAGCTTGGGAACTGCTGGCATGAAGTGGGGCACCATGTTGAAAGGCACTTTTCAATAAGGCCAGGACAGATTTAACAAACCTTCAAGAAGATAAGTGGAGGGGGGACCCAAGATGGCGACGGAACAGTAGGGAATCACCACAGCTCTCTCCAACCAAATAGAGCTTGGTTTCCCTGAGTACCAACAACAGCAAAAAGATGAACACCCAGAGAAATACAGGAAGTGAAGAAAAGAAAAGGATAAAAACTTCAGAACCTACACAAAGATGGAAAAGCACGAAGACCCTTCCCCCATCCCTCGGTGGTGGCACAGCTCTGCACCAAGCCGCCAAAGTGACCCGGCCCCTGGCCGCTGGAGACTTCAGGGCCACAGTGGTCTATAGAACACCTGTGCAGAAGGCTCCCACATACATGGTCAGTGTAAACAGAGACAGAAGCCAGAGACAAGGTCCCATGAAACCCAGACCTGAAGCTCCTACCACCACCCCGCCCGGCCCACAATCATCTCAACAGAACACGGCAACCAGCGACCTTCAGTGCACAGAAACAGTGATCTGCCACAGCACCACTGGACAGTCCCCAACAAGTTGCAGGGTAAGTGAGTACCCCTGCCCTCCCGCCCCGGGAGACCAGCGCTGGTGGTAAACCCCAGCGCTTGACCTGGACCCCTCCCCCTATGCCTGGGATACTGGCTCCACTGAAGCTGGGAATTGTGCAAGTGCCCCAGCAACCGATAGAGCACACCCAGCCTGCCAGACTTGACAAGAGCACTCCTTGGAGGGGGCTTGAACATGGCTGGTCCCTGGCTGAGGTGGGGAACCACGCCTGTGCACCCAGCCTGCAGAGAAGGAATGCAAACTATGTGTCCTGGGCTGGCTAAAGTTGGGAACTATGAGCAGGCTCCAGCAACTGGTGTACATCCAGCAAACAAGGCTTTACCAAGAGAGCCCATGGAAGGGAGTGCGAGCAGCCTAGGATGCTGGTCCTTGGTGAAGTCGGGACTGTCTGTGGGCTCCACAGGATTGACAAAGAAGCCTCCCAATTAAATGATGTCACACTCTACTACAAAGCCATAGTAATCAAAACAGCTTGGTACTCGCACAAGAATAGACCTGAGGACCAATGGAATAGAATTGAAAACCCAGAAATGAGCCCACAGACCTATAGCCACCTAATTTTTGATAAGGGAGCTAAAAAAATAGAATGGAAGGAAGACAGCCTCTTCAGTAAATGGTGCTGGAAAAATTGTTTAAATACCTGTAGAAAACTAGTTAGGTTCTTATATATCACCCTGCACTAGAATCAACTCCAAATGGATCAAAGACAGCCTGAAAACATTACAGGAAGGAATAGGAGAAAACCTAGGTCTCCTTGGCACAGGCCGAAATTTTCTCAATAGCAACCCAGAATCATAACGAATCAAAGAAAGGTTGGACAAATGGGATTGCATGAAGTTGCAGAGCTTCTGCATGGCAAAGGACATAGCTGGCAAGATCAATAGAAAGCCCATGGATTGGGAGAAGATCTTCACATGCCATATAATGGATAAAGGTCTCATATCTAAAATATATTTGGAGCTCAAAAAGTTAAATCCCCCAACAACAAATCCTCAAATAACTTCCCAATAAATAAGTGGGCTAAAGACTTAAAGAGAAATTTCTCTGACAAGGAAATGATGGCCAAAAGACATATGAAGAAATGCTCAACCTCTCTAGCCATAAAAGAAATGTAAATCAAAACAACATTGAGATTCCACCTCACCCCAGTTAGAATGGCTATAATCAAGAATTCTAATAACAACAGATGCTGGAGGGGACGTGGACAGAAGGGAACCCTACTGCATTGTTGGTGAGAGTATAAACTTGTTCAACCACTTTGGAAAGCAGTGTGGAGGTTCCTCAAAAGACTCCACATAGAGCTCCCCTATGACCCAGCAATCCCACTTTTGGGTATTTACCCAAATGATCACAAACAAGGCCATACTAAGGCTACCAGCACAACTGTGTTTAACGCAGATGCTCCTCAGTAGAGGAATGGATCAAGAAAAAATGTGGGATATATATAATGGAATTCTATGCCTCCATCAAAGAATGACATTGCCCCATTTGTTAGGAAATGGAAAGACCTGGAAAAAACTTATATTAAGTGAAGTAAGCCAGGCCCAAAGAAACATAGGTCCTATGGTTTCCCTTATTTGCAATAACTAGTATATGTCTGGAACAAGCAGAAAAGAACAAAAGCTATGTACATATGGCCAGATAAGATGATGTGAAGTGAAATGAACCCCAAGATAGGGACACAAAGTGGTTTTTTATTTTCTTGCTATTGTTCCTGAAGTATTTATAATTTACCATGTGATTTTTTTGTTTCTTTGTATGTTCCTCCCCCACGGTATAACCCCTGTTTTCACTGTATTTGATGTCAGTGCCCTGCATCTTGTATATACACTTCTCTAGCTTGGGGAGGGGAAGGGAAAAAACAAAATGCTTAAACAGGGATACAGGTTGACCCATTGTAACAATGAGATGTACAGGACACTATGTTGAAAAATGAACTTTACAATTTAGGTGGGGAGGGTGGGAGGGAAGGGAGGATAGGGAAAAAACAAAGGAGGAGGTAACAATGCTTGATAGGAAATGTACTCATGACCTTGCTCATGAAACTGTAACCCCTCTGCACAGTATTTTTACAATAGAGAAGTATTAAAAATGAAAAAAATAAATTTCTTAAAAAGAAAAAACAAAAAGACAAAAAAATGATGCCATAGTTCAATTGGACTTAATTGACATCTACAGATTTTCCACCCAACAACCCAATACACATTCTTATCAGCAGCCCATGGAACTTTCTCCAAAATAGATCATATCATATTTCACACAAAGAACTTAAGCAAATACAAGAGGATCGACACAATTCCTTGTATTCTATCCGACTTTAGTGGAATCAAGTTAGTTCTCAATAATAAAGCATACCATAGAAATAATTCAAATACAGGGAAATTGAATAGCACACTTCTGAGCAACTCCTCGGTCACAGAAGAAATTAAAGAAGAAATTAAAAAGTCCATACAATTCAATGAAAATGAATATACATCACAAAGAAACCTGTGGGACATGGCAAAAGCAGTCCTGAGGGGCAAATTTTATTGCTGTCATTGCACACATCAAGAAAATACATACAGACCAAGTAAATGATCTTATGATGCAACTAAAACTGCTAGAAAAGCAAGAAAAAAATTGAACCCAAAGTTACTAGATGGAGCGAGATAACAAAATGAGATAACAAAATAAGAGCTGAAATTAACAAGATAGAAACTAAGAAAACTATAAATAAAAGTAATATAACAAAAACTTGTTTTTTTAAAAATCAACAATAAAATTGAAGGACATCTGGCAAGATTAACTAAAAAAAGAAGAGGGGAGACCCAAATCAATATGATCAGGGATGCCACAGGAAAAATTACAAGAAACATCCAAGACACCCAAACAACTATAAAGAACTATTTCCAGAATCTATACTCACTAAGGAAGGAAAAACTAGCAGAAATGGATGAATTTTTAGAGAAATACAAATTGCCCAAATTGAACCAAGAAGAAATAAGTCAATTAAATAAGCCAATAACTGGGGCTGGGAAGGTGGCTCAGTGGTAGAGTGCTTGCCTTGCATGCTTGAAGCCTTGGGTTCGATCCTCAGCACCACATAAGCAGAAAAGTCCAGAAGTGGTTCTATGGCTCAAGTGGTAGAGTGCTAGCCTTGAGCTGAAGAGCTGAAGGATAGCACCCAGGCCAAGTTCAGGCCCCATGACCGATAAAAAATAAGTAAATAAAAAATAAGCCAATAAATTACAATGAGATAGAGGAAGCAAGCAGAAGTCTTCCAACAAGGAAAAGTCCAAGATCAGATAAATTCACTACGGAATTCTAAAAAACCTTTAAAGAGGAACTAATACCCACACTCCTCAAGCTCTTCCGAGAAAAAGAAACACAGGGAATAATCCCAAACTCATTCTATGAAACCAATATCACACTCATCCCCAAACCAGGCAAGAGCCAACAAAAGAAGAGAACTACAGGCCAATCTCTTTGATGAACACAGAAGCAAAGCTCCTCAATAAAATTTTAGCCAACAGAATCCAGAAACATATAAAAAAATCAAACATTATGATCAAGCAGGCTTCATTTCAGAGATGCAGGGATGGTTTTACATATGTAAATCAATAAATATAATCTATCACATCAATAGATCCAAGGTCAAGAACCACATGATTATCTACATTGATGTGGAAAAGGTTTTTGATAAAATACAACATTCATTCATGTTAAACGCTCTGGAGAAAATAGAAATAGAAGGAACATTCCTTAAAACAATAAAAGCTATATACGACAGACCAATAGCCAATATTATAGTAAATGGGGACAAACTACAACCAATTCTCCTGAAATCAGATACAAGGCAAGGATATCTACTCTCTTCACTCCTCTTCAATATAGTTCTGGAATCCTTAGCCAGAGCAATAAGGCAAGAAAGGGACACTAAAGGGATCTGCATATGGAAGAAAGAAATTAAACTATCCCTATTTGCAGATGACATGATATTATACCTTAACAATCCCACTCCCAAACTCCTAGAGCTTATAAACTATTTTGGCAATGTAGCATGATACAAAATTAGCCCACAAAAATCAGTTCCCTTTCCATACATCAACAATGTACAAGCAGAACGGGAAATCAAGGAAACAACTCCATTCACAATAATCTTAAATAAATATCTAGGAATTAACCTAACCAAAGATGTAAAGGAACTATTTAATGAAAACTATAAAAGCCTAAAGAAAGAAATCATAGAAGACACCAGGAAATGTAAAGACCTTCCATGTTCTTGGATAGGCAGAATTAATATAGTGAAAATGGCCATACTGCAAAAAATGATATACAATTCAATGCAATTCCTATTAAAAAATCTCAATGACATTCTTTACTGGAATAGAGAAAATAATCCAAAAATTCATATGGAACAACAAAAGACCTAGAATAGCCAAAGCATTTCTAAGCAAAAGAAACAATGCAGGAGGGATCATGATACCAGATTTCAAGCTCTACTATAGAGTCATAATAACAAAGACAGCTTGGTATTGGCACAAACACAGACCCAAAGACCAATGGAATAGATTAGAAGATCCAGACATAAAATCACACACCTACAGTCAGCTGGTATTTGACAAAGAAGCCAAAGACATACAGTGGAAGAAACATAGCCTCTTCAACTATTGGTACTGGTAAAACTGGGCAGCCACAGCAAAAAACTAAAAGTGGACCCCAGCCAGTAACCAACATACTGTCTTGCGTGTATTATTGTTGCAATGGATCATTCTGTGTCCTTCTCAGCATTTTGTTATTCCCTTTCCCCTCTGCAAATTAGACAAATGTATATGTAAGAGGTAGGGTACCAAAATCAAGTACAGTGACAACAGGGAATATATAAAATGTATTTATGACTTTAACTAAGTACTACTATCCTACAATACTGTGAAATTTATGTACTCAATCTCAATAAAATATTATTTAAAAAAATGAAAATAAGTGGAAAAAATTGGATTACAATGGTAAGCCTTCAGATAGTAGGAAATAATTAAGGGAACTTAATTATTTAATTAATTAACTTAATTAACTAGAAACTTTAGAGGTAGAGTATGGGCTGCTACCTCCTCCACTCAAATCTTCATCTCCCAAAAGGCATGATTTATAGAGAAATTATATCCTTTGTACATCCCATACAGAACCTAACAAAGCACTGCGCATCGGATAGATGTTTAGCTGCCTGGTAGCTTGGTATGTACCATGCTACTGTTTTTCATTCCTCTTCAGTTCCATCACGAAAGGAAAACTATTTAAGTACACCCAGGAGAAATCTGACTTGCCATGCAAATCAAATAGAAGTCCTCATTTTATACAGAAAAATAAAAGTTATTCAACACTATAATCAAACTAGTCATCCTTATTGTGACCAATGGACCACCATCCCCTGTATTCCTGAAAGCTTATGGCCTTACCTGTCCAGAGCACCTGCTAGACTTTGGAGCTCAGTGGCATGATATTCAGCTCTGTGCACAAGGTCAATTGCTTTCCTTTTTGACATCTGCATGACCAGATTGTCTACATGGTGCCTGATTTTGGCAGTCCACAGGAGGACCTCGTTCCAGTGCTGCTCCAGCTCCTATATGGAGGAATCAATTATGTAAACACATGCATATCTATTTAATAATGTACATGCATGTGCACAGGTGAGGTACATGATAATTTGTGGGAAACAAAGTTGTAACTTACAGCTAGAAGATTTTTTGTAGTATCTGCCTGTGTAGTGGCTGCATCCACCAGCCCTCTTCCTTCGACAACCAATTCTGAGGTCACATTTTGCTCTTCTTGAACACGCAGCTTTTCGTTCTGCAACAAAAAAAATCACCTTTTACTGGTATTTCATAAAAGCAAATCAGTGGCCAGGCACCAGTGGTTTACACCAGTCAGCTTAGCTACTTAGGGAGCTTAGATGTGGAGGATTGAGATGTGAAATCAGACCAGGTATAAAAGTCTAGGGGACTCCATCTCCAAAATAACCTAGCAAAAAGCCAAACTGGAAACATAGCTCAAATGGCAAGGTGTCAGCCAAGCAAGGTAAGTGTGAGGATGGGGCTCTGAGTTCAAATAAAAAATAAAATAAAATTTTAAAAAGCTGAGCACTAATGGGTTGTGCCTATAATCCTAACTCTTCAGGAGGCTGAGATCTGAGGGTCATGGTTTAAAGCCAGCCCCAACAGAAAAAAACCTAAGAAACTCTTATCTCCAATTAACTATCAAAAAGCCTTTAGTGGGCTATAGCTCAAGTGGCAGAGTGCCAGCCTTGAGTGAAAAAGCCAAGCCAGACTTTGAGGTCCTGAATTCAAAGTCCCAGTAATGGCATTACACACACACACACACACACACACACACACACACACACACACACACACACGAGGTCCTGAATTCAAAGTCCCAGTAATGGCATTACACACACACACACACACACACACACACACACACACACCTGAGTTTTAGGTCCTAAAGCCACATGCTAAAACTCACTTTCTAGGAGGCTAACAATGATACTGTCCACATGGCGTATGTGGCTACCATTTCTACTGAGCAGGAGACAGCTGGTCAGACTCACACTGAATTTTCCCAGGTTGGCCTTGACGATGTGCAGCAGGCGGTTGCTCTCCTGGGTCTTGGTCTCTGCTTCCCTCAGAAGCTCATCCACAGCCTGCAGTTCACTGCTGTGCTTCGAAAGGAGGCGGCTGGCTGTTTGCATTAACACTTCCAACTGTTTCTGTGGCTTCTGGAAATTTTTCTGAATTTGTGACAGTAAGTCTTCAGCAGCCCTGATAAATATAAATGGTTCAAGTAATAAGTAAATGAGCCACAAAACTTATGTTCTGAAATGTTTTCTGAGTGGTTTATTGGAGATAAGAGTCTCACGGACTTTCCTGCCTGGGCTGGCTTTGAACCGCAATCCTCAGATCTCAGCCTCCTGAGTAGCTAGGATTACAGACGTGAGCTACTGGCACCTGGCACTTATTTTTTAATATATTTTTTATTGTAAATATACAAGGGGTTACAGTTACATAAGCAAGGTAATGAGTCCATTTCCTATCGAGCATTGTTACCTCCTCCTTTGTTTTTCCCCTACCATCCTTTTCTTCCCTACCTCCCTGTCACAGAATCAAAAGATAACACCTCATTGAATCTGAACTGAGACAGTCAGAGCTACATTCTATATTAATGATAGTAACTGATCTTTCACTGTAATTTGTCAGGAAATTGAAACAAAACAACTGTTCTCTGATTCTCTGTAAATTTATCAATTCTGGTTTGTGATAGGGCTTTCTGCAGCCAGTTAGGAAGTGAGTCATATAAAATCTTGTAAGTTCTAACTGTTTAAAGGATATAATTAATGCCAAGAATAAATACAAGCTTTAGGAAGTCAAAATATCTTTTCCTTATTCTCTTATAAGTATGTCATCGAAATGCCTATTTGACAAGAGATCAACATTAAGCTTATAGTTTCACAGAATAAAATTCCACCTTGCAAATACTTTCAGTGAATATTAATTTTCTGGTGATTCCATTCCAGATGAACTTTAAAGAAGTCCATTGAAATGCTTCATAAAATACCCTCTTCTCCCTCTGCATGTGTTTGAAACTTACTTGAGTTCATGGGTAACATTTTCAAGCAACTGAGTGAAACTCCTTTTCCGAATCCCTTCCAGCAAAGATGAAATATTCTGTTGCAGATTTTGAAGAATAGAACTGGGTGGCTGGAAATCTCCATCCATAGTCTGGTTTAAAGTTGCTGCCTTTTCAAGGATTTCTATAAAGAAAATATACAATCATGTATTAACTCTCTCCTCGTGGTTGACATTACTTAATGAAAGAACAGAGAATACTCTTGGGTAAAGACTGCTCTGTTCAGCTAGGCTGGGTTGCAATTTTAGGCCAGGATAGGCCAAGCCAGAGCATGTCATGCTTGCCAGTGAACATTGAACAGCTCTTAACTGAACATTGCTGAACTGTGGATTGCTGGTTTATTTAATACCTCCTTTTTGTATTATTTATGAAGGAAAACTCAGTCTTCATCTCAGCATTTTCTTATCATAGACAAGACATAGAGGTTTCTCAATGAACAGATAAACCACCAACACTTGATACTAGCAAACTTGCTCCACCTTGTTTGATTGGTGTTCTACTACTTAAACTATGCCTCTAGCCCAGCTTCTTGCTGATTTTTGGAAATAGAGGCTTGCAAACTTTTCTGCTTGGGCTAACTTCAGACTTCCATCCTATGGAACTCAGCCAATTGAATAGTTAGTATAGTAGGCCAGAGCACCTGGTGCTCAGTGATACTAATCTTTTTTTTTAGTAAAGACTTTTTGTTCTAATAGCTTCTTGCTTTTTGCCTTAAAAGGTCTGTCATTGACTTCTATATGCTTAATTAATTTTTAAGTTATCCTTAATTACTTGTATTTCAATTCAATGTATCTGTTTATGAATATAATGCATCTTGATCAATATTACCCCTTCCATCATTCTCTCCCATCTCTTCTAACACCAGCTATCCCCTCAAGTTCAATTTTCACATAAATACATTGGATATTATACTATAATCACCCACCTTTCTCACCATTCATTTTCCCTCCCTCTCCTTGGCCACTCCTACTTTCACATAACACATGTTTCAGCTTCCTGTTACTCATTTTGTTCTAGACTTATAAAGCCCTAACACTAATCCAAAAAGAATGAGTCTATAGCCAGAAAACTAAGAATAGCAGACTAAAAGCCAGATGAAATTCAACTGTAAAGTAAACAAATTATTATAATAGGTGGATAAGTTCTGGAACCAAACCAAACCCCCAATCTGTCAGCTCCTACTCTGAGCAAAAGAACTGAGAGACATCTTATCAACCATCCTGAAATGGGACTACAGAATTAAAATGTGAGACACTGTAAAAAAATAAGAAAGGAATTGTGTTTGGTTCAAGAGAAGACTCTCAGTGAAAACTATGCCTACATATTTTCCATCCTCAAACAAAATAGTATTCTAGTCCCGTGGCTCCAGAAGTCCTGTGTAACAAGACATAGACATTCCCGTGTAACAAGACATAGACATTTGTCCACACATTTAATAAAGTGTTTGAGACTTTTCCTACCAAACAAGTAAGGAATCCTTAGATGAGACCCCAGTAAACTACCTTTGCTGTTTCTCAGCAGCAGCTCAATGGATGTGGCCAAATCTTGACTCTCATTGAGGATTCTCTCTGTTGCCATGTTCACCTGCTCGCTGCTTGTCAACACTCTAGTGAGCTGACAGAAATGAAAGGTCTTGGGTTAGTGTGCCTTTAAGTAAAACACAATTGCAGTATCCCAATCTTTGCCTCTTTTAAGTAACAAAATAATTCCCAAGTATATAGTAAAGCTGCACACTATCATGTAAACCAATTTAGCACCTCTAGATTGGACATCCATCAAGTGGTTCATGCAATAATGTACTAATCACTTAGTATAGTCTCCCTTAGGTAGGTCAGGCTGGTCTTGAACACACACACACACACACACACACACACACACACACACACACACACACACAGAGGCACGCAGAATTACTGTCCTTAGGGCCATAATGAACAAAACAATTTAATTAAGCACAAGAATAATGAATGCAGACAAGAGACTCAGCAGAAATGGTATTGATGAGGCACAGGAGTTCACTGAGCAGTCCTGGGGAAAGTACAGTAGTGTAACACTGACCAGTCATACAGTCATTTATTATCATTATCAGTTTTTATGTCATGGACATAATTGTAGGCTGTACTTTCATATGCTGCGGACATGAAGATATGCTTATTTGCCATTCCAAGTCCTACAATTAGCTTTGGCCCAGCCTGGGGCCTCATGTCACTGGGACAGTGCATGCTTAAGTCTAGCCATGTGCCTAGTGAGCTGCAGGTCATTATTGGCTCTCAGTGGAGGGCCTTGTGCCACAATAGAACAGCCAATAGAACACAATAGAACAGACTTAGGAGAAGGAAGAAATAGCAGCGATCTTTAACTCCACACACTTGCTTTGGGTTAGAGAAGACTAGGGAAATAAGATAGCCAAGCATCTGCCCAATTTTCCTTCCCCACTAGAGGTGCCAACAGAAACTGAGTCAGGATCCTTTTCCTGCTAAACCACAGAACCAGGCAAGACTGGAACCATTTGATGATAACGTGCTCAGAGTAAAGTGCCTGAGAAGTGAAGGCTATGCTGACCTAATCAGGGCCTTCCAGACAGCCCCTACGTAACTACTCCAAGGGGTTGTGTTGAGCCTCATCTGGCACTGGGTCCTCCTGCAGAGAACTTACCTCCTTTTGTAGGTTGTCTATCTCTTCTACAACACCATCAAGCTGGATTTCTGTCTGATTCTTTTGAGTGTATTTTTTAAATAAGGACTCCTAAGAAGAGCAAAAAGAATATTGTAATGCTTTGAAGTACTTACCCAAGAAATCACTTAGTTCTTTTTCACTGTTGTTCATAGAAATACTACTTTCCTGGAAACCCTCATTTTAAAATAAAATGGCTCATACTTACCTATAATTAGGTTTTGATTATTGGTATATAATTTTGTATTGCCACCTTTAACATCATATTTCCCATTCAGATATAAATTTAAAATGTGTTGTGTTAAGCAGAATTGGAGACTGCTACATAAAGATGATGAATGGAATTGCATTAAACTAAAAAGTTCCTACATAGCAAAGGATATAGCCAACAAGCTAAAAAGACAGCCTAAAGAAGGAGGCCTACATCAGACTATGTCTTACTAACCAGAATATACAGCAGAGAGCTTGAAGAAATTAAACCCTTCAAGAAATAACAAGTCAATTAATAAACAGGTTAATGAGCTAAAGAGAGACTTCTCAGAAGTAAAAATGGCCAATAGACACATAAAAAAGCTCAACATCTCCAGCCATTAAGGAAATACAAATCAGAACAACTTTGATATTCCACCTCATTCCAGTTAGAATGGCCATTACCAAGAAAACAAACAATAACAGATGCTGGTGAGGATGTGGCCAGAAGGGAACACTACTACTACACTGTTGGTGGGAATGTAAACTTGTTTAACCACTCTGGAAAGCAGTATGGAGGTTCCTCAAAAAACTAAACACAGAACTACCCTATTGAACCAGCAATTCTACTCCTTGGTATTTATCCAAAAGACTACAAACCAGGATATAGTACAGCCACCAGCACAACCATGTTCATTACAGCACGATTCACAGTAGCCAAGGTATGGAGTCAGTGTCTCAGTGAATGACTAGATCAAGAAAATGCAATATATATACACAATGGAATTTTATTCATCTATTAGAAAGAATGACATTGTACCATTTGTAAAGAAATGGAAAGACTTGGACAAATGATGTTAAGTGTAGTAAGTCAGTCCTAAATCAGACAAAGGATGCATGCTTTATCTCATATGTGGAGGCTAGAATTATCTTATAAACTTGTAAGTAGATATATTAGGTGGTATGCAAGTGTAGACAAATGAATTAACTGAAATACAGTAGATTCAAGGGAAAACTCAGTGTAATTCCTTAGAAAGGCAAAGTCAAAATTCCACAAAATAAACACCAGGAAACAGGGACTTGAAAGGGATGGGGTGAGGCTAAGCAGAGAAGGGTAGATGAATGAAGAGAAGGGAGGAGAATGCAGTTAAGAGTATATCCTACAAAACTAAGAAGAGTTAGGGAAGGGGTGCTTTGGGAGATATGGGTGAGGATACTGAATGGGGGAACATTGATCCAGATGCATTGTATTCATAAACTGCTTTATTAAATGGCAACTCCTTTGTACAACCATTTAAAGATAATAAAAACTGCAAAAAATACTTCTTTTTTCTCCATTTTCTGTGCTTCTACTAGGGCTTGAACTCAGGGCTTTGCACTCTCATTCGGCTTTTTTGCTCAAGGCTGGCACTTTTCTACTACTTTACTACTATAATACATCTTTCTAGCTTTTGCTGGTTCATTGGAGATAAGAGTCTTATGGACTTTTCTGCCTTGGCTAGCTCTGAACTGCAATCCTCAGATTTCAGCCTCCTAAGTAAGATAACAGGTACTAGCCACCAGCACCTAGTAGGATGTTTTCTTACTCCAGAGGCTAGAACAAGGACCACGGAATACAGCATATGAGATGATCTCTGCCGAGTAACTCCTAACCATTAGACCTGTCATTCAGGAACTCAAGGCAGGTGTGAGATGACCAGTGTCTCTGTCTCTGACGAGGCAATGCTGGCAACTTTTTAGGAAATATGGTGGACATGAGGATCCTACATGACTGGAAATAGACAGAGTGATTCCTACCATCTACCATCCCACTGACACCCACACGTTTCTATCTGTCTTTGCATTCCCAGTACCTACCTGGAAATACCGAGTCTTGTTTTCCAGGTCTGATAAAATTCCATATGGAGCAGGGAAAATGCCAGTGAGGTTCACAGAGAGAATGGCATCACCAACATTATCCAAGTCATTCAGCAGCACACCTATACACTCATCATCACAAGCTAGAGAAGAAAAAGAAAGGAGTTAAAGCTCATGCAAAGCTGTTTGTCCTGTGTCCCATGACTTGCATGAACCAGCTATGCTTAGAATCTAGGTGGGCAAAGAACATGCCACATCTCCAAGGACCACAGCTGATCTCATTCTCACCCCAGCTGGGAGGGATCAAATGGCAGGCAGTGCTGAGCCACTAAAGTGATGAGACAGAGCCTCAGGTCTCAAATGATATCCTTAGGGTTACATAGAAAGAAGCCACTGAGCCTCAAGTGGTACATGGTCCATCACACTCCACAACCTGTTTGGTCTAGCTGCTTATCTTTAGCTAGGGCCAAGTTCAAGGGCACACAGAACACCTTGCCAATGCCAGCTTCCTGTCATACAGTTAGCAGGTACTCTCTCAGGGAGCACAACTGAAGGACAGTGGAAAAGACAATGGCGTGCCTTTGTTTATATCACAAAAATGAAGGCTCCAAAGCTCCCCAATCTGCAATGTTCACATTCCTTCCTAAGCTTCCCACAAGTCCCTAGAAAAACTTCTCAAGATGACTATGTCTTATACATTCTGGTAACCTATATCAGGACTCAGAATAACAAGAAAAAAGAACTGAGCTCCAGTGAAATTTGAGCAACATCAAAGACTACCTAACAGTAGAGTTTCCTCTAGTACACTGATGGATCCTGGGTTTCACTCCAGGAAAAAGTGATGAAGATAAACTGTGAAGTCACAATTACTGTGCTGCTTTGCATGCCAGGGAAACAAACGTTTAGTATACCAGGACCACCTGCTTCAGTGTGCAAAAGCACAGAATTCAGCAGCTACAAGAGCAATCTACACTCAGTAAAAATAATAGAAATAGGCCAGGAACCAGTCACTCACATTTGTAATCCTAGCTATTTAGGAGATTGTGGCTCAAAGCCTGCCCAGGCAGGAAAGTCTGTGAGACTCCAATTAGCCAGCAAAATGCTAGGAGGGAAGGTATGGCTCAAGTGATAGAGTGTTAGCCTTAAGAAAAAAGCTAAACAAGAGCATGGGGACCTGAATCCAAGCCCTGTCTCAGCACAAATAGATAAATCATGACAAAGACAGGCAGATAGAGAGGAAATAATGAATAAAATATAAAATAAAAAGTACAATAAAACCTGTGTGGTATACTGCTGACCCAATAGCACCACAATCACTGTCTCCTCACTGAGGCAGATAATTGAGAGGGACACCTAGTTTTAAACATGCAGAGGAGGAACACCCACAAACACAGTGGCTCTCCACCAGCATGTGCCTCGGCTGGCATTCCTCACATCGGAGCCCAGCGGCCCCTGGTTTGCAGACACACTGGCCGGATGTACGGTCACAGTCACTGTGAATGGAGCCGTGTGGGTTGCAGTCACACTTCTGACAGCTGCCGCCCGGCACTTGAGGGTTGCCATGGTAGCCTGTGGAGCACCTAGAGAAAGGAAGAGATTACTGCAGTCAAAGGTAGTCAGGAAAGACACATACCTGATCCTGGCAATCATTTCTACCTAATGAAATGCAAAGCATGCTTCCACCTTGGGAGATCTAGGTTTGGAATAGTACTTAGGCCTCACATCCATTAAGAACACACAAATTGATCATGGCTTCCAAATCACTATGCTAAGTGTCTTCCAAAGGGGCAGGCATCTCTAGAATCAACAGCGTACCTTTCACAGAATTGTCCTTCGTGGCCTGGGACACAGGCATCACAACGGAAGCCACCAGCACCCTCCGGCACACAGGTGGGACTGAAACTGGAAGAAAATATTTTTTTTCATGAATTTTCAGGTATGGAGCTTAAAAGCCTCCTGATAATTCTTATTCATCACTTTGGGGGAATGCCATACTCTCCAAAAGTTAAGCAGCTACATTGATAATTGGACAGATTTTATAGAGTTAGACTTGATGGGCCAAAAGGACAATAATGATGCACGAAATGTTAGGTCTGCACATATCATGTGTCCAGAGACACTGAAGAGGTAGACTAGAAGAAGAACAACAGGGTCCCTCTAGGCCCCCCCCCCTTTTTTATATTTTTTAATTGTAAAAATTCTGTACAGAGGGGTTACAGCTACATGAGTACATTTCCTACCAAGCATTGTTGCCTCCTCCTTTGTTTTTCCCCTATCATCCTTTCCTTCCCACCTCCCCAACTATTCCCTCCCCGTATCCCCCATCCCTCTAGGTTTGATTACTCAGAAGCTCATCTGCTTTATGAACTCATGTTTTCTGCTCATTCCTCGTTTTTCAAACCCTTCCACATTTTAAATTACCCAGGCGCCATCTAGAGGCTACCTTGCATACCTGTAAATAATTCAAAACCAGAGTCAACTGAATTCAACAAAGCCTGCTAGAATCAAGTGGAGATCCTCCTGGGCTAGGAGGATTCCAGATGCCCCCTCCCTCAGTGTGCTCCCTCCTCCTCCCCCCAACTTCCAACTGATTTTAGTCCCTCAGTGTGAGGAAAAAGACTTCAATGGAAACACAAAATACTCTGGAAAAAGTAAAGTATGTGTTTTGGGTCCTCTCAGATGCAGAGTACACATAGAATGTTGGCACCCACCCTCACAATCTCCTTTGAGTTTAGTAATAAGGATGGGGAAATAATGAAACTTTTTTGTGATGGAAAAATTAAAATGCAGTATTCAAACTACAGAAATGTGCAGAGCAGAAAGGTGAACTATCCATTACAATATTTCTTTGTGGCTTACATATGCCCATGTTCCATGGATATGGTAATATAAGGGGTAAGAATTCATTCCACAGTGGCACCATACCATACCTTCACTTACATACTTCCTTTGGGCATGATGCTAGTTATTTTCTTTAAGGTAGGGAGTATTAAGGTTTGAACTCAAGGCTTTGTACTTGCTCAGCTTGCTTGCTGAGTTAGCACTCTATGACACGAATCATGCGTCCAGCATGGACTTTTGCTTGTTAATTGGAAATCCCATGGATGTTTCTGCCCAGGCTGGCTTTGAAGCCAGTGTGCCAGGTTGCACTTGTACAGACTCACCTGGCAGGGGGGTGGTGAGGACAGGCACATGGAGAGCAGTCCTGTGGGGAGCCTGTTACTGTCCCATAGTAGCCAGGGGCACACACATCACAGTGGTCACCAGCTGTGTTAGCACGGCAGTTCTGGAGCCAAGAAGAAAGTAAACACAGGGCAAGGGTTAGACATCATACTTACATGGTAACAGCTAAACACGACCAGGTTGCATATTAGCTAATCCATCCTTGCTTGCTTCCTTTCTTCCTTTCCTCCTTCCTTCCTCTCTTCCTCCCTTCCTTTTTCTTAAGGAAGAAGGAGCATTTTTCTTCATTTTTTTTAATCCTTGAAAGCTTTCCATCTTTGGGGTCTTCATTCATTGTAAGACTATATTCATGTAACACATTCTATAAATTATTCAGGAAAACAGCCTGGAGAACCCTTAAAAAAAACTAGTCCTTTCAGAACTTTAAAATCAGGATAAAAAATATCCAATGACCCACAGATGATTCCAAAGCTGGTTGAGGCTCAGTCAATACATGGAGGAATTTGATGCATCAGAAATAAACCAGTAGAGGATTTAGAAAACAGGTGATAAGAAAAAATTCATGGCTTTAGCACACCACCAAGTGACTCATGTAGTAAATACTATTAGACTTGTTATCTTCCTATTAAAGCAGAGTACATTGTTTTTAAGCTAAAAGCATGAGCAATCCTGTCTTCTGATTCTAATTTCAAATCTGCTTTTGCTCAATCCATCATTATTTGTTCAGCTACTGTGCATAGCCTTAAGATCTACTGCTGCTGAGATGGAAAGGCATCTAAGCCAATGGAAAGGCGTCTATAGCCAAAGCCCCCAGTAAGCTCTCAGATAGACTCTCCCTTACAGCCCTGGCAGTGAGAGATTATATTGAAAGAAAACTTTTTAATGTTCAAAAAATTATTTGGTTGGGTGCCGATGGCTCACATCTGTAATCCTAGCTACTCAGGAGTCTGAGATGTGAGGATGAAGGTTCAAAGCCAACCAGGACAGAAAAGTCTGTGAGACCTTATCTCCAATTAACCATAAAAAAGCTTGAAGTGAAGCTGTGGCGCAAGTGGTAGAGCCAACTGTATCATCATTAAGCTTATTTTACTTTGCATGGCTATAATAACGGATATCCTATGTATATTAGAGGACAGCAAAAGCAATGACGAGTTTTTCACTGTGGAAATAATGTGGTCCCCTTTCCCCCCTAACTCCACCTGTGCACTGCTATCATTTACGGGTTTTTTTTCTCCCAGAAGAAACTGCATTTAAAATTCACATATAAGGCATCCTGATTGGAAGAGGAAGTTAGTTGTGTGTGGCTGACCAATCTTAATTTAGTAATATATTAAAAAGGAGCAAATGCAGAGCAAGATACAAATAATGTATTGTGTTATTCCACTTGAATGTGTGTGTGTGTGTGTGTTTGTGTGTGTATGTGTGTGTGGTCAGTACTAGGCTTAAATTCAGAGCCTTGAGCTCTTGCTTGGCTTTTTACTCAAGGCTGGTGCTATACCACTTGAGACACAGCTCCACTTCTAGCTTTGTGCTAGTTAACTGGAGGTAAGATCTTGCCTTACAGATTTCCCTGCCTGGTCTAGCTTCAAACCCTGATCCTCATCTCAACCTTGTGAGTAGCTAGGATTACAGGCATGAGCCACTGGTGCCTGGCTGAATGTATATTTTTCAAAATGCAAGGGGAGAGTACTACTTTCCACAGAGAAACCCATTTCCATAAGCATTTATTTATTTTAGACCTCTAGGTGAGCCTTCAAATTCCATGACTACAACTTTCTCATCTACTCTGGCCTTAGCCACCAGACCTGCAAATAAAAATAAGAACTTTAACCTAATCTCCAGCTGATGCCCTTGGTAAACAAACTCATAAATGAAGTAAAACTTGTAAAATAATTTCCACTGGCTATGTGAGACCACTTAGCTACACTTTCCTCCAGGAGCCATATTTTGTATTTGGGTACATTTAGCCTCTTGCTAAATGAAGGAACTGTGTATTCCATTTAGTAATGACTACACAGCGGGCATTTGTCACTCAGGGTCTACAGGCCAAACCCACAGGATAAGCGTACCAGACACTTCCCAGTTTCTGGGTCACAGGAGTCACTGTGGTTGTTGCAGCTGCAGGGCACACAGGGAGCAAGCAGAGGGGGAGGTCCTCTGCCACCATCTTCTGGAAGCTTCCCTCTGTGGTACCCAGGGGCACAGTCCTGAAGGCATGAGAAAGGACAAAAAAGTGACCAATCTGCTTATAAACTGAGTAAAGAATTCAGATACATTTGACCACGACTGATGTTTCAATGGCCAATGAGCATGTAGAAAGTTCAACATCACTATCATGAAAGAAATACAGGTCAAACACAAATGCAAATCATGAAAGATACCATCTCTCACCCAGTAGGCTGTCAAGAGAAAAAGACAAGTAGATGGACACATAGAGAGGATCATTAGTATATATACACATAAGCACATGGACTGAAGTATGGGTTTTGCCGGGGAGAACAGCAATGGTGTAACTCCTTGGACAACTAACTTATGGCTTAACAAAATGAAGCATGTTTTTATTGGGCAGGTGTGAGGACAAAGGAAAGGAGAACAGAATAGTGGAGAGAGGAAAGATAGGTAAATACATTCATGGTCCTCAATGTACATGTGTGAAAATGGAGCCAGGTAACTTGAAGGAATGGGTGGGGGGGTTGGGAGAGAAGGGAGAATGGTGGAGGAATGACACTGATCAAGATGCATTGTACTCAGAAACTGACATGTTGAAATGAAACCCTTTAGTACAACTACTGAGAGATAATATAAAACTAAAGATAAATAATATTTTTAAATAAAACAATAAAAAAAGAAAAATGACAAATGATGGTGAGGATCTGAGGGTATGGAGAAACTAGAAGAGTATGGAAGTTCCTCTAAACTTGAAAATTGAATTATATGATCCAGTAATTTTTATATCTTGGATGCTCAAAAGAATTGAATGCAAAAACTTGAAGAATATTTGTATTCTCCTTTTCACAGCAATCTATAGCCAAAAGCAGAAGCAACCCAAGTACCCACAGAAGGATAAATAAACAAATTAATGAAATTAATCCATATAATAAAATATTATTCAGCCTTAAAAAGGAAGTTCATGCTGGGTGCCAGTGGGTCATGCTTATAATCTTAGCTACTGAGGAGGCTGAAATCTGAGGATCATGGTTCAAAGTTTACCCAGGCAGGAAACGATTCAAAGTTTACTCAGGCAGGAAAGTCCATAAGACTCTTATCTCCAATAAATTACCAACAAACCTAGAAGTGGAGCTTTGGCCCAAGTGATAGAGTGCTAGCCTTGAGCAAAAGAAGCTCAGAGACAGAGCCCAGGCCCTGAGTCCAAAGCCACAAGACCAACACAAATATACATGCTACCATACAACATGGATGAACCTTGAGGGTATTAAGTTAAGTAAAAAAGCCAGTCACAAAATTCCAAATGCTGGCTGGACATCAGTGGCTCACACCTGTAATCCTAGCTACTCAGGAGGCTGAGCCCTAAGGATTTAAAATAAATATATCTATGATAAATGTTGTACGGTGTATTATATATAATAATACATAACATATAATGCATTATAGATAAGTATACATATCACATTATGTTATATATAATACACATAACTTTAGAAAAAATTTGCTCACAAAGAAATTTTAAAAATGACAACTAAGATACACATAGGCTCTGTTCCTCACTTGGAGTTGCTATAAATAAGCAGATTCCATCTTGAAACCAGAAATCAGAGTTTAACTGAAGTCTCCTTACCTGGCATGAGAATCCAGTGGTGCCTGGAGGACAGATGCAGCTCTCTAATCGAGAGGCTGACTCCCCCCTGGGATGTAGATCCCCAGCCTTTCTGCCAACCTCCATTGAAATATTTGAGATTCTGTGCACAGAAGGCATGAAAAAGCCAGAACAGAAATGTTAATGTTTGAAAAACTTCTACAAACATTGCAAGTGACACAAACATCTGCATATAGATTAAACTAGAGAATTCCTACCACTCTAGGGTAGGGCCCACTCAGGACTGCAAACACAACTCACTGCAGTGTGAGCATGGCATACCTCAGTGACTGTACTCAGCTAGCAAGTTAGGACTAGGAATGACGTTGCAGGAGACACAGATGAAAGGCCTCTAGAAGGACTGGCTTGCATAAGTCCTAATGCCTAAGTATTCAAAGTCCTAATAATAAACTGGGTACTGGTGGCTCGTGCCACCAGGCTAAGATCCAGGATCATGATTCAAAGCCAGCCAAGGCAGGAAAGTCCATGAGACTTACCCCCAATTAACCACAGAAAAAGCAGGAAGCAGAGGTGTGGCTCAAGTGGTAGAGCATCAGCCTTGAGCAAAAAGGCTCAGGGACAGCATCCAGGCCCTGAATTCAAGGTCTAGTATCACACACACACACATTAAAATGAGTAACTAGATGATGCCTGTGTTCTTTATTTATCATTATAACGTATAGACCTTGCAGCTTTTAAGAGCAGAAATGAGCAACTTTCTTTTTCTTTTTCTTTTGTCGGTTATGGGGCTTAAACTATGAGCCTGGGTGCTGTCCCTGAGCTGTTCAGCTCAAAGAGAACACTCTACTATTTGAGCCACAGCGCCACTTCTGGTTTTCTGAGTGGTTTATTGGAGATAAGAGTCTCACGGACTTTCCTGCCTGGGCTGGCTTTGAACCATGATCCTCAGATCTCAGCCTCCTGAGTAGCTAGGATTACAGGCATGAGCCACCAGCACCCGGCTGCAATTTTTTTTAATATTGTCTCCATCTAAAATTCACCATAATAGACTTACATTTTATTTAGACAAATGAGTGGGCAGTCAGTAACTTGTAATTTACACATTCCACCCATAGTTTGGATTCGTTATCATAGTTATCATAATTATCATAGTTTGGACTTAGAAAGCCCTCGTACATTAAGTCTCCTAAGCCTGGTCCCCCTGGGGAGATTACAGCAACTCTAGGAGGTAGGGTTTCCTTTCCCTTGGGCATTTTGTCACAGCAATGAAAAGCTGGCCAGCACAGATATTACTAGTTAGCAAAACCTGGATAAGGAACAGATCCCTATTCCTACATGTATTCATGAAAATATAAATAACAGGAATGAAGTGAGTCGAATCCTTTTAGGTCTATGTCAAATAAGGAAAAGATTCAAAGTTCTAGACACTTCCAAATACCTGCTTTGCTGCAGTCCATGCCCGTAGGATGCCTTGATGAGGATGTACTCAATATTGCTGAGAACAGACATGAAGTCTGAGCGGGTGACAGGCTTTTCAGAAACAGAGTTAAAATATTTCCAAAAATTCTGTGGATGAGAAATATACTCAGTGAAATGCTGCATGAATATGACCTTATAGTGAAGGCAGTTCTGTCATAAATGTTTTCAGAAATCACCTCTGACAAAGATCTGCATTTATGATAAATAGATATACAGAACCCAAGACAGTGCCAGTCAACATTCAACCATCAGCTGCTGCACAAGAGACATTTCCCAAGTTCTTACAAGTCCAGAGACTTCTGTGCCACACATGTGTGCAGGTTGATGCGAAAGCAGCATGGTGAAGCACTTAGCATGAAATTCCTACCAAATGCACATCTACTCCCCCTTGTCCTCAGGGAGCACATTCTAAAACCCCCACTGTATGCTTGGAATCTCCTATGGAGCAAACCTCTACATGCTATGCTTTTCCTATACATAAATACTCACAAGACAGTTTATAAACCAGGCACAGTGAGAGATTAAAAACAGTATGCAATAATGAAGTAGGACAATTACAAACAATACTGTAATTAGCTGAGTTCTGGTGACTTGCCTCTCTCATTCTAGCTACTTGGAAGGACACTGAGATACTAAAGATCAAGGTTTGAACCCAACCCAGGCAGAAAAGTCCCCAAGACTGTCTCCAATCAGCCAGCAAAAATCTGGGCTGGAGGCATGGCTCAGCTAGAACATCAGCCCTAGTGAGAAAGCCAAGCAAGCATAAGGCCCTGAGTCCAACCTTACTACTAGGCCACAAACAGACAAGTTAATGTAATAAATTACTAGCATACTTCTCTTGTTCTTTGGAGCCATTATTAAGTAAAATAAGAGTAACTCCACTGACAGCTTATCTGAAAACCCTACCCTGGTACTAAATGTCCAACAGGCAGGCAGCATATGCATTCTGGACATGCTGGACAAAGCAATGTAAAATCCCAGGTAGGGCTGAGAACAATGACATGATATTTCATCAGGCTGCTCAGAATGATGTACAATTATTTTCTATTGAATATGTCTGAGCTTCAATTGACAGTGGATAGCTGAAACTAAACCTCAATTAAGGGAGTGGGGGTGGGGGAGGGCTTCTATAGACCTTTCTTGATGATCAGAAACCTGAACAGTATTTAGAAACCTTTCTAAAACCCACTGGAAGATGCATCCCAGGGTGGTTTTGTTCCTTCTATATTCAGCAACTGTGGACTTTTGTGTCAAGGATGGCCACGCTCCCTTTTTTAAGGAGCATATGTGGAAAGATAGCATGGTCACCTCGTGCATGGCCACCACTCGGTCTTGCCGCACTCCATTCTCTGGGGCTGGCTCGTCCATGTAGATGACGTGCTTCCGGGCCCGGCCTCCTTTGATGAGAACTTGAGGCTCATAATTGGAGGTGCCCGTACCAGTCGAAGAGTAGAAGGCCACACTGTACCGCAATTTGCCTCCATAGGCCAGGAGCTAACAAGTAATAAACTCTTGTTTATTTCTCTGGGACAGCCTTGGTTTAAAAGCAAGCCTGCCACTATAAGAAAATAATGTTAAAAATACATCACCCACAGTAGTACTCACTGGACACTATGTTGAAAATTAACTATACAATTTGAGTGTGGGATAGGAGGGGAAAATTGGGAGAGTGAGGGAGGAGATGACATTGTCTAAAAAGAAATGTACCCTTTAACTGACTGATGTAACTGTAACCTTTCTGTATATCACCTTTATAATAACAATAAAATAAAAAAATACACCAACCAATACTTAGTAGGCAGAGATAGGAGGATTTTCAGATTAAGGCTAGTCTGACAAAAAAAGTCATTGAGACTATCTGTTAACAAGCCAGTATAGTATAGTATAGTAGTTTATACCTGTATAGTATAGTATACTAGTTTATATATGTAATCCCAGCTACATGGAAGACATAGGAGAATCATGGTCTAAAGACATACCCAGGCAAAAGTATGAGACCCTACTTGAAAAACAAACTAAAGCACAAGAACTGGGGACATGGCTCAAGTGGTTGAACATCTGCCTAGCAACTCTGAGCCAGGCCCTATGGTCAATCTTCAGTATTAAGCAGGAGAAGGGATGGGTGTGGAGGGAAAAGTATATCTAATGGGTGAAATGTCCGGTCTGGAATTTGCTTCCTTCTGATTCTTAGTTATGATTTATTCTGTTAACCCAAGCTATACTTCTTCCTGACGATATCAATAGAGGTGAGCTCCAAAATAAATGAGTGGATTAACTTCTATTTTAGAACTCCTTTTAATTAAAAATAATATGTATAGCTGTCAGAGGCTCATGCCTGAAGACTGAGATCTGAGAATCACAGTTTGAAACCAGCCTGGGAAGGAAAGTTTGAGGCTCTTATCTCCAACTAAATACCAAAAAGTCATAAGTTGAGCTGTGGCCCAAGTGGTAACTAACCTTGAGCCAAAAGACTCAGGGATAGCATTCAGGTTCTGAGTTCAAGCTCCAGTCTCTCTCTCTCTCTCTCTCTCTCTCTCACACACACACACACACACACACATACACACACACACACACACAATTATGTATGAAGCCTAGCATTGGTAGTGGTTCATGCTATAATCCTAGCTACTCAAGAGGCTGAGATATGAGAATTGAGGTTCAAAGCCAGCCCAGGCAGGAAAGTCCATGTGATTCTTAACTCTACTTAACCAGCAAAAAGCCAAAAGTGGAACTGTAGCTCAAGAGCACCAGCCTTGAGTGAAAAGTTAAAATAGATAGTATCCAGGCTCTGAGTTCAATCCCCAGTACCACAACACCAAAAAATAATATGTACATGTGTGTGTGTGTGTCTAATAGAGTTTTGTGCACAATTGTTAAACATTAGCTGAATTCACACATAGACTCTGATATTTATATAAACAAAAAACGAGTCAGTGCCTCTCACTACTCTTGTATAGTAGTTTCTTGAAACTCCATGTACATGAGTGATTTTTACCCCAACTGGGTATCTCTGCCTCCACATGGAAGAGGAACTAAGGATAGGAAGACACAGTCTACTCTGGCTTTAAATGCTCTCGGTGCCCCCTGGAAAGGGGCGTGGGAATGGTGAGCACCCTGGTGTGTGCTCACCTGGTCTCCTTGGAAGTGCTTTGGCAGTCGCCAGTAGAATGGCTCTGAGTGGACATGCTGACGGACAGTCACGGCATCCAGCAAGACATCAGGGGCCTGGAAATGCACACCCTTGGTTGTGCCCCACAGATCACTCTGTGATACCACACGCAGAAGAGGCTGATCGGAGGCCAGCGTTACCTGGTCATGGAAAGGAGAACGCACTTCTGGTTAAACGACACCCCCACATGTGATCTGTTAGATGCCACAAATGTTTCCCAGATACACTGCTTTGGGCCTTTGTCCTTCACATTCACCATCTGCATTAAAATGCCTACTGCCTTTTAGGGCCAGGCTCTTCCCTCTCTAGAGCAAGAGACCATGGCAGGAAGGGGACAGCATGTTTTGGTTTTGTCTTCCTTCTCTGCAGGAAGCCTTCCATAGATCAGCCAGGAGCCAGCACCAATCCCCTTCAGTGCCAGGTCCATCTGTTTCCCTGGACAGCCCAAATGCAACTGATCCATTTCCTAACCAAATCAGAGATCTAGGATTTTTGATTCCACAAAGGAAAGTCAGTATCAATCTGGACTGTCCCCTCTATGCCCACCTGATTCCCAAGGGAAAGGGAACAGTTGGACTGCAGGAGTGACTCACTGGGGTCCTCACGTAGCCCTCCAACTCCGAGCAGAGCTGTGACAATCCAAAGCAGAAGCAGGGGGTGCATCCCAGGGGGTCGTCAGCATGCAGGCCGAAGGTGCCTGCTCGACATTCACTGCACTGGAGGCCAAAGACATTGTCCTGCAGGCACAAGGTAAGGGACTCATAAGTGGCCGGGAATGGAGGTGGGGCGGAGCAGGGGCATGCAATTTCCATACGCTCGGAGATGAACTGAAACAAAAGTAATTTAAGAGCCACAAACATCACTGAACTCACAGTGGCCTGAGACCAAGCCCTTAATTAAACCCCGCGAACACTGCTTCTCTCAGACTCAATGTGAGATTCCCAAACATGGCTGGCTAGCTGAATGGAATCCATCTACAAGCCTTTGGAAATATGTACTCCCTGATGAAAATCTTCTGGATTGGTCTCAACCCCACCAAGTGATTCTTAGGGTTCAGTTGGTGAGAAGGACCCCTGACCAGGTAATTGCCAAACTAGGTCCCTGCTGTAAAGATTACCATGAGAACTGTAATCAGAAAACCTGGTTTGCCAAACATCCAGAGACTGCTGCTTCTCTGCCTTTCTACCTATATGACTTTCCTCTTCATTGTTCCCAGCCACATAGTACCCATTACTTGCTAGTGGAACCTGTCCATCCATGTAAGAAAGGACCAGAGCACTGACCTCCTTGGGTTTAAAACCTGGCTACTTGGCGGGGCACTGGGATTATAGGCTCATGCCTATAATCCTAGCTACTCAGGAGGCTGAGATCCGAGGATCATGGTTCAAAGCCAACCTGGACAGGAAAAGTCCATGAAACTTATCTCCACTAAACTACCACAAAAAAGAAAAGCCATTAGTACAGCTGTGGCTCAAGTGGTAGAGCATCAGCTTTGTGCAAAAGAAGCTCAGGGATAGTGCCCAGGCCCTGAGTTCAAGACCCAGAACTGGCATTAAAAAGTCTAGCTACTCATTTCATACCCTCAAACCCCAGTGTACCAAGGAGAGAAAGGAAAGCAGAGGGTCGATGACAAATACCTTGCAGGTGCAGGCACCTGTTTTCTCTGCACAGCTGCAGAGACCCTGTTCTGGGTCGCAGGTGTCAGCCTGTGTGCCCCTCAGGTCGCAGTTACAGGAAATACAGTCAGGAAAGTCTCTGTAGCCCAAGGAGCACTGATCACAGTTGTGTCCATCAAACTCAGGCTTGCAGTGGCACTGGCCAGACAGCACATTGCACTGGGAACTGGTGGAGCCCTCATGGCTGCAATTGCATGCCTGAGGGGGGGGAGGGAGGGAGGAAGGGAGGGAGAGAGAGAAAGAAAAAAAAGAGCTCAACAAAAAGCCAGTCTTCATGTCTCCATCACCCACAGTTCTCTGGATTCCAGGAAAGCAGGAGATGAAGAGAAATGATACCAGTGAATGGAGCTTTCTCTTGTTATAGCTTTATGGATTCACTTTGCCTATGTGCTAACAGGAGAAGGGGATGACATTTTGGGACATCTGCCAGCTGCTTATCTTGTGCGCACATGCACGTGCACATGCTTGTGTGTGCTGGTACTGAACTCAGGGCCTCTTGCACTTCCTTAGCTTTTTGCTTTAAGCTGGTACTCTATCACTTGAGCCACAGCTCTACCTCCAACTCTTTACTAGTTTACTGGAGATAAGAGTCTTGTGGGTATTTCTGCCTGGGCTGGCTTTGAACCATAATCCTCAGCTCTCAGCCTCTTGTGTAGCTAGGATTACAGGCACAAGCCAGCAGGGCCTAGAAACATCTGAGAATTTTAGGGACAGCTGAGCTCTGGGCCACAAATAAAATTAAATTTCATAGGTCTAAATGACTTAGCAAAATTATTTTAGAGGCCAAGTAATTTTTCCCACAGTTTTAAAACATGACATTCTCTTAGGAAGTAGTACTCACTGCAGGGCTAAAGGGCACTAAAAAAATGAAAGAAAAAAACAATTCCTAGACATCTACTTCACAGCTAGGTTTCTGAAGAAAAGCCCAAAACAAGGCCTTTGAGAGGTATTACCTCTTCCTTGTTTATTCCTACAAGTATATGAGTTCTGTTTTATTTATAGCTCTATTCATTTCATCTGAATGGAGTCTCGTTGTGTTACCCACACTGGCCCAGAACTCCCGAGGTCAAATGATCCTTCAGCATCAGATTCCCAAGTATCTGGGATTGTAGGTGTGTACCTCTAAACCATCATACAGTTACAAATCAAACCAATGGAGAAAAGAAAAGTTGTTTTGCTAACAACAACTTTGTAGCAGTACGCACCTGGCATCCTCTTTCCACGTCCAGGCCCCAGTACCCATCCTCACACTCCTCACATTTGGGACCCCGGGTATGAGGAGGGCACAGGCATTTTCCAGATTCAGGATCGCAGGTATGGTGAGTATGAGCGCAGTCACAGGCTGAAAGAAGACAAGTGTCATTATAGCTCTGAATGGTTGAGGTGGTTAAAGGGGAGAGCATTGCTGTTACAAGTTATTTCAAGTTATTAATAATTGGAGCCACTGTTTTAGTTCCTCTAGTAGACTTCCAAATTCCCAAGATTCCCCATTCCCACCACATGTCTCCTGAAGGTGGCTGTTCTTTGTTGGGAGATCTTCTGAGAGACTGGAAATGGCCACCGAGAGGGAAAAAGGAAGAAAAAAATCAGAGGAGCTGGGAAGGTGGCTCAGTGGTAGAGCGCTTGCCTCATATGCATGAGGCCCTGGGTTTGATTCCTCAGCACCACATAAGTAGAAAATGCCAGAAGTGGCCTCTGTGGTTCAAGTGGTAGAGCGTTAGCCTTGAGCTGAAGAGCTGAGGGGCAGTGCCCAGGCCCAGAGCTCAGGCCCCACGACCGGTTTAAAAAAAAAAAAAGAAAGAAAAGAAAAGATCAGAAAAAAGAAGATCAGAAAAAAGTTGATGGGTAGAAGAAGAGACATTGATAATGTTCTTGAGCATCTCTTCTGTGCCAAATGCTGTGTTCAGGACATGACACACACCTCACAGTAGCCACTTATTGGAGATTATAATCAGCCTTCTATCTTACTGTTCAACAAACTAAGGTTATGTCACATTTAATAATTAATCTACACAATTAGGAGGTGGTAGAGCCAGAACCCAGGCTTATGCTTGTCCCTGAAAGGGATCAGAAATAGGGAAAGGATATGAAACTTTACAAGCAATGCTGAGAAAAGGTAACAGAACCTTCAGAAGTGATTCTAACGACAAGGGCACACCAAAAAAAAAAGAAAAGTGCAGGACAAGGAACACTCAAGGAACTTAAGATCTTACGTGTACAGCGACCATCCTGGTAGCCAAAGAAGCCATGGGAACACCTGTCACACTTTTTCCCAGCTACACCTGGTACACAGTGACATTGACCTTCATCCGTGCAATCATCTGACATAGAGCCCGTCACACTGCAGTTACAGGGCTGGCAGCCATGCCCCGAGTCCAACCCATAATAGCCAGGCTACATCACAAAAAGGGAAAAATCAGGTGAGTCATTATGCCGTTCAGAAAATGTCTACACACATTAAAATGCTCCCCAAAGCACACATAGGGTGTTTCACAGAATCATGAATATTCATGACTCCATTCCGCCCCTTTGTTGCTGAACACTTGCTGTATTTGAGAAGCAGGCCAACCTTGCATGGGCCATGAACACAGCTCTACTGAACCCTAACAAAGGTGACACACCTCACCACAAATGCTTTCACTGCATGTAACAACCAGTGGGTGCTTACCAGGCACTGGTCACACTGCTGTCCAGTCACGTGAGCTTTGCAGTCACACAGTCCAGTGTCAATGTTGCACACACCAGAAAGGGAGCCGTTTTCATGGCAGTCACAGGCTAGGCACACATGACAGTCAGTGTCACTTCTGGTGTGGTTACAGTACAATCCTCCAATCTCAAAGAAAAACTTAAAGACTCTATGTACCAGCTCACATATAAAAATAATATAAGTCAATAGAACATGTAATATGGCATATTAATGTGTCACATATAAACATACATTTAAACTACACTGTATATACTTACATGTAAAATATAAATACCTATATGTTTAATTATATAATTATATGTATTATTGATACACTATTTTTAGATAGTATACACACTCTGTAAATAAACATAAACATACGAATACATTTTATATAATCTTAAAATAGTATTAAATATAAATATTCTATGCTGGATGTTTAATATATAAGAAACTACAAGAGTATATTAGTTTGTGGCATAAAAAATGTTATATATAACACATAGTATATAATATATAAGTTTAACGTACCATAAAATATATCTAAACACTATATATTATGTGCTATTTATTTAATACATAATATTCTATACAAAGATATAGAATATTAATTTTATGATACAATACAGCATATTACATATATACTATATATAATATACACTGATTTTAGTTTGATCTCTAACAAGCCTATAAGTATACACTTATACATATAATTTACACATATTAATTTACAATAAATAAATTAGCACTTCCCTGAAGAATAAACCAAATTAAGGTTGATGACACAATCACACAAAAAATTCAAGCAATTAACATAATACTACTAAAGCCTTTAAGACAATAATTCACTAAACAAATTTCATGAAATGACTTAGTTGATCTATAAATATTTATCAACAAATTTCTATTAAAACAATACTAGGAAGATTTCAAATTAGCAGACACATTTGGTGACATATGCATGGGCCTATAATCCCAGCATATGTGACTGAGGCTCAGGCAGGAAGATCAAGAGTTCAAAGCCAGTCAGACGCTGATGGCTCATGCCTGTATCCTAGCTATTCAGGAGGTTTGAGACCTTAGGATCACAGTGCAAAGCCAACCTGGACAGGAAAATCCCGGAGACTCTTATTTCTAATTAACCATCAAGAAGCTGGAACTGGAACTGTGGCTCAAGTGGTAGAGCACTAGTCTTGAGCACAAAAGTTTAGGGACAGCACTCAGGTCCTGAGTTCAAATCCCAGGACTAGCATGTATGTGAACAGGCTCACAAACACACAGCATATTACACATATACTATATATAATATACACTGATTTTAGTTTGATCTCTAACAAGCCTATAAGTATACACTTATACATGCACTTCCCTGAAGAATAAACCAAATTAAGGTTGATGACACAATCACACAAAAAATTCAAGCAATTAACATAATACTACTAAAGCCTTTAAGACACACACACATACACACACACACACACACACACACACACACACACACACACACACACACACACACACACACACCAAAACTGGTGTTATTGCTCTGGTGCTATTGCTCTGGAAAGCGTTTGAATTTTCCTCAGAAAACTAAACATAAAACTACCATATGATCCAATAATACCAACTCTTGGGCCTTTAAAAGATCACAAATAAGGATAGAAGAAAATCACTTGCACAACCATGTTCATTGCTGCACTAGTTGCTACAGTAAAGACATAGAAACAGCTTAAATGCCCATGAATGGATAATTTGATCAAGAAAATGTGTATGTATATACCAGTGTAATTTGACTTATCCATGAAGATAATGATATACCCATATCATTTGTAAAGAAATGGATGAATCTGGGCAAAATTGTGCTAAGAGAAGTCAAGTCCAAGGAGACAAAGGACATATATTTTCTCTCTTTTATGAAAGCTAGAACTAATTTATAAATGTACAAGTAAATTCATATGGGGTTGTATGTAGTGTACACAAATGTATTAACCAAAGTATGGTGTATCCAGAGAAATTAAAATGATGTAACTCCTTAGAAAAATGAACTCACAATTCAACAAAATGAATACCAGGAAGCTAGTACTTGAAATGTGGAGAAGGAGTCCAAGAGGGGGATAAGGGGGGAGATGAATTGAAATTAGGAAGGGGGAGGAGAATGAAGTCATAATATTCAATGTTTATCCTATGAAATTAGGAAAACTGACAGGAAGGGTTGGGTTGGGAGGGACCAGGAAGAATGACAAAAAGGATGACACCAATAAAGATGCATTGTTTTTATAGACTGATTTGTTGAATGGTAACTCCTTTGTATAATTGCTTAAAGATAATAAAAATACAAAAAAAAAGTTCAAAGCTAGCCTGGGCTACATAGAAAGACTGTGTCTCAGAAAAAGCAAAAGACAATTTAGCCATTTACTGTCATTCAATCTTGTATAAACTTAATATTTTAAAATGAAATTATAACATCCTCTAGGCATTGTCCATATCAGTATCTCATATTTTAATAAGGAATATTTCTGTTTTGTAAGTCTTGAGTCATTTGTAGTTTCAGGCTACACATTCCAGTTTATCTCATTACTCCATCAATATTTAAAGCTACAAACTTTCCCAGCACTCAAGAGGCTGTTAGGAAATATTTTTTTTCTCTATCACTGGCGCCGTCTTGTGCCTCATCTTGTAATGAAGTAAGACCAGCATTTATAAGAAATCATTAAAATTTCAATTGCCTTTTTTTATTCAGCTTCCTCCTTCTTCAGAACTGCGCCCCTCCCTGCCAAAAGGAGAACTTTGTAGGGTCAACCTCAGGGCCAAGTCATCTCAGATAGAAGAAAACAGACTTCTCTCAGGGAGTAATTCTACACCAGAGGTCATTTCAGTGCTTTGAGCCCAGCTTACCAAGGTGATGTGTGAGTCATACAGCTCATGTGCAGGCCACAAGGGCATGCCAATACCATGCATTGGTAATTTGGGGTCAAAGTCTCACTATTTCCCATTTTGCATCATGAAATCCCATCTGCCTCAGGCTACCCCTAAGCAGATTCAGAACTGTGACTCAGCTCTGAACATGGTCCATCCCTCATGTAGAAATGTGGGACTAGAGCTAAGACTTTGAAAAGAAACCCTTGCTCCTCAAATGGATGTTCCTTCTAGGCCTACAGTCTTCATTGACTCATTACAGAGGGAAAGACTGGGTCTTGAGTCTGTAGTCGATTAATTAGACCACATTAAATAAGAAAGATTCAAGGGAAGGTCCCCTCAAAGGCTAAGCTCAGTGAGTAGATGGAAGGAGACTCCCAGGGCAATATAGAGTGATGCTGACTTTTGAGCCCCTGCACTCACCACGACAATTTTTGGCAGTCACGGCATCTCCGTAGAACCCATCTGCACACCTTTCACAGTGGGCACCGTCCGTGTTTCCCAAACACTTCAGGCATTCCCCAGTGACCGAGTCACAGTGACCAGCCTCAGAGAGGTCCACATTGCCATTGCAGTCGCAGGGCACACAAGTTTCCCCGGGCACTGTTGGGTTTCCATAGTAACCGTCTGCACATCTAGATCAGAGACAGAAGGCAGGATCCAAACAGTACAATTATTCAAGACATGATTCCCACACTCTCCCAGGACTCTCTGAATGACTAGTAAAATAGATTATCTCTTGTCCATATGACTTACTATGGAAAAGATGTGACTGATCAGGTAGTCACCCGTCAGGATGATTGGAAAAGGTCCAAAATGAGGTCTAAATCCAGTAGACATGCACTCATCTATAGGCCCCAGTCTAACTCACCCCAGGCCACTTGGAATGTCACCCAGCACTCAATAGGCTAAGCCAGAGCTGGGTACTTAGACGTATGTAAGGGGAAAAGGCAACACTGGCTTTCCCGGAAGAACATGGCTACTAAATAAAACCATCTATCACTTTTACTATGAACCAGACAGAGTAAGGGACAAAAATGTGTGAGCCATAAATGCTATGGGCTCCTCACTGATTACACCTGTGTTTGATCCAAACTTGAGTGAGCCCAGGAGATGGACTTGTTCTCAAAATCTCTAGCTAGTTTTACCCTTTATTCCTTTCCATAGACATATTACTTTTTCTCTACGACTCCATGAAATAATAAATAAAAATAGTCCATACTCCACTACATATTTGGAAACAATTCTATCACTACATCTTATATATATATCAAATGATCACACTGTGGCTATCAGATGGGGACAGTTGTTATGATATATTTTTGAAGGGGTAGAGAATGAGACTCTCTAATGGACTGGTTGTAGGAAGAAATATTGAGTGAAATACAAATCAAGGATATAGCTTTAAATTTCCCTGGCCATTCGGGTAACAATTAAAATCAAAAACATCTAAAAAAGGTATTTTAAAATAAGCATACAGAATTTATATGGAATTAAAAACTAATGAATGTTGCCTGTTCTGAAGTCAGTAGGGAGGTGCAGAGTACCTCTCACACCAAGTTCCCGAGTAGCCTGGGGCACACTGGTCACAGAGCACTTCATCTTCATTGGTGAGGTGGCAGGTGGGGCTGAAACTGTGAAAATATTAGAAATGAGTGCAGGTTTTCAGCAGATGGTGTCAGTGTCTAAATACTGAAAATATTTCCTTTCTACTATAGCCTCATTCTTACAGACTTTCAATGTGTTCTCAGCCCTGAGTCCAGAACCCAATAGACTTTCAATGTGTTCTCAGCCCTGAGTCCAGAACCCAATCCTCTACACACAGCCCTCCCTGTAAGTCTCCTACTGCCTACTTCTCAGTCATTCTACCCACAATGCACTTGCTTCTCCCATCTGTTTCTGCCTGAGTTAACGGCTCATACCTGATGCCCAGATCATCTGTTGCTTCTTACAGGAAACCTGCTCAAAGCTCTGTGTTCCTCTTTTCAGGGCTTCTCAGGCACTGACTGGCTTTTCCTTCTCTGTGGAGCCTGGCCCACGTAATGGCAAGGGAACGCTCTCACAGGGTCCATATAATTATGTACAGGAGCTCTGACATCTCTCAAAGAATCCTGTTGCTCACTGAGTTGCCTCCAGAGCTTATTTGTGAGTCTGAGAGAGGCCTGCGTAGGACAACTGACAGCTGACAGTGCACCATCATCCCATCATAGTTAACCTTGTTGGTCTCTGCTATCTTTTGGGCATGATTTGAATGTGTTCCCCAGTGGGGCAATGGTGAGAAATGGTAGTATCTTTAACAGGTAAGATCACCTGAGTTGACTAGGAAATTGCAAGACTGCCTTTGGATGGGATTTAGGTGGGTGCCTCTCATGGACTTTAAGTACTTTTTCAAGACCGTCATTACACAAACATGAGACTCATGTTGAAATCTCCTTTGTCATCAGCAGTCCCTCATCCTACAAGTAGGAAGCCATCCACAAGGAAGTACTCAGCAGAACTTCCAGAATGGTGCATCGAATACACTTATTTTCTTCCTAAGTTACCCAGCTTCAGGTATTTCACTATAGCCACAATGAAAAGTGTATCTCAATAGAGCATCTTTTTCTAGCCTGGAGTTTTAAATAAAAAAGCCCTGGGGGGGACTTATTGGGAATGGGTGAAATAAAAATAGCAATAGACAAACCAGTGAGACAAAGAAGAGGCTTTCAAACCATTGGCCTGTGGGATATACATGACCCAGCTGACCTACAAGTCCTTGCTCAATATCTCTTCCCGTCTCCTCTCCTGCACTCGATCCCAGGCCACTTGCAGCTCCTCATATTTCATGTGAGTGCTCACGCTGCCATGACCTGGTGCCCTCACTTCCTCTTTCGTGGAATGCCTTCTATGCTCCAATCCCTTCCTCAGAAGCATCCCTTGCACCCCTCCACTCCTGCCGTCTGGTGGACCCACCTCCATCACATTCATTATGGTCCTGGGGCCAATAGCCATGGATCAATCGCCCGCTGTGACAGCAGGCAGGCCAAGAAATGTTTTTTGAATCAGTCACTGAATTTAGACCTTTCTCATTTAGCCTTTCATTTTTTGGTCATTGGATCCAAAAATTTCAAAACCCAAGGGCAATGCTTCCTTTGTTTCCATATTCCTTCTATCTAGTGCCCAGTGGTAGGCATTACATGTGTATTTGTGAAGACAACATGACCAACATTAGACCAAGAGGAAGATATATGGACACATTTTTGCTCTCACACTTTTTCTTGTATAGTTCTCATACACCAAGCTTCTTAGGTTTTGTTGTTGTTGTTCTTTGGGTAATTTTTGGGGGGCAATACTGAGGTCTGAAGTTCAAACTCAGGGCTTTGTGCTTGCTAAACAGATGTTCCTACCACTTGAGCTATATCCCTTATATTAGTCCCCTCCTTTCGCTCTCCCCTTTCTTTCCCCCTTCTCCTCCCTTCCCTCTTCCCTTTTCTTCCCTTCCTTGTCTTTTCTTTGTGCTGGTCTTAGGGTTTTAACTCAGGGCCTAGGCATTGTCTCTGATTGAGCTTTTCTACCACTTGAACCATAGATCCATTTTTAGCTTTTGGCTTGTTTACTGGCAATAAAGAGTCTTTCCTGCTCAGGTTGGCTTTGAACTGTGATCTTCAGCCCTCAGCCTCCTGAGTAGCTAGGATTACAGCAGTGAGCCATGGGTGACCGAATTTGAATTAGTTATTTTTCAAACAGCGTCTCATGTTTTGTTTTGTTTGTGCCCAGGCAGGCCTAGAACACAATCCACTGTTTATACTTCCCATGAATCTAGTATGACAGATACATGTCATTATGCCCAGAAATTAGTTGAGATGGAATCTTGCTAACTTTTTACTGAGGCTGGCCTCAAACCACAACTTCCCAATCTCACACTCCCAAAGAGCAGGGATTACAACTTTCCAATCTTGCCCTCCCAGATGCTAGGATTACAGGCTTGAACCATGGTACTGGGCCACTAAATGTATTTAAAGGAGATAATCCCTACCCCTCCATCTCTAATTCTAGTTGGTTATTCCTGAGCAAGTTTCACACACAGCTCTGGAAATATATGAACACATCTCAGTGGGAAGCTGGTAGAAGAGGAAGGCTTACTTGTTGGAGGCTGTGGAAAGCGGGCAGGCACACGGCTGGCAGTCCTCAGCAGTTCCTCTTGAAGGCACCCCATAGAAGCCTGGCAGGCACTGCTCACACTGGTCTCCAGTGGTGTTGTGTGCACAAGCCTAGAGTTTATACATGAGAAGAGGAATTAGCTCAGGTTTCCTTACAGGATTTTCAGATTCACCCAGAACAACCTGAAGTCCATGTTTAAGTTTTTAAAAAATATGGAGAAAAAATATAACAAATTGCCAGCTCTAAGATATATATATAAGATATATATATATATATATGTGTGTGTGTGTGTGAAAGACCTTCCACTCTGGCCATGGCAGAGTACCTGGCAGACATTTGTGTATCCAGCAAACAATTAGAAAATGGAGCAAAATAGGCCAAATAACTCAGGTCCAACAAGAGAAACAGGTAGCAGGTATGTGATACCTGAGAGAGCTGAGGTGAGTCCTAAGCTTACACATCTATCTGTAGACACATGGTAGGTAATGGGTGCCCAGGCACAGTGCTAAGTGGAGGAAATGGAAAGGCTCATGTCTGTCATTCAGCTAGTCAGGAGGTAGACATCTTTTTGCAGTTCTGAATCGGTCCAGGGAAAAAGGTGAGACTCTATCCCAATCAATAAGTGGATTATAGTGATGTGTGCCTGTAATCTCAGCATGAGGGAGGCTATAATGGGAGGATCTCAGTTTGAGGCAGCCTTGGGCTAAAACGAGACACTCTACCTGAAAAACAACTCAAGTGAATAGAGCGAATGCATGGCTCAAGTGGTAGCATACCTGCCCACCAAGCACAAGGCCCCGAGTTCAAACTCCAGTACTGCAAAATATAAAAAAGTTGGGCACCAGTGGCTCACACCTATAATCCTACTGAGGGGGCAGAGAAAAGATCTGAAGATTCTAATTTGAAGCCATCCCAGGAAGCCAAATCTAAAAGACTCAAATCTCCAGTTAGTCAGAAAAAAAAATTGTGTCTCACAGGAGTAAAAAAGGCAAGCAAAAGAGATAGATGCCTGAATTCAAGACCCAGATCCATTAAAAATAAAAAACAAAACCTAAAAAGAACTCAAGGAAAGACTGGGTCAGTAGGAGTGGCTTGAGCCTTTGCTAGCAGACTGGGAGCAAAATTTAACCATCTGAACATAGCTCTTTAAGGGCAGTTGCATTTTAAGAATGCTATATACGTGCCTCTCATTTAGTGTGAGCATATTTAGTGTCTTATTAATACATTTGCCAGTACACTTAGTCCATATTTAATATACTTGATATATACTTCTGTAAATATGCAGTTATGGAAGCATGAGAAATATATGCTTTCAAACCAATCCTGACTAAAGCTACTAGCAGCAGGTCCACGGCTTGCCCATCACCTAGAGACACTGGCCTGGAAGACTAAACCAGCAAAATTAAAAAGAAAGGGAGAAAAATAAAAACAAACAAAAAGCCTCCTGAGTCTCTGGGAGCCATGCCTCTAAGGAAACCTACCCAAGGGGGACCAAGCCACCTGCAAACCAGCACTCGGGTGAGTCTTGAAGCAGAAAGTGAAGCAGAAAACCAGAGCTCATTTCCAAAAGGGAGAAAGAACCAACCAAATTCTCCTTGCAGAAGAAAGGAAGACTAGTCTCCAAAGACAGTCAGCAAGCTAGGACATCAGGGCCCCAGATCTTCTTGGTGGGCTGATAATTAATTTTCCCTGCCTTTTGACTCCATCAATCTCTTTTCCAAAGAGCCAGGAATGCCTCCCAGATGGGGGAATAGGGCATAGCCTAACAGCATTCACTCTGTCTTAGAAGACAGAATCCATTAGAACCCTGAGGGTGGTCTGACTGCAAGGCAAAACGGCCCTGCAGGAATTCCTGACTTAAGTTCTTAACTATAAAGCATTGTATAATTTGCATAACTTATAAAGTGTATAATTCCTCTTATGATTTACTCTGTAATATAATTTGTAAAATAATACTTTCATTTAAAAAATCTGCTTCTTCATAGTTAATAGGTATAAAGCTTTCCTTTATAATACTGGCTAACTAAATAACAACTTTCTTAGTGTATTAATGTTTAAAAAATAGGAATACTACATAGCCCTTTCCATTTCAGGTTGAGCTTTCTTTGGGATGAGGAATATTTTCTTTTACTTGTGGAATCCTGGGAATGAGACCTAAGTCTAATTAATTTTTGCTTCATGTATACCTTATACACACAGCCCAGAGGTAATGCTATATAGCAACTTTAGTCTGCTTATATTTTATCATATTTTCACATATGGCCAGATGTGGTCTTGTGTCATTGCTCAAAATGTTTCAGATTTAGGAACATTGCAGATTTCAGATTAAAGATGTTCAACTTGTTCCACTAAATCAACTTTTATTTCCCCCCAAACAGGTTAAAATATGTGCTTAGCAAACTGATGTCCTGAGTTTAAAACCTAGGATTAAAAAAAAAAAGGTGACGGGAAGAAAAGGAGTACTGAAGAAAAAAAACAGCAAACTTTTAAAGACATGAACTAGAGTTTATAAATTTCTGACAAAATTTGGGCTGTCCTGTGTGCATGCATGCTGGTACTAGTGCTAGAACTCAAGGCCTTGTGCCCGACTTTGCTTTTGTGCTCAAGGTTGGTGCTCTACCATTTGAGCCATACCATCACAACTTTTTTCTGGTTATTTGAAAATGAGTATCACAGATTTTCCTGCCCAGGCTGACTGAACCACAGTCCTCAGATTCCAGCCTTCTGAGTAGCTAGGATTAGAGGTGTGAGCCACTAGAAATGAGAGTTACGCCATGGGCAGATCTGAGTTGGGCAGTTGGGTTGGGAGTGGAGAGATTTCAGCAGTACAACTTACAAAGCAAACTCCATGAATGTCACATTCAGATGCATGGCCATGGCATTCACATGGCTGACAGATTCCTCCAAAGAGTATTCCATCCACACGATAGTAGCCAGGGATGCAGGTCTGCAAGACAAGTGGCCATTTGTGTTATGAATATGGCTTCCTTGTACCTACACAAAACATCTTTCTAATGCATTTGAAAAGTGAGCCCCTCAACTTTCCATGAACAGAGAAACATTTCTTGGGGTTTTTTTGGGGGGGAGGAATGTATCAAAAAGCTTGAACTCAGGGCCTGGGCACTGTCTCTGAGCTTTTTTTTTTTTTTTTTAATTTAATTTTATTTTATTTGTGAACAAACTGTACAGAGGGGTTACAATTGCATGGGCAGGATAATGCGTACATTTCTTACCAAGCATTGCAGCCTCCTCCTTTGTTTTTGCTCAAGGCTAGCACTCTACCACTTTGAGCCATAATGCCACTTCCAGGAGTCTGAGGGACTTTCCTGCCTGGGCTGGCTTTGAACAGTCATCCTCCTATCTCAGCCTTCTGAGTACTAGGATTATAGGGATGAGCCACCAGCACCTGGCTTTGTTTTTTCTATTTAAAAAAATTCATTGATATATCACTTACATGTCATAAATGTCACCCATTTTAACTGCAATTCAATGATTTTTGGTGAACTTACTGAGCTGGGTAGCTATATGGGCATCGTAATACACTTTCCCATTTCATTTTAAGGGTAGTAATACAAAGAAACTTAATGTCTGTGCCATGGGTCAGTAACTTAGTGACATCCTCTGGAACATGGCTACATCAGCAGTAATGTAAAGTTTTCTAATAGGCGTTTCCAGTAACATTAAGTTCTTTTTTTAAATTTCCCTTTCAAGTCAATATTTTTCTCTTTTGCTTATGATTCATTAAAGGTTACTATCAAACAATGGATGTGTTTAGGTCTATGGCACACTGCATCTGTTTAATTAAGTAGAGAATGAGGTTTGCTTTCTGTGGACTCAACTCAGAGAGACAATATGGGTGTCCAAGAATGCTCCTCCCTTCCTACTAGGAGCTGGCAACCAGCACACAGTGTGATGCACTAACTGTTAGACAACCCTGAGAAGCAGTATGCCTGGAGCACAGAGTCACATAGCATCCGGTGGCTGTGGGATCATTCAAGCAGGGCATACCATCCTCCAAGGTCACATCCAGAACCAGCTGCTAAGGGCTCCCACACAAAACATGCATTTACAGAGCAGACTTAGAAATGATTAATTTGGAACTCAGCACACTTCACTGGGGGAATAAGAATAAGGGATTGGATTTGTGTTTTGTTTTCTTTCAGAATCCAAAAGAATCTTCATGAGAATAATGCAGGTTTTTTTGCATGGAACTGTGCAAGTCTCCTAAGACCTTCACCCAGTTAGTGTCTCTTAGGGTCAAGGGCCTTGCTTGCAGTGGGCACTTGGTAGTGTCTCTTAGGGTCAAGGGCCTTGCTTGCAGTGGGCACTTGGGCATGGATTTTTATGTCATATTTTACACAGTTGCAAAGAATACTATCCCTTACCAAGAGCTGCTTGGTTTTCTGTGTGTTTGTTTTTTTGGTGTGTGTGTGTGTGTGTGTGTGTGTGTGTGTGTGTGTGTGTGTGTGTGTGTGTGTCTGCTCAGGGCTGGCACTCTACCACTTGAGCCACAGCTCCACTTCTAGCTTTCTGTTGGTTAACTGGAGATAAAAGTCTCATGCACTTTCTTTCCTAGACTGGCTTTGAACCTTGGTCCTCAAATTTCAGCCTCCTGAATAAGCTAAGATTACAGGTGTGAACCACCAGGGTCTAATTAGATGCCTTATTCTTTAGGTGAGCTCCTGAGTAGCAGTCTGATAGATTTCACATTTCTGATTAACAAAACACTCATGAACTTGCAGTCAGCCCTCCACATCCACAGATCACTAACCACAGCCAACCAGGAACAAATGAACTCAGGGGGAAAAAATCTATCTTAACTGAACATATACATACACAGCTATAATGGTAGCAAGTTCACTTCTCAATGTGACCACTTCCTAGCTGGGTGGCCAGATGATAGAATCTAATTGTCCCTCAGCCTCCTAAGCTTTGGAAGAGATGGTATCTGAAGGCCTGATTTTTATCAGGATTTAGCGAGGTAGAATATAAAAAAAAAAACTTAAAATATTTCCAAATTTAAGCTGGGCACCAATGGCACCTGTTACCCTAGCTACTCAGGAAGCTGAGATCTGAGGATCACAGTTCAAAGCCAACTCAGGCAGATAAAACCAGGGATTCTTCTCTCCAGTTAACCAGCAAAAAGCCAGGAGTAGTGGTTGGGACCAAATGGTAGAGCTCCAGCCTTCAGTGAAAGATGTGAAGGACAGCACTTAAAGCATAATTTCAAGCCCCAAAACCGGCACAAAAACAAAAACAACAAAAACGCTTTTATGGGGTTGGGAATGTGGCTTAGTGGTAGAGTGCTTGCCTAGCATGCATGAAGCCCTGGGTTCGATTCCTCAGTAGCACATAAACAGAAAAAACTGGAAGTCATGCTGTGGCTCAAGTGGTAGAGTGCTAGCCTCCAGCAAAAGAAGCTCAGGGACAGTGCCCAGACCCTGAGTTCAAGCCTCAAGACTGGGAAAAAAATGCTTGCAAATAAAATAGCATATTCTACATCAGAAGAGTTATATTAATACTTATGTCCAAATAAGTTCAAAACTTTTATTGATAATCTGCAAGTATATATAATAGCCTTTCAGTATCCATGAGAGGATTGGTTCCAGGACTTTACAAGAGATTTTATCCTTCTTGTTGTTCTTTTTAATGTACTTATAATGTATTATGTGATTTTTTTTGTTTCTTTGTTATGTTCTTCCCTCATGGCACAACCCTTATTGTCACTATATTTGATTCGGTGTCTTGTATCTTATATACACATTTTTCTAATGTGAGGAGGGGAAGGGAAATAACAAAATGCTGAAATAGGGACACAGAATGACTCAATTAACAGTGAGATGTACAAGACACTATGTTGAAAATGAACTTTACAACTTTGTGGGAGGGGGGTGGGAGGGAGGAGTTGGGGAGGTGGGGAGCAGAAGGATGGTAGGAGAAAAACAAAGGAGGGGGTAACAATGCTTGATAGGAAATAGACTCATTACCTTGCTCATGTAACTGTAACCCCTCTGTACAGTATCTTTACAATAAAAATATATATTTTAAAAATCCTTAAATATTTAAGTTCCTTATATAAAATGGTTTTGTATTTACATACAAAATACGCCCATCTAGGGTTTATTTAAGCTTACACACTTTAAAAAAGTCTCTAGATGACTTATAATACCTAATACAATATAAATGCCATGTAAGTAGTTGTCAAGCAAAAATGTCTAGTAAATAATTACATGAAAAAAATCTGTTCATGTTTGGTACCGGTGTAATATTTCCTTTTTAAAAAATGGATCCACTGTGGGTTCAATCTATGGATACAGAACCTGTGGTGTATATGTGAGGTACAGCCCCTGACAGTCAAGTAATCACATGCCATAAAAACCTCACGATGGGCCCAGCTGGTTTAAAGTTATCCTTGTCTTGTGCTGGTGAACCACCAAACCCATTCCTCCTTAGACATGCAAAATCCCACACTGGTATTGCAACTGTGCTGCTGACTAAGGCAAGAGAGCACAAAGTGATCACACTTCAACTGTCCCAACCTACCCCTGGCAGAGAAACCAGAGTAAGTGATGTGACACCCAATATTCCCATAATTCCGTTCAGTCTATACCATGTTCTTGGAGGTTTAAACATGCATCATTATGTCCACTTCAGTGTGCTGCTTTCCCCTTTAGGGGAAGAACAAAAGGAAGGAGAGTGGTAGGGAGGGAAGCAGTACCTCACAGGACGTGCCCATGTAGCCTTGGGGACATTCACAGTGCTCCACATCGGTGGCTGTTGCCAAGTCTATAGCATTCTGGTTTGCTGTGTCCAAAGAGACAGAATTCAACCTGCAAACACACGGAGGGGAGGGGTGTCTAGCATGTGACTCCAATACTTGCAAATAACATCTCACACCTCGGAGAACATGGGCTTTTAAAGATCTAGTTCAAACAAAATGTCATGCAACTTTTGTTAAGTACCTAAAGATTTTCCCAACAATATACTCTGGGAGCCATGATTATTCTAGGAAGTACCTCAATGTTTGTTGCAAAGATGTGCTATATCCCTTAGATCGTTGTAGGAAAAGTCTGCTGTTGCCTACTAATTCATCCATTCATCATTTTATCATAAAGACAAAGATGATCCTTAAATGAGTTATACTATGTTTGTTTTCTCATCATCGAATTGTGAGAAATTGGTTCCTCATGGTAATGTTACCAAGGATGAACACATTAACCTAAATTATTATACAAAATGGATACTCTTAGCACCAAGAGAGGTAGAGAGATGGGGAAAGGAAGAGGGAGAAGGAGAGTCCGAGACAGAGAGAGACAGAAAGAGAAAGAGAAAGTAAAAGTCCATGATCCAGGCAATTGGTTACTCAAGTATGAACATAGTTACTCATCAAGTAATTCTGGGCGATACCATGAAGGTTTTTGTTTTTGTTTATTATCTTTAAGTAGTTGTACAAAGGAGTTTCAATTCAACATATCATTTTGTAAGTACAATGCATCTTGATCAACGTCACTCCTTCCATCACTCCTAACCCCGCCCCTCCCCTCAAGTTACTTTATTCCGTTTTCACATATGTACATTGAATATAGTGACCTTATTTACTTACCTTCCTCTCTCCATTCATCTGCCCCTAAAATCAAGTCTGTCTCTTACTAAATACATTTCTTACAAATACCTAAGTCATATTTTTTAATAAAATTGCATGTATAAAACTAATCAATACAGTTAGTTCCTTTCACTGTGTCCCTAATATAATACTAAGCTTAAAATATACAATAATAAGATAAGATTTCATCCCTGGACCGTTAATGTCATTTCCCTCTCTGGTACATGCCTGTAAAGAGCCATTTTTGCAGAATTGTAGTTGGCTCTAATCAAGAGATGTGTCACATTGGCAAGGACGGTCATGAGCTGGTCGCGATCAATCTCTTTTCTGTTATTAAAGTCTCGGAAGTTCTCAGGCACAAGTCTAACCACGTTGAAATACTCTTCATAGGGTTGCAATGAGAGGCCCTCAGCCTGTGTACTTAGAGTGAGTCCATTTCCCTAGCATTTAAAGACAAGAGGAAAGACGTATGTACTTCAATGTAAGAACCAAAAATAAAACCAAATGCTATATCCAGCAATGTGGTTTTCCATTCATGCCTAGATTCTTGCAAACAAACGTACAATTGTGTATATGACTCTTGCTCCAGAATTATCAGAGAAAAGATGCTTCATAATATGCCTCTGAGATGGAGTCCAATGATAAGTCTAATGGCTGTGTGCTTTGCTGGGTTTCATTAAAGAAATGATGTCATAAATTTGCCCATAATTTTCATCAAGCAGCCCATTTTACATCCCTAATCTTTATCTAAAACACAGAAATAAATGACATAGAAATAGATGAGCAATAAGTATAATATCCAGTTTTTCACAAAACTGCTATTGACAAAAGTGATTTGCCAGCTGGGTGCCAATAGCTCATGCCTATAATTCTAGCTACTCAAGAGGCTGAGATCTGAGGATCATGGTTTACAGCCAGCCTGGGCTAAAAAGTCTGTGAGACTCATTTCTAATAAATTACTCAGAAAAAGCCAGAAGTAGCTCTGTGTATCAAGTGGTAGAGAGCTAGCCTTGAGCACAGACAGACTCAGGGACAGCACACAGGACCTGAGTTCAAGACCCAGAACCAGCATGGAAAAAAAAAGGTGATTTACCTTTCTCAGTTTCCATTTGTTCAGGTTTCCATTATTGAATGGTCACCTGGGTAGTCTCCTTGCTAGGACTACTCTGCCTCACCACTTTCGGTCATCAAATAACCACCACACTGAATCCTAAGTTTCACCATAAGAGCAATGCAAATCAGTCACCTTAATGATGATGTCAGCATGAGACATGAGGTCATCATCTACTGTATCCGCTGGAATGTCGTAGGAAACTGTGTATTTCAGGAAGCCACCATAGGCAGTCAGCTGAAATGGTTAAATAGGAATGAAAGGGAACCAAGAGAGACAATAGTCATCCATGTCCTGAAGTAAGGGGAAGTTGTTGCTAGAAACCACCTCAAAACACCTAGCTATCCAAGCAGTCGGCATACAGCAAAGAAACTTACATTAAAGGCAATGAAAAGCACATTGAATGAGTATTTTGTTTAGCTCGTATTACCAAATTGTGGGATATTGTTGAGATACATTTCTTCTTAGAAATCCTAGGACAAATGACTATCAAATTTGTTAGTCATGTTACAGACATTTTTCTATGTAAATGAGTTATAGGATGAGAAGTGTGACCCATTGACTACAATCTCCAATTTTTTTCCATTGCTAGATGTGCCAGAAACCAGTATGTTAGAGCTGCTATTTAAAGAGGACTGAAAGTATATCTTCCCAAATAAGATGACCCCCAATATGAAACAGATTTCCTTCCTGAATGTATCATAAAAAGAAAATATTCAGAACACTTTTCACAATTACGAAATTACATACTACTTTCTTTCTTTCTATTTCACTTGTTCTTTTCTTCTCTCCTTTCCTCCCTTTCTTTACTTTGCTTCCTTCCTTCCTTCCTTCCTTCCTTCCTCCCTCCCTCTCTCCCTCCCTCCTTTCCTTCCTCCCTCCTTCCCTCCCTCCCTCCCTTCCTGCCTTCCTTCCTCCCGTTCTTCCTCTTGTCTTCTTTTTTGTGTGTGTGCTGATACTGGAGCTTGGACTCAGAATTAGGCATAATTCCTTAGCATTTTTGCTCAAGTGAGCATTCTACCTCTCAAGTCACAGTTCTAGTTTTGGCTCTGTGTGTGTGTGTGTGTGTGTGTGTGTGTGCAGACACACGTACCTTATTTCCAAGATAGGTCTCAGGGGCTGACCAATAATACTTGGGAGCCAGTCTCTTCATGACTGCAGTGTTATTGATGCTTATCTGCTGTCGTCCACCCAGCTCATCCTGTTGAGACTGGATCTTATGTGGACTGATCAAATCTGTGATCAACCACCCCGACATATTGCTCACCTTAAAAAAAACACCAATGCGCCAAGATTTTATATTATGAAATATATGTCAGCTTAGATTTCACCCACTCCTGCACAAATAGCTTTCTGATAAGAGACCTATGCAGAAATCAGAGCTAGGGGTGAAGTTAACATAGCTGTTAACTCCCTCTTGTCCAAGGATCAAGAAAACCTGAGAAGTCACACATCCATGCAAACCCAGATCAGTTATAAGCCAGTAAGGTAGCAAGCCATAAAAATCATACATATTAGATTAAAATTATAGTGAGGAATTTATCACAGGTTGAGAACCCCCATCTGAAAATTCCAAATGTAAAAGAATCCAAATTCCAAAATACTTTGAGCCCCACGTACAAAATTTCACACCTGACCCCATGTGTTGGTCAGAATCACAATTCAGGTACACTAAAAATACTTCATAAAGTTACCTTCAAGTCTACTGGAGAGGCTGAGATCTGAGGAGTGTGGTTCAATGACAGCCCAGGCAAAAAGTCCATGAGGCTTTTTGTCTCCAATTAACCAGAAAAAATGCTGAAAATGGAGCTATGGCTCAAGTGGTAGAGCACTAGCCTTGAGCAAAAAAGCTAAGCGACTGTGCCCAGGCCCTGACTTTTATCCCCAGGATTGGCATAACAAAACCAACAATAACAAAAAAGTTGCCTTCAAGCTCTGCATATAAGGTGTAGGTGAAACAAATGGATTTCATATTTAGATTTGGGCCACTTCTCCAAGATATCGCTATGAATATATGCAAGTATTAACAAATCTCAGAAAGTTCCAAATCCCAAATCCTTCTTCTGGTTTCTTGCATTTTAGGCAAGGGATATTCAATCTGAAAATGGCAGTGGATAAAACTCCCTCTTCTTTGTTACATCCTGTATTTCCCCCAAATGTTAAAAAAATATATAAATAAATAAATATAAGCACCACTTGAGATGGTGATCCCTCTCCCTGGGGGGAGGGGACAGGTCACAAGAGAACAAACTGTAAAACCCATTTCAGAAAGAGTCATTCTACCCTCCAGCCACCACACACTCTCTTGTCACCATTTGGCAACTCTTGAACTCATCTCCCCAGATCTTCCCGTCCTCCCCCCTCTAAAATAAGTCTATCTGCCTTTAAAACCCCCATGCCCTCTTGCCACTTGAGTGTTTTACTGCTCCCATCCCAGCTTCTCTAGACCTGGGTCCTGGTGTCTCTTCTGGCCTGAGAACAGTGTGGGCAGTTTGGAGAGATTTGACTCCTCCCACAATGGGCATACTCCCCATAAAAGAAATGGAAATGGGATGCATTCTACAATACCACATTGAGTGGTCTCAATAAGAACATGTATGTGGATATGAATACACTACTTAGAAAAAAAATGTAAAAGCCAGGTGCTGGTGGCTCACACCTGTAATCCTAGCTACACAGGAGCCTGAGATCTGAGAATCATGGTTCAAAGCCAGCCCAGGCAGGAAAGTCCGTGAGACTCTTATCTCTAATAAACCACTAGAAAACTGAAAGTGATCCTGTGGCTCAAGTGGTAGAGTGCTCACCTTGAACTGAAGAGTGCAAGGACAGTGCCCAAGCCCAGAGTTCAAGCCCCTCAACCGACAAAAAAAAAAAAGAAAATGTAGAGATACTTCCAGGACAGGATAGTCATTGACCCATTCCAGTGTTGCTCATATTGGGTGAGAGAGAATGGTACACAGCCATAGACATGAGAAGGCATGCTTATTAACCCACCATGCCCAAGACTCCCACCTGACCAAAGGACCAAGAAAGGCTGTCACAGACATCAGAGACGCCGAAGCAGAAGCACTCGGTGCAGCCCTGGGGGTCTCCTTCCTTCAAGTTATAGAATCCTGGCTTACAGCGATCGCAGGTTTCCCCCTCAACATTTTCCTGTAAGTTATAATAAATTAGAGCAGGTGAATCCCGTATGTCTCAACAGAGAGAAGAGAATGACATTGACATAACAGGGCCTTTGGCAATTCACAGAAACAGGTAAGTTAAAAACCATTCAAAGTATCCAAGCAATCCCACTCTTGGGCATTTATCCAATAGAGTACAAACATGGTTACAGTAAAGCCACATGCACAACCATGTATACTGCAGTACTATTCACCATAGCCAAGATACAGAATCAGCCCAGATGCCCCTCTATGGTCATATGGATCAAGAAAATGTGGTATATACACTCAATGGAATTTTATTTATCTAATAGAAAGAATGATATGGTACCATTTGTAAGAAAATGGAAAGACTTGGAAATAATTATACTAAGTAAAGTAAGCCAGACCCAGAGAAACAAAGGTCACATGGTCTACATAGAATGTACCTATTTATAATTCTAGAAGAAAACATGTTGGGTAGTATGTAAATGGTTTCAAATGAATTAACTGAAGTATAATAGACTCTATGGATAGTTGAAATAATATAATTTGTTAGAAAGACTAGGTCAAAGCCCAACAAAATCAACCCCATGAACTGGTTACATGCAAGGAATGGGGGAGGAAGGGAGGGCAAGGGGTAGATGAATGAAGTGGGGGAAGGGAGGAGAATGCAGTCAAGAATTCATTGTAAGCCAGGTGCTGATGGCTCATGCTTATAATCCTAGTTATACAGGAGGCTGAGATCCGAGGATCATGGTTCAAAGCCAGGCCAGGCAGGAAAGTCTGTGAGACTCTTATCTCCAAGTAACCACCAGAAAACTGGAAGTGACACTGTGGCTCAAGTGATAGAGCACTTGCCTTGAGCTGAAGAGCTGAGGGACAGTGCCCAGGCCCAGAGTTCAAGCCCCATGACCAACAAAAAAGAAAAAGAAAAAAGAATTCATTGGATACAGCACAAAATTAAGAAAAGTAAGGGAAGAAGTAGGCCAAAGTGGGGTGAAAGGTTGAAAAGGGTGACAGTGATCAAGATGCATTGCATTCTAAAACTGCTTTGCTATATGGCACCTTCTCTTTACAACTACTTAAAGATAATAAAAAAATTAAATTTACAAAATACAAAAAAAGGACACACCACATCTCTTGAAGTAATTATTTCCAGAAAAAACAGTGTGAAATAACTACTGTTTGATTTTGTAACCAAGAACAGAGCTGCAAAATCTTAAACAGCTTAGTTGTTACATTTAATGATTTTTTTCTGTTTTGTTTTACATCTTTCATTTTTTCCTGATTATATAAACTACGGGTGTGTGTATGTGTGTGTGTGTGTGTGTGTGTGTTGAAACAAGATCTTGCTATATAAATTCTTTATCCTTCTGCCTTAGCCCTTCTCCCTGGTGGTAGGATTACAGACATGCACAACCAGGCACAAACACTATCAACATCTTACATTCTGAAATGGTCTAGTAATTAATTTTTAGCACGCATAAATTCTCAAGATCATTTCTGATCATGTATAAATGTGCCCGAGACTGGGCTTCCATGGGCAACAGCATATGACATACAAAGAGGAAATTCTAGGAATTCAGGGAAACCATTATTAATATGCAGCCAATGAAACCCATCATGATGACCACATGAATACATTTCTTATGACCACACAATTCTTTTTTTTAAGAGACTCAAGACAAAAGTTCTGTACTTTATTAGTGTTCCTGGAGATTTTGTATTTACCTGGTTTGCCTCCAAACACAAAGCTGGAAAAGAATGTCTTAGGAAAATTAAGCCAAAGCCAAAAAATATGGTATGCAGTATTGGGTTTTTTCTGCAGAAATGCCTCAGGACTCAATGGCAATCACCCAGAGGTAGAATAGAAAAGAAAACCAGCTGCCCACCTGAGTCCAAGGATATATAATATGGCCAGCTTGCCATGACATGTCAGGCTTGGGGGTTCTTCTTAAACCTTATTGCTTTACACAAGCATCAATCATCAGAGCCAGTGGAACTTGTTTCCTTTTTTGGAGAAGCAGAGAAGGCACTGTACTTACCTTACACAGACACGGCTCTGTGCACGGGTCATCATTCACACTGCCAGCCAGATTGCACTCGCAGCGGACACAGTTGGGGAAACCCCGATAGCCAAACTGGCAGCGATCACATTTCTCTCCTGCATAGCCTTCCTTACAAGGGCACTGGCCTGGCCATTTCCCTGGAGGATGGAAAACAATGCAAAGACTCAGTTTGAAGGTAAAGAGTGGTTGCAAACTTTTCCTGGAAAAGGCTTCAGAGTACATTTCTAGGGCCACAGTCTTTGTTGCCACTGACTTGGCCATTATTGTTCAAACATATTCAGAGCAAGCAGTAAATGGATTTGATCCATGGGCAATAGTTTGGTCAATCCTGAATTAAAGAAAGAAAAGATATGAAACCCAGAAATGCTGGTGACTATTATGGCAACAGTTTGAACACCTGTGGTTCACTCCTGTAATACCGGGTACTCAGAAGAATGAGACCTGGAGAATCGCAGTATGGAAGGATCTTCCTTCCTTTCAAGAAGGAAAGAAGGAAGGAAGGGAGGGAGGGAAGGAGGGAGGAAGGGAGGGAGAGAGGGGATAATAAGATAGATTCAAAGTACTATATAGTAATTGCTGTATGACAGAACAATTCTAAGTAAATTTCCAAGAAAAATTAAGATATACATTCATCAAAACAACTTGTGCATTACTGTCTACATTATTCATAATAGTAAAAGAGCAGGAATAATTCAAACATTTATCACCTGATGAATGGATATGTAAGAAGTGATAGAGCTACATAATGGATTATTCAGCAATAATAAAGAAGGAAGTACTGAAACATGCTCCAATGGGACTCTTGAAAATATCATATAGCTGTTTGAAGTCAGTCACAGAACTCTATATATTATATGGTTCTTCTTACATGGAATGCCCAGAATAAGCAAATCTATACAGAGAAAGACGACTAGTGGTTACCAAGTCCAAGATGGTGTGATGGTGTGTGTGTGTGTGTGTGTGTGTGTGTGTGTGTGTATGTGTGTTCAGAGTGTGAAGAGGAGTCACTGCTAATGGGTAAAGAGTTTCTTCAAGCAATGATGAAAATGTTTTGCTCTTATATTATGGTAATGTGTACCAAAAAATTGAAAACATTGAATTATATACTTTAAGTGGCAGAAACTATAAGGTAATAAAATACTAAAAGAGTTTTAAAATGAAGTACAGAGGTAAAAGAAAAAACTCAGTACCATTTTTGTTTTTTTTTTTTGTCGGTTGTGGGGGCTGAACTCTGGGCCTGGGAACTGTCCCTCAGTTCTTCAGCTCAAGGCTAGTGCCCTACCACTTGAGCCATAGCACCACTTCCAGCTTTTTTCTGCTTATGTGGTGCTGAGGAATCGAACCCAGGGCCTCATGCATGCAAGGCAAGCACTCTACCACTGAGCCAACTTCCCAGTCCCCATCTTTGTTTTTTTTTTTATTATTTGTTTGTTTGTTTGTGTCAGTTATGGGGCTTGAACTCTGGGCTTGGGCGCTATCCCTCAGCTCTTCAGCTCAAGGCCAGCGCTCTACCACTTGAGCCACTGCACCACTTCCAGTTTTCTGAGTGGTTTATTGGAGATAAGAGTCTCACAGACTTTCCTGCCTGGAATAGCTTTGTACCATGATCCTCACATTTCGCCTCCTGAGTAGCTAGGATTACAGGCATGAGCCACTGGCACCTAGCTCCATCTTTGTTTTTAATGCTATCTCTGAATCTTACTACCTGTGTATCCTTGACCAGTTTCTTTGCTCATAAGATGGGTTAAATATTTTCTACATTGTATGGTGGAAAAGCTTAGGTAATATTTTTTAATTTTTTTAAACCAAGGGTATAATAATTGTCTGCACCTTCGTCATCATCTTTCTATTAGCAGTCACTTGGGAGAACAGATTTTGTGGGTGATTTGCAGTCCACCATACCAATGGGCCCCTCTCTCCCTGATAAGCCCACAGCTACCTTTACTGGATGTGGTCACAGAACTCTGAATAGATGCAACCTGTTCAGGTTCCTGCAGTATTTGCAAGCTTACTTGCATGTTTTTGGGGAAAAAAAGACACTGATATGTACAAAGTTAACTGGAGGACTTGCTCTCTGGCTGACGATGTACACAGAAGCCCTCTGAATGTCACTTAGGAGGTAAGTAGCTGTTCACTGTGCTCCATATATGGCTTCAACCAAGGCTTATTTCATCAGGTATCGCCCAAATGCCATTTCGCCACCAACATAGTCACCTCCACACCACGCTTCCTTCTCCTATGTTTGCTTCAAACCCTCAGTACCACCCCAACCTGGCTTTATACTACTCAAATCCTCATTTATTTAGGGTTGCCTGTGGTCAAAGACTTTGATCATCTGCTTCAAACACACACACACACACACACACACACACACACACACACACATTTTCAGGTTTCAGAAAACTCCTTGACATGTAGTAGGATTAAGTTAATAAAAAGATAATAAAGAATCATGAGATTGGAGGCATGGCTCAAATGGTAGAGCTCCAGCCAAGCAGCAAAAGCATCAGAAACTGAATTTGCATCCCAGTCTTGGATTACAAATGATGATAGTGCAAATCTTACACAAACATACCCTAAAACACCCACTGCAAGCTCAAAACTGAGCCAAGTGCTTACCACTGTGTATGTCAGAATGGAGATCATCTTTGATGCAAACAGAGCTGAGGGACCCCACAGGGTGACAGTCACAAGGACGGCAGGGCTCATTCTCATAAGGAGATATCTGGAAAGCAGAGAGGGACCCTGGATTACGCTACTACAAGCACGAAGCCACCAACAACTTTGTTTTCTATTATTGAGGTTTGAACCCAGGGTATTATACTTGCTAGGTAAGCACTCTCCCGTGTGAGGCATGCCCCTCTCCCTGCCATCCCTTTTTGTTTTATACATTTTTTGATAGGGTCTCACATTTTTGCCTGGGGTGGGCCCCCAAACTATGATCCTCCATTCTCCACTTGCCACATAGCTGGGATTATAGCTGTGTGTCCCTGTACCCAACCTGACACAGACATCTTTTTGATGGTGACAGCAGTATCATTAGCAAAGTGTCACTTTTTCTGATATCACTGTTTTCTAGCCTGTCACTCTGCTGTGTCTCAGAACCAGTTTTTTAAGGATTACCAATAAACATACTATCCCAAGAACCCATGAAACAATTCCATACATTGCCAACTGAGGATTGACTGAATACATCCACTAGGAAAGATACAACTGCTTTAGTTACTGGCACAAGAAACAGAAATCTAAAGTACACTACTAGCATTCCAAGACTGAATGAAGGAAATAAGTCTTCTCGCTAAAGGCTGAGATATGACAATCTCCCCTCGACAGCTAAGCTGTACTCACTTTGTGTGGCCGGTAGTATCCATCGATGCACGTCTCACAGTTGATGCCCGTGGTGTTCTGCTGGCAATCAATGCAAACACCTCCTCCCTCGAACTTCCCGGAAGTGTTCAAACTCCTCTTCTGCTTTGCAATATTCTCATCATAGTAGCAGTCTTTGGCTTTATTATGACAATTACATTCTAGAAGAATATTATAACATCTTATTTAATCCCAATTGTATGTCCTATATTATGCACTATCTTACTTCCCAAAGTAAGGGTCTAAGAGTATAGTTTAAGTTAAAATTTGAGAATGAATGATTTTAATTAGATAATGCCATAAAAGACAATTGGGAAGAGTTATCAACATAATAAACCTCCAGGCAAGGAATGGTGGCACATGGTTGTAATCCCAGCACTCAGGAGGCTGAGGCAGAAGGATTGAGAGGTCCAGCTAACTTTGGCTATATAAGGGAGGTTAAATTCAGCCTAGTTACATAGTGAGAACCTCCCTCAAAAAAAGCAAAGGCTACAAATGTAGCTCAGTGATAACATGCTTGCTGAACATTCATAAGGTTTTAGGTTCAATTCTAAGCAGTACAAAATAACAATAATGATAATAATAATAAATATGTACCCCACTTGTCCAAGCAATCCATTTTGTGGGATTATAATTTGCAGAAGGGCCCGTACAAGCTTAGGAATGATAGGCACAGGATTAATCATTGCACCATATTTATCTTAACAAAGTCTGGTAACAACTGAGATATCTTTATAATGGAAATCACTGCAGCTGTTTTTAAAAAACAATGCCAAAATGTTCATATGGAAAACACTGTTTTGTTAAACATTAGAAAGCAAAGTGGGGAGCTGGGAAGATGGCTCAGTGGTAGAGTGCTTTGCTTGCATGCATGAGGCCATGGGTTCGATTCCTCAGCACCACATACGCAGAAAAAACTGGAAGTGGCGCTGTGGCTCAAGTGGTAGAGCTGAAGAGCTGTGGGACAGTGCCCGGGCCCAGAGTTCAGGCCTCACAGTCAACCAAAAAAAAAAAAAAGCAATGTAGCTAGTTAGGCATTGTGGTATACAGGTATAATCCTAGCATTTGGGAGGCTGAGACAGGAAAAGTGGCAGTTGAGAGCAGTATGGGTGATAGAGAGTAGTTCAGGTTGCATTGGGAGACTTTGTCTCAAAAAATAATACATAGAGCTCGAATATGGCTCAGTGGTAGGGTGCATGTTTAGCACACACAAGGTCCTGGGTTCCATCGTAACACCAGAATCAACAGCAACCACTGACTGTAGAAGGTCGATGCCACTACATGCTCTAATTGCATAAAGTCTTAGGAAGAATATTGTGGGAGGGCTAGAGATGTAATAGAAGCATTTACTAAGACTTCCGCATATTGTTGATTGTTGAAATCTCAGCAATAAATACCATTCAAAATAGAACATATATGTATTTCCTTAAATAACACAGCAAATCTCTAAAGATACATTTATCCCTGAATAATCTTAACTTTTATAAGGTATGCTGCTGCTTTGAGCACTATTTGAGGAAACAAGTCATCTCTATATCACAAAAGTTGGGATACCATAAGCTTAAACAGAAAACATTCTTCCCATTGTAAGTGAGCTCACCTTCACAAGTGTTACCAGAAGAAATAGTGCCAGGCCTCCAGGGCTGCTGATGGTACCCAGGGCAGCACCGGTCACAGCTCTCCCCACATGTATTATGCTCACATTGGCATCGTAGTTGCTAAAGGAAAAAGGGGGTAAAAAGTTGGATCTGAAAGATTGATCTGCATTGTCTCCTGAATGTCCCTTGAGGAAAGATTCTCTCACAGTCAAACATGGGTCAAGAATTTGCAATGGAAGCACACAACTATATCAAACAAAGTGGCATTTAACTTCTAGAAAAGAGGATACACATATCCCAGTTACAAAGTGAGAGTAAAACACAAGTAAAATAGGAGCTAACTAGTACAAATATTTGTAAAATGATATGTCGACCTTGTTCAAGGGCTTGACAAGTCTTGTTAGTAATTATTTTTATTAATCATAGATTTTCTTCCTAAGTTTCTGATGTTCATTAATATGTTTTCAACATAAAAATAGAAAAATCCAGGCTGGGAACATAGTTCAGTGATACAGGAGAGGACTGTCCCAGTACACATGAGGCCTTAGGCTCCATCCCCAGCACAGCAAGATGAAATAAATAATCAGAAGTATTCTATTCAAGACTCACAAAATTGAAAAAGAAATTGAGGGGAAAATAGGCAGATAACCTTCATGAATGTTTAAAGGAAAATTTCACATTAGTTAATATTATTCTACATCAGGTAAACTTTATTTTATCATCACTTAGTACAACCAAAATGGAAGGAAGAAAATAAAAAGAGAGGAGAACCTTCTTTTAAAAATGCAAATATAAGTTATGGTAGCAAGTGGTTTTTTGCTTGACTCTTTTATAGAGATAAGAGTTTGAAAATCCAGAAGACCACTGAATTATAACCTTAAGATTGGAAATCTTGCCACAAATAAAAATATGGTAAGGGTTTGATTAGAAATATATCCTCCTAATGAAGCAGAATGGTGAGACTGTTTAAACAAGTGAAACCAGCTAAATTATCTGAAATTTCTCTTTGCAATTTTAAAAATGATAAAAATCACTGTTGTACTGAATGAAGGAAGAACAATGAAAACTATACAGTTATCACCTACAGTTGAAGTTCCAGAAAACTGTAAAACACTAGAACTTACCTTTGCAGTTTCATCCCAGGGGCAGCTACTAGCATGGCCATAGCAAATACACATCCCTCCAACAGATATGTCTTTTATTGAGTAGTAATACTGAGGAGAAAAGGGCATTACAAATGAAAATGAAAACCTCTTTATTCCACTAAAAAAAAAAGACTGGCACACCTCAAATAGCAGAATTATTATTGGTAATCTAAAATATAACTACATGCTCATTGCAAAATGCTATTTCATGCACAAAACATCATTGTGCTCAACTAGAGTCAATAGTGCTCAAAATAGCTTACCAGAAGAAACCAAATGAGGCTAAAAGAACTCTCCTACCACCGCACAGCAGAATGCAGCATCTCCTTGCACTTATGGCCTGTTCTCACCACCCCTCCTTCCTTTGCATGTGACTGCAAATAGACTTCTAGATTTCATTTCCCATGCTTCACTGCTAGTATTTATAAATGTGATTCATTTTAATTCACTGACTTCACATAGTGCTACATTACTGAATCCACCTCTTATTTCTAGTAGTTGTTTTGCAGATTATCTATTCACATGGTCATGTAGACAACCAATGATGGTTGTGGATTATTACTCAACACTCTGGGATGTTTGTGATTGATTGATTGATTGATTGATTGATTGATTTTTGGCTGTCGTGGGGCTTTCACTCAGGGCCTGGACATTGCCCCTGAGCTCTTTTGCTCAAGGCTAGAGCTCTACCACCTTAAGCCACAGTGTCACTCCCATTTTTTTGGTGGTTAATTGAATATTAGAGTCTCATGGGAACTTTTCAGCCTAGGCTGGCTTTGAACCTCAATCTTCATATCTCAATCTCCTGAGTGGCTAGGATTACAGGCATAAGTAACTGGTGCCCAGCACTTTTGATTTCTTTATCCTCCTGTTATTGGAAAATAAATTTCCCAATAAACAATATAACACTGCCAAGAGGAATTAAAGAAGTCTTAGCTGAGTGGGGAAAGAAGCATGTTTATAGATTAAAGGAGTCGATATTGTTAAAGAATCTTCTAAATTTCTTCCTAAATTGATCTAAACTGATAGTATTCCAGTTAAAATCTTGGCAGGTATTATTTTATTTTCTTTTGGTGTAAATGAACAAAGGGATGCTAACATTTATAAAGACATGTAAGGAACTTAGGTTAGCCAAAACAATCTTGAAAAAGAGCCAACAATTTACCTGGGGGAGTTTAAGTTTCTTTAACAAACATCACTAGCTTAAATATGTATAGAGGGCAAATAAGAACTTTTCATCCTATCTTGCATCAAACACAAAAATTAATTTGAGATGTGGTATAGACAAAGCTACAAGTATCAAGCTAGTAGGAGATAGCTAAGATTATATTTTTTATAAATTTGGGACAACTAAGTATTTTTCCAAAAGGACATAAATAGCATTAATCAGAAAAGAAAAATGACACATTGGATTTCATCCAAATCGTGTAAATCTCCGCACATCAACAGGCAGAGCTAGCAAAATGAGCTGGGCATGGTAGTCTGTACCTGGAATCCCAGCTACTCAGAAGGCAAGGGCTGCAGTTGAGGCCAGCCCAGTCAGAAAAGTTCACAAGAGTCCATAAAGCCCACCTCAACCAACAAGCCAGGCAGGGTATAGAGCTCTCACAGTCTGAAGCTGGCCCAAATAAAAATTAAGCCTCTATCTGGAAGAAAACCCACAAAAACAAAAACAGAACAAAGGCCACTACATTCAGTTGCGGTGGCATTGCAGCTACTTGGTAAGGGAACCAAAGGGCATGGTGCGGTGCCATTATCTAACGGAAGTCTTTGTAACAAAAGATAAGACAATGGTGCTCAATAAAATAAGGCAAATCTGGAAGAACAATCAAAAGGAAAATAAACTTTTTATGGAGGCAGGACACCACTGCACACTCACCCTTCTTGTGACAATCGGATCGAGGTCTCTGGGGTCCCGGTGGCTGAGGGTCATGAGATCGGCGTTGAGCGTCCGGATGCGCTGTAAGCGCAGGCGGATGTATCGTGCAGAGGTGAACTCCAGCAGTTTGGGAGAGAGGTCGTCAGCGCTCGGTCTGCCATTGATGAGGGATGTATGAATCTGGAGAAAGCAAAATAAAATATCAATTTAAACCATGGAAAGATACACCCTGGATGTTTCCTCAGGACATAATCTTTATAGACACTATCTAAACATCAAAACCAGACCCTGACTGGCCGACTGCTAGTGGCTCTTTCTGTAATCCTAGCTACTCAGGCACTGGAGATGGGGAGGACTGCAGTTCAAGGCCACCCCAGCAGGAAAGTACATGAGACTCCACTTCCAATTAATCAGCCAACAGCTATGCTGGAGGAGTGGTTCAAGTGGTAGAGCACCAGCAGAGCAAGCTGAACGAGCACAAGACCCCGAATGCAAACCCCAGAACTGGTACAGAATTTTTCAAATAAATAAAAATGAAACCAATAGGCTGTTGTAAAATCTGTCTAGCACATTTCCACTACTTATGAAGCACCCTGATCCTTACTGTTGTTTGAATTCATGGAATAGAGCTTATCCATTCTAGTCTCTGAAAGATTGCTGGAAATCTTTAACAGGGCATTTCTACCAAAGGAAGGCTACCCTCCTCTCTTAGGTAAACTGTTCTCAAAACAACCAGGCTTTTTGCAGAGTTCCTGCCCTGGGGAACACTTCAAGAAGTTTCTTAAGTTTCCTCTCAAGCCACATGCTATCAAAGAATAGGCTGTGTCTCAGCTGGGCACTGGTGGCCCACACCTGTAATCCTAGCTACTTCGGGAGACTGAGAACTAAAGATTGCAGTTTGAAGCCAGCCCAGGTAGGAAAGTCTTGAAGGTGCTGAGAACCAAGTTGGCATATTGTATGGCCATCTATCTCTCAATCTTCCACTTCCTCCAAGGTAGTAACATCTCCAAAGAGAAAATGGGGGGGTTCTATCTTTTAAAGGCAGGTAAGAAATCTCTTTTAAGTTTTCAGTAAATGAGCCAGACATGGTGACTCATGCCTGTAATCCTAGCTATTCAGGAGACAGATCTGAGTATCATGGTTCAAAGCCAGCCCAGGCAAGAAAGTCTTTGAGACTCTTCTCTCCAATTAAGCACCCTAAAAAGATTGAAGTAGAGTTGCAGCTCAAGTAATAGAGTGCTAGCCTTGAGCACAAAAAGCTCAGGGACAGTGCCTGGGCCCTCAAACCCCAGGAACTAGAACCAAAAAATAGTAAGATTCCAATAAATGTTCCTGTTCTGGTGTTAGGATAGAGGAATCCATAGAGTTATTTAATCCCAAGGGTCCTCCCTGTAGGGAAGAAATCAATAAAGTAAAAATTTCCTTAGTGAAAGGAATCACAATAAACACCACTCCAGACAACTTTAAATAGAGCCAGATAGCTTGAGGGTTGATCTTTGTATGAAGAGTCAGCAGCTCTGTAGGCTCAATAGTGGCTCCTACAATGGGGATCTTAGCATTTGAGGGAGGAGCATGAAAGAAAAGAAGCTATCAATGGTGGACACAGTACCTCCCCGTGCTCCAGTGGGACCAGTCTGGAATAATAGGAGGTGCAAATCACTTCATCATCTGCTCTGTAAGTGGGTGGCCCTCGTCTGGGAATTATGTTGTAGCGGGTCAAGCACTCAGAGTCGCTGACTGCGTAGTACTGCCAGGGGCTGAACGTGATGCCATCCACAGAACGCTCCAAAATCCAGTTTCCCGGGCGGGGAGCATTGGCTGCTTTAACGATGACATATGCGACTTGAAAGACCTGAAATAGCAGACATTGCAAATCTCAATCCAGAACGAGTGGTAGGTCAGCCACAGAAAGTCATGCATTTCACAAGATCAATTATAGGAAGACTAAATAACCCTGCTCATAAAAGAGGAGAGGGAAATGGAGACTCAGAGGAGTTGGACGAAGAGATAATGTGAATGGATGCATAATTTCAGCCATGAAAGGGGTGTTGTATAAACACCTGACTACATTACAATACCGTGTGCTAGAAATTTACTAAGAGGAGAGTTATGTTTTCTTAGTATACACACACACACACACACACACACACACACACACACACACACACACACACACACACACACACACACACCAGGTAGCAGTGAAATGACAGATGTGTTAACTTTCTTTATTGTGCTTATGATTTCAGTGTATGTGTGCATTAAATCCCCAAGTTGTCCCATTAAATGTCTAAAATTTAAAAATAACAAAACCAGTAGTAACAACTTAAAAACCAAAGTTTTTCTAGAGAGAATCATTGTGACAATTGTCAATGTCTTTCTGTTTTTGAGAGTAATTTCTTACACACACATCAATCAGAAATAGGCCTTGTGAGATTCCCGCTGGAATCTGTTGTCAAAATAACCCCCCAAAATACTCACAGGTAAATCTGAATTGTAAGCATGTGAGCTCTTCTGGGGACAGTAAATTCACGGGCTTCCCAGTGAGGAACTAGAGGACCTAGATTTACATTGATTCAAGGTCTCCCACAAATTCTGTACTCTGGGGCTACAGAAAACATGTTGGGTTCCACCTCAAATTTTGAATGTCACTACTGTATACACACACACACACACACACACACACACACACATAGTATATATACTATATATATATATGTACATATCCATGTATATAGTATATATACAGTATATATACTATATATACTACAGTATATATACTGTATATATACTATATACATGGATATAAACAGTAGTGATATGTATATATGTGTGTGTGTGTTTATATCCATGTATATAGTATATATACAGTATATATACTGTAGTATATATAGTATATATACTGTATATATACTATATACATGGATATGTACATATATATATATAGTATATATACTATGTGTGTGTGTGTGTGTGTGTGTGTGTGTGTGTGTGTGTGTTGCCTCGAAACCAAAGACTTCTTTCATTTGGCTGCCACATTTCAGTTTCCTGAAAGTAATCATTATTTAACAAGAGGCCAACACCTCATAATGATGTTCTAAATACAATCTCAAAAACCTCCAAATATTTTCTGGATTGAGAAGAAAAAGTGGGAATAGCATGGCCCTTCTTATTAGAAACTCAACCTTGGCAAACTTTGCTCTTTTTCTTTTAAGAGCAAAAACTCAGATTAGTAAATGAGATCCAGGAGATATAAGCAATAACAAATGTCTTTTTCCATGTAGACCTAGCACTTCAGTTTTTCTCTGACCCAAGTTGATAAGATGATTTTATTAAAACCAAACTCCAGTATTTTTGCTTAAATATTAATTCAGCCCTCTATCTGTGAATCTAGCATCTCTAGATTCAACTAATCATAGCTAAAATATACATATATATTTTTTTAAATTATGCCCATACTGACCATGTACAGATGTTTTTTCTTATTACTATTTCCCAATAATAAGGAGGAAAGATAGCATACTATATATATGTATATCTATCTATCTAGTGCTGAAAAATAGAGAGAGAGGGTTTGTTGGTTGGTTTTTGCTTCTCCTCAAATTAATGTATATCAATTCCAGGAACACAGAGCACAGAGCTCTGTGTGTGTGTGTGTGTGTGTGTGTGTGTGTGTAATAAAGCTATTTAATATTAACCTACCACAAAATAAATGGTGGTTACACTCACTGGCTAATTCTAGGGACTATGCAGGGGAAGAAAAATCCTGTCTCATTATAATAAACAATAATTTGTCTACAAGAAGTACTGCCTACCAGAGTTTACTATAGGTGACATGATTGTGTCTGATATGTTGGATCTCCACGTTCAGTGTTCTTTTCCTCTGTGACTTCCACTGCTTTTTTTAAAGTTAATTATTTTTATTTTTTGTTTCTTTTAATTTTTTATTGTTATTTTAAAGGTGATGTACAGAGGGGTTACAGTTACATAAGTCAAATAAAAAAGTACATTTTGTTTTGGACAATGTCACCCCTTCCCTCACTCTCTCCCAATTTTCCCCTCCTGTACCCACCCACAAGTTTGTACAGTACATTTTCAACATAGTGTCTAATGAGTACTCCTGCTGCATTTGTTCATGCTTTGTTTGATTTTTTTATTTTTAAAATTATTTTAAAGGAGTTGTACAAAGGGCTTTCAATGCCACATGTCAGTTTATTAGTACAATGCATTATGATCACTGTCACCCCTTTCTTCATTCTCCCCCACCTCTCCCATCGACCACACAGTAGAAGTCAAATGATGACCTGAGGCTTTTGACACATAAGGACAGAGAGAACATACTCTATTGTCTTGTCACTCTCCAACTGTTTTGCACATATTCTATCATATAATCAGAAGTCTATGAACACACAGGCTGTGATCACTCCCCACTGCATGGTTATGAAACTAGACTTTACAAAGTAGGGGTGCCAAGCAGAGGAGGGCAGCCAGGCAGCTCACGGAGGAGGCACAGAGGCATATGAGATAGAAGGCATTTGAGTTTAGAAACGTGAAGCGCTTTATTCACAGCATCCCTTTCAATTCAGATCTGGAACATGATGTAGACAGTTCAAAGGACAACCTGCTGAACTGCAGGTCCCCATAAGAAACAGGGTTCTTCCCCTCCAGTGTCCAATTTCTTTCTATAAGGACAACACCAGAAGATTCTCATTATTCTCCTAGCTGTTCTAGTTAATTCTGCAATTTTCTCATTTCAACTTAGTATGAGGGGTGGGAAGGGATGGCGGATGTGCAAGAAACAAAATTAATAAATATTTATTGTAAGTAAGAACTATTAATTAGAAGTAATTACAGAGTACTTTCTAAGGCCTGTAACAATGCTGAATGCTTCATTAAAATCATTACCTCTGGGCTAGACTCTAGGTCAAGTGGCAGAGCTCTGCCTAGCAAACATGAGGTTCTGAGTTCAAACCCCAGTATGACCAAAATAAAAACTGAAATCATTAGCTCTTAGAATCCTTGCAATTGCATTCTTCTTATGAAGGATACATATATAGGAGGAAAGTTGAGTCAAAGAAAGGTTAAACAACCTCCAGGATTTTAAAAGAGCCACGATGTATCCACAGGGTTTGAACGTAGGCAGTGTGCCTCACAGTCTCTTAGCCATGCTGTACTAACTGCAAAAGGAAGAAGACAAAAGTCCTGTGGAGGTGCCAGGGGAGTACCACTCACTTTTTCCAACTAGAAATCTAGATCAGTGTTATTTATTTCAATGCCACAGGCTAATACCTTTATCAAACCCTTGTCAGCTTTTATACTGAGAGCTGAGTCATGTGGAAGAAAACCATATCAAGTAGAAGAAGAAGTGTAGTGGGAAAACTTCAGGTAGCACTTACTTGAGTCAAAGCCTATTGTTATGGAGCTGAGAACTATTGATAGTTCTTAAGATTCCAAAATTGTGGCTATGAAACAGACTGAAAATGAATTGGAAGCTGTAAGTCTAAGAGGGAAAAGATACATGGGGAGTCTAAATACAATTTTTCTTCAGCGCTAGCACTAATGTGGGCTGAGTGACATCTCCCCTTCATTTCCTGTGTTACAGTCTACATCCTCGATCCCTCTGAAAGTGACTAGAGATTGGACATTTATGGTGTAGTTAAAGTAGAGGTTGAAACCTGTTATTTCGTTTGAGCAATATATAAAAGAAAGTAAAATATAGCTGATTCAACATGATTTCTGTCTTTATCGGAAGAACTTAGGACACAGACACATACAGTAGAAAGACTAGAAGACAGAGAAGAAAGCCATAAGCCAAGGAGACAAGCCCTAGACAAAACAACAATACCAGAAACCCTATCAGCACCTAATATTAGATATCCAGCCTCCAGAACTGTGAGAAATCTATTTCTCCTATGTACACCACCCATTCCATGTTATTTATTATAGCAGTCTGAGCTGACCAATCACATTCCTGTTTGACAAGCAGGTCTTACATGAGGCAGAAAAAAAATGACTGATTCTTCTGTCAGTATATGTGACTTTAAACCATAGTCCAAATGAAATTCATGATAATTCTGTTTTCCTTTTATGGCATGGTTGACTAAACTGCCTTCTCTCTGTAGAAGGTTGGATGAACACAAGTTGTTGATGCAGGGGTTTTCACTAGCCTTACAGGCGTTGCAGCCTTGCCAAACCTGCAGCTGATACAGCCATTTTTAAATCCACTGTCTTCATGCTTTTCCACCCAGTGGCCTTTGTTAATGATCACTGGAATGCACATAAATAGTGTCACACACATAATGCAGGCACACATCAAACACTACTTTCCACAATGGAATCCAGACAGGAATGTCCGTGTGAGCCTCGTTCGTAACTTAAACATAGTAAATCCATCTCAGACACAGATGTCTGAAAGTACAGATAGCCTAATTTTCCCAGGTCAGAGGTCCATTTCCCACGTGCAGGGAGAAACACAGCCTTTCTTCTCCATAGAAGGTGCCGCTGCTCTCTGCCCAACTGAGCGCTCATGGAATCCTCAGGCTGGGCATAGGTCTCTTCTGCAAATTCTCCCTGGAAGGACCTACCTGCCACCATGACAGTGACCAAATAGAAACTGGGAGTGTTTTCTCTTACATGAGGGAAAGGAACTTCTCACAGACTCAAGAGATTTAGGATAATAGTTAAGTGTATTTGATAAATAATATCACTTGATGACCCCAATAAAAGCAGTAAATTTATGCTTGGAACTTTATGGCTTATGGAAGGGGAGATACCGATCAAGATATATGGTATTCACAAACTTCTTTGTTAAATGGCAACTTATTTGTACAACTACTGAAAGATAATTTTTTAAAAAGAGTAAGAAACAACTGCTTAGTGGAAGGTCTATTTAGCAAGTAGATATGGGTTATTTCCAGACTTAAGAGTGTCCCTCCCTAAAATGTTCAGTAGATTGACAAGTGTGTGATGATCAAAATAAGTTCAGAAGCTTAGATGTTCACTAAGGAGAGACAGATACAATACACATATTAGATAAATCTTAGATGGACAATTACCTTGAAGTGCCATATTCATTATATTTTAGCTAACAGTTTTGCTGTGAACACAAGTAAGGATGAAGAGAAATAGTTTCATGGACTAGGCGTGTAACTCAATGGTAGAGTCTTTGCCTAGCATATCTGAGTCCCAGGGTTCCATCCTTAGCAGCAAAATAAATAAATAAATAAAACCCATATACAATGAGATTTAGGATGGGAGCAAGGGAGGGAAAGGAAGAGTTTCATGAGTGAGAAGGTATCTGTATTTCTTTACATTTGCAACACTAGATGTGGAAAATAAACATGCCAAAGTCAGTCCAGTAATTCTGTTTCCTCCTCCCTTCTTTTTCCTTTTTATTTCACTGGGGGTGGGGGAGGAGAGGAGGAGGCGGGACTAGCTTCCAGTCAGGTTAAACTAAGATCAAGGATTGTCTCCCTAGAATTCTTAAGATTCATGTCTCAGAACATCAAGGAATCTCATGTTTGATCTGTGCTGAGGTACTAAGTCGATACTGGGAAAAAGCCAAAGACCATTGCCAGTAAGGCAATACAGAGATAGGAGCCCATTTTGAAAGCAAATAGAAAACTGTAATCAGTAATCCAAACACAGGAAAGGGATTTTTAGAACACCTGTCAAAAGGAACTCTGGTTTTCATCAATGGGAAAAGCTGTTGCAAAATGATCCCACCAGGAAGCTGTCCCAAGCTCCAAGTGCCCCCTTGCTATGTGAGGATGACTAATTGTGGTATTTCAAAGCAAAAATGCTAAACCACTTTAAAAAGTGGAAACAGAACATGCAAGAAGCTGGTCTCCATTCCTTGTGTGATATTTGCCTCTATGTCTATTGCCCAATTCCGGGATAATTTTGCTCCATTTGTAGAAAATTGGTCAGAGTTATCTCAAAAACCCAACCGGGCCTGTCACCATGTGTCCATTATAGGGCTATCTCCTTTTTCCCTCTTTATAAGTTCCTTATAACAATGTAGCTCCCCTAGAATGAGAGAAATCCACTTATAGAACATACTGACAAGCTGTTCTCTGGCCCAAGCAATGCCAAGCACCTTTCCTGTCCCCTGTCAGACCTGTCCAGGTTGCAGCTATGAATATCTTTGCATTTGAAGTACAATAGCTTTTTCTACCAAAGGCAACTGCTAACTTGCTCTTGCTGGAATGGAGGAGGAAAGACAAGGTGTCTCTTTTTTTCCCCTCCTGACTGCAGAAACATGTTCAGAATAATAGAAGTCAGCAATATTCCAGAAAGAACAACAACAAAAAAGGCAAAACCAGCAGTGGTGAGCCAGCTGGGCACTGTGGAAGTCTGCTGACACACTTTCTCCAGTGTCCCTAGCTAGGGATCATGTGCAGATTTTCCTGGCAGCTTTGCCATGTGGGTCAGGGCTCTGTGTACTCTGACAGCACTTTGCCTAGTGAGAGGATACAGGGACTGCTCTTCCCCAGCTAGGAAAACGACTGCTCCTCTGTGTGGCAAGGAGGAGGGCTGGCCAGAAGACCACTTCACACGGACATGAGGACATGTGTCAGTCAGCTCTCCATTGTAACAAATATTTAAGATGCATCAACTTCAAGGAGGAAAGGTTTATTTTGACTTACAGAACTGGAAATATCAGTCCGTGGTCACTTGATTACTGTGTCACTTAGACACTTGCACAAAGCATCCTGCCAGGAATGTTCACCTCATGGTGGCCAGGAAATCAGAGAGAGACAGACAAGCATATAGAAAGCCACAGACACAGACACAGGAAAGGTCTAGAGTTTCCAATATCCCCTTCAAGGCCACTGTCCTAACTTCAAGGCCAAAACCCCTCCCAATGTCCTAACTTCTTCCCACTAGCCCCCGCCTATCAGAGGTCTCACTACCTTTCCAATAAGATGATCACAGGCTGTCACAACTTGTGGGTTTGGGGAAAACTTTTCAGATCCAAATTGCAGCAAGCTAGAAACAAAGAAGTCCTTTAATTGCTTTTTATTTAAACTTCATCCAATACACAGGCTGAGCACTTGCCTTGCTGCAGAGACTATAATCCAGCAGTAAATGGAGGGAAGCAACTGTAGTCTCTAGATCATAACGAGAAAGACAGTGGTTTCCCAAACCACTGGATAAAGGCTGGGTATAGCAGAGTAATGCAATCTTACATGGAGAATATGGAGCAGTCAGGGAAGCTTTCTCCCAAAGCATTCATGAAAAGAAGGGAGGACTAATGGGAGAGGCAGAAGACCGCGAAGAGACACCCCAAGGGCACTAGAGTCTCAGAGATACTTACTAAATGGGTCTAAGAATTCACTAAAAGGTCAAAATATGAGTAAGATACAAAGGCTAAGCAGACCTTTCAACTTTGCCCTTTTCCCACTCTCCACTGTAGAAAGGTGGGCCCTCCCTTTCCTAGAAGAGAATCTCCCCAGAATGCCCTCTTTTACTCTCAGTCACAGAGTATTTCTGGCTGAAAACTGGGATTCTTTTCGCTTCCTTTCCTAGGCCACACATGGACCTGTTTTTGCCCCAGGAGAAGAGGCAATGATGCAGAGCATGTGATTTTGCCTTCCTTCCCATTCCTCATGGGAAAATACACTAGCATCACACTTAATGAAAAAGCAAAAGGGTCCCTAGTCATTAACTCACAAACCAACTGGGGACCCCACCCAGCAAGCCTTACAAATCTGGAGTCAGCCAACTCCATGGAACATTAACCCATGAGTTACACATTTACGACTCTCTGAAACAGTAATGATATGTTTTCTTTCCTTTGGTCCCTAGCTGAATCATTGACCAGAAAAATTAGAACGCACCTTTCTGTGAATTTGTAATATGTCATTTTGGATATGGATTGCTAGTCTAGGACCTATTTGAAGATGCTCCTTTTTCTTTTGAAATATCTAACTTTATTGAGCATTTACCATTTGCCAGGCATTAAACTGATAGACAATCATGTGTAAAGCTTTTGATTATTTATAAAAGATGTGGTAGGGATATAAAATGGTGCTGCCACTATGGAAAACAATATTGTCCTAAATGCTTATACAAAATTGCTAGATGATCCATCAATTACACTTACAGGAATATACCCCGAAAAAACAAAAGAAACTCAAATCATTATTTATACACGAACGTTAAAAAGAGCCATAGTCACTCACACTAGCAAAAACAAAAATCCAAAACCCAAATATCTATCAATGGATGACTGGCTAAATCAAAGTTGGGATTCAAACTCAATGAAATGCTACTGAGACATAAAAAAAGTCAAATTATGATGCATGTTATAACATGGACACACCTTGAAGACATTGTACTGTGAAGTAAGCCAGACACAAAAAGACAAATAGAGTATCATTCTACTTACATACGCTACCTAGAGTAGGCAAATAAGACAGAAAGTAGAATAGCTGTTTCCGGGGACTGGGGTGACACAAAAAGGCAGACTTACTTCCACTTTGGGAGGTGGAAACATACTGGGGATGGATGGTAGTCATGATAGCACCACCAAGTGAATATACTTATCTCGTCAGTTTTTATTCAAAATGGTTCAAATGATCAATTTTACACTGTATGAATTTTATAAGACAAACCAAAAAATTAACTAGGGAGAGGAAAGTGAATGATACAAGCTTTTCACAAGAGGCTGAGATATCTGCATGTTAATGAGTAGGAATGGAGTGTGCCGGGCACAGACCAATGCTAAGAAACCAGTGAATACAAAGCTTGGAGGCCAAGCAAATGGCTCAGAAATGTCTGGATCTGGATCTTTCCCATGATCCTGTTTCTGTAGATTCCTTAGTAAACATGATACTTCCCAAAATACAAATTGAGAGCCCCAGACTGTTCCTGTTTCAGTTTACAGAAGCACCAGAGATTATCCAGCTGAAGCATCACAGATCAGACAGTTTTTGCCTTTTGGCTCCATTTCCTGCATAAGAAGCTGATGAGGGTCACCCATAGCCAGCTGGCACAGAATTGGGCATGATGCAGTATGTTAGCCATCTCAGAAAAGCCTTGGTATGTGTCTTGCTTTTGGTATGTCTGTCATATGAAAAAGAAAGGTAAAAGTTTCTGATGTCATGACACCAATTAGGAGGGAAAACAGAAAACTTTAAATTAGGACTAATAGCTATAATGGTTACCTTGTAAGTACTATGGGGAATGAAGTCAGAAACTTTTGAAATTGTACCTGAGCAGTATCTTTACAGTTTAGTTTTAAAAACAAAAACTAAGAACCACTCAGGTTTGATGAAAAAAATAAAAGTTATATGGGGAACTCCTTCTACTTTCTGCCCCATTTTTCTATAAACCTAAAACTTCTCTCAAAAAGAAAATCTATTTTAAAAAAGAAAATCTATTAATTTGTTAAAAAGCAAAACTATTATGCACATAGTCACATAATCACAAACTGATAAAAATGCTTGATCTACCCCAGGCGGAGGCTAAAGCTAATAAATGGCTTGAAGGCTTCACTGAATTTCTCAGGATATCATGGTTTGGACAGCTGTGCCACCCGGCTAATTATTTGCAGGTTTTAATTTGATCTCACAATGTTCCCAGGCTTTATTTCCATCCCTTATCAAGGATGAACTAGAGACCAGAGTAAGTCAGGATTTTCTAACAGATATGCATTACCTAATGTGAGGGACATATTTTGAGAAATGTGTTGTTAGGTGATTTTTCTTTTCATTACAAAAACATCAGCCAGGAGCTAGTGGCTTACGTCTATAATCCAAGCTACTCAGGAGGCTGAGATCTGAGGACTGTAGTTGGAAACCAGCCTATACAGGAAAGTCTGTGAGATTCTCATTGTGAATAAACTGTTAAAAAAAGCCAGAAGTGGTGGCTGTGGCTCAAAGTGGCAGAGCCCTAATCTTGAATAGAAAAGCTCAGGGACAGTGCATAGCTCAACCCCCCTGAGTTCAACCCCCATAACTGAAAAAAAAATCAGCCATAATGTACTTACAACCTCAATGGTGCAGATCACCATACACAAGGCCAGATGATCTAGGCTCCTGATTATAGGCTATTCATCTGCTAACATGTCAATGTAGTGAATGTTGCAGCCAGCTGTCACACAAGTGTGTATTTATTTGTGTGACTACACAGATCTTTGCACAGAAAAAGTAAAGAGCTGGACAATAGTTTTTCAGCCTTGTGATAACGATATGTGACTTTTATCACATATGGGGCTACTTTGGCTAATGTCATCATGTGGCACATGATAGCATCTGTGCACAGATTGCAAAGGGACCACAGGTCTGAGGAGAAGCACTGACATCTACCCTCGTCAGTAGTGAGTTTGTACCTTCATTATCACTTGGGTTGCTTTGCCATGTTATCAGAACTAACAGAATTAAACTGCCACCCTTTTCCAATCCTCCCCCAAACTAGTGAGTGGTAGGTGACTTGTACATCTAAAAGTATTTTTGTTGTGTTGCAAAATAATCTGATTGCTATTGATACAGGTGAAGATAAAATCAAGGCCAACCATTAAGTAAGCACCTACATTCAACCATTTATACAAGTACACAAGGTAATGACTCATTATTAAGAAAAGGAAAAGAAATTCTAATCCCCAGGCTGCTAAGAAGTGTGTAAGACACATTTTCAATCATTTTCAGTGAGCATATAAATGGAATATATATATATATATATTAGTATAATGCTAATGTGGGACCAGAAAGGGTTTCACTGTCACCTTTCCACACGTTTACAGTGTATTTCAATCAATCTCACCCTCTCTTTCACTTTAGCTGCCTCTCTTACCCCTCCCCTGGAACAATATTTTTGAAAAAAAATTAAGGCAAGACAAATGTGATAACTCATACCTATAATCTCAGTTACACAAGAGGTAGAGATAGGGAAGACTGTGTCTCAAAGACAGCCAAGGGAAAAGGGAGACCTAATCTCTACCAATAAAAGTGGACGTGGTAGTGTGCATCTGTCAAGTACCTACATGGAAAGAGAAGAGAAAGATCATAGTCTAGGCCTATCGGGGCAAACATTATTTGAAAAAAGTACCAAGGAGCTTGGCTCAAGTGGTAGAGCTCCTGCTCCATCAAGTAGGAAGCCATGAGTTCAAACTTCAGTAGAGTGCCCTCAAAATAAATAAGGCAATGAGATTGTGCTTGGACAATGTTTATGTTTGGGGCTTTTTTTTTCATCTGCTACTGCTGGTGTGTGTGTGTGTGTGTGTGTGTGTGTGTGTGTGTGTTTCTGGTACCGGAGTTTAAGCTCAGTACCTCACATCTGCTTGGCTTTCCCACTGCAGTGTTCTACCACTGGAGTCTTGCCTCCAGATCTGCATTCACCTGTTACTTTGAAAATAAGAGTCTTTTTCTGCCTAGGCTGGCTTTGAACTTTCATCCTCCAGATCTCAGCCTCCTGATTATAGGCATGAACCACCAGCAGCCACCTAAACATTTGTTTATAACCTAGTAATCTTTTTTCTTAGAATCTACACATGCACAAATCTCATTTATGGCAACCACAAAACCACTCAAATATTTGTCACAGCATGATTTATAATGGCTCCAAACTGGAAACATATTTTAAATGTCCAAAAAATGAAGGCAAATAACATAAAATATTTGGTATCCTGTTAATGAAATATTATTTCATGATTAAAATTATTACAGGTATTTAGCTGCTGGTCATGATAACAGAACGCATACTGCTTGGCCCTTCTCTAGTCACCAACTAGAAAAGGAAGAAAGTAGAGGGAGACTGGTTTTTGTACAGTGGCTCAACAGTGGCTTCGCACAGAGGTTCAGAGGTTGTGCTAGGATTGGGCTTCTTACATCCAGGAAGCACTTTCCTGGCTGGTTTGTCAATATCTTATAAAGTTAAATATACACATTTCCTTTGACCAGAGAAACAAAAACATATACCCAGAAACAGACTTTGTTAAAGAATGTTCACAGCAAGTTCTTCACAATAGACAAAAGCTGGAACCAACCCAGGAAAAGAACAGATAAGCAAATTTCAGCCAAGTCATAAAATGAAGTTGTACTCATAAATGAAAGAAACAAGTCTCTAACACAAAAAGCAATGGATGAGTCACAAGGACATAGTGCTCAGAGAAGAAGTCAGACAACAAACAGGACATGTGCAATAACTCTATTTCTAGGAAGTTAAACAATGGACAAAATTCATGTAAATTGAAAACAATTTAGCCTGGCCACTAGGAAAGAAGAGGTTGGTAAGGAATTGACTCCGGTGAGTGCAGGAGAGCCTCAGGAGGTAATGGGAGTGTTGTATGGATTGATAAGCAAGTGGCTTGCACAATTCCCTCAATGATACTCAAGGTATCTGCATTTCACTATCTGCAAATTAGGGCAGCAGTGGCTGTTGAGCATTGCTGCTCACCTGCCAAGTAGGGAGGCCTGTTACAGACTGAACACATAAAGACTTTTTCCTAGTTTATTCCCTAAACAATACATTATTTAAAAAACAAAGAAAGAAAAACAACTATTTACTGCCAGACACTCATATCACAGCCCACACCTGTAACCTTAGCTACTCACGAGACTGAAACTTGATGATTATAGTTCAAAGCCAATCAGGGAAGACAAATCCATGAGAGTCTTAACTTCAGTTAACCAGCAAAAAGCTGGAAGTGGAGATGTGGCTAAAGTGGTAGAACACCAGCCTTGATTTTTAAAAGAAAGCCACACAGAGCCCTGAGTTCAAGTCTCAGTACCAACACAAAAAATTAGTTAATTTTAAAAGCCAATTTACATAGCATTGACCTTGTGTTAGGTATTTTTATTATTCAGAAATAATTTAAAATATACAAAAGGAAGGTGTAAGTTGAATACAAATACTTTTTATATAAGGGGCTTGGACATCCAGAAAATTTAGTATCTATATCCTGATTTGGGGTGGATGGTTGTGTGTATAATTCAACAGCAGCAAAACATTAAGGACAATGTTTACCTTAATATGGACCATTCCAAGTTAGCTCTGCACACGTGCCAAGCTTTCTCTTCTGCAGGCTATTTCCAAGCTTCCTCTCCTTCAACAAGTCCCTCTGTGAGTAGCGTCCCTGACCGCCAGCTGCTCTTCCTGTGACCTTTCCACATATCCCCAGACACTGCGCAACTTGGTTACCTTGCCCCACAGGACAAAATGCCCAGGCGTGTCTTCAACTAACCATGAAGCAACACTGCCATGATTATTAACATAGCTAAGGAACCAGTCTCATGTGTACCTAAGAATTTAGATACCTGAGCCCCAAATAAGTAGCAAGTCTATGATTTGTTAAAAATATTCACCGCTCTCAGATACAACAGAATGAGGCAAGGTAATCACTGATTATAAACAGCACAGATAATTTAAAAATAAAACATTTCACTGGCACTGATAGTTCACACTTATAATCCTAGCTACTCAGGTGGGTGAGATCTGGGGATCATGGTTTGAAGCCACATAGGCAAAAAGTCCTGCGGACTCTTATCTCCAATTAATCATCAAAAAATCCAGAAGCCTAGCTGCTGCTCAAGTGATTCAGTGCTAGCCTTAAGCAAAAAAGCACATGGACAATGCCCAAGCCATGAGTTCAAGCCCCAGGACCAGCACACACACACACACACACACACACACACACACACAAATTCAATATATATCCTACAAAACTTAAGAAAAGTGAGGGAAGGGTTGAGTTGGGAAAAATGAGTGAACATGTCTGAAAAAGTGACACTGATCAAGATACATTGTATTCATAAACTGCTTTGATGAAAGGTAACTCCTTTGAACAACTACTTAAAGTTAAAAAAATATTATTTAAAAAATCTCTCATCTATATACTTTCTATATTTTAAAACTGTTTCCAGTACCCTTTCATATATTATTTGTACATATGAATAAAATATTTCTGTGTAAAGTTTAGCTAAAGACACAGGAGACACTTTGAAGTACAGCTGAGATATTTCTAAACCACTTTATTAAGTGTGTGTGTGTGTGTGTGTGTGTGTGTGTGTGTGTTTGTGTGTGTTGTGCTGGTTCTGGGGCTTGAACTCAGGCCCTGGGCACTCTTCTTGAGCTTTTATGCTCAAAGTAGCATCCTACCACTTGAACCACAGCACCACTTTGGGCTTTTTTGGTGCTTAATTGGAGATTCAAGAGTCTCATGGACTTTTCTGTCCCCAGGTTGGCTTCAAACTGCAATCCTCAGATCTCAGCCTCCTGCGTAGTGAGAACTGCAAACATAAGTGTCCGGTTGCTTTACGGTTTCTGTCTTCCAGAAACATTATCCTTTATGGTCTTTAGAAGACAGAAACACTGAGTACAAATTAGGCTTAAATATAGATTACAAAAATTAAAAAAAATAGAATGGACTTCCCAACTGCACTGTCAGTCTCAAAGAAATATTTCTTCAGAAAGTAAAACTTACCACCTTTTCATTTTGAACTTAGTCTAGCAGGAAGAAATAATTCCAGGATAGACTTCCCTTCTTTTCATAGACCTACAAGCAGCTCTATTTTGAAACATTCTGGCTCTGGGAAGCATATGGGGACAGAATTTTCCAAAAGATACTTCACTCATTTCCGAGAACCCATCCCAGGGCCCAGCTGGGGCAGGACATGGAGACAAACAGCTGGGGCAGGACTTGGAGACAAACAGAATGGCCACTTCACTGTTTCTCAAAAACAAAAAGGGAAAAGAAGAGGGTTTGGCAAACTCTGTTAAATGACAGAATGTTTATCTTTGTCTGTTAGGCAAACCACCACTGATACACAAAAGATGAAGCTTAAGTCTTGTCAAGAACAAAATTCCACAGATTTTTTTTTTTCCCTTGTGACGGTACTAGAGCTTGAACTCAAAACCTGGGCAAGTCTTTTTGCCTTTTTGCTGGTGCTCTACCACTTGAACAGCACGTCTAGTTGTGGGGTTTGGGGTGGTTAATTGGAGATAAAAGTCTCATGGGCTGAAAGAAATGTAAGTCTCCAGCCCGGGTTGGCTTCAAACCATAATCCTCAGACCTCAGCCTCCTGAATTACAGGCATGAGCCACTGGTCCCTGGTCCACAGAATTCTTGAATACTTGGTTTGATTCCATTCACTTGCATAGCTCACTTGCTACTGGCCTTGCAGGGTTTAAAGAATATCTGTGCCACAGTTGAACTATACAGTGTTTCATTTCAGCTGAAGATGAACTATACAGTGTTTCATTTCAGCTGAAGATGAGGGTATAAGAACCCGGAAAGATATGCAAAACTGAGCAGCTGGAGGCCCCTAGAAAAAGGCCCTTCATACTGATTTCAACGCCTCCACCTAGATGACAGATGTGGCTTGGTCCACCTGTTCTTTCCTTGGCTCTGCCCATCTTAGGGACTTGGAGGACCTGCCAACCATGGGGGAACCAGACTGCGGGACACTGGAGGCCAGGTCTAAAAGGTAAGAATGTTCTTCTTTCTATGGAACACTTGTCCTGAGCCCTGAACTGTGCTCTGAACAATTATCCTAGAGGCTGCCATACTATGAGGAAGCCACATCAGCCCACAAAGAGACCACAAAGAAACATTCAGCGCACAGGAAGACAGACTGGCTACAACCCTTTCCTGCATCCCCAGAGGCCCCTCCCCAGCTGCCTCCCCTCTGGCGCACAGGGTCTGCAGTCTCAGACACATTCAGCCAACCAGACTCTTCTCAAAATCTTGACCATCCTCCCCCCGCCAAGAAATCAGGAAAGGTATAAATTTCATGTTGCTGTTCAAAACCACTGAGGTTTTGGTGGTGATTTTTTTTTTTTGCGCTGCAATAGGTAACCAGAAGAGAAGCTATATATGAAAAAAATAAAACAAGATAGTAAAAAAAAATGAAGATAGCAAATTTCTGAGAACAGTGATTTTACAGGGAACATGATGGAAAATACAAGGACAGAAAGTCAGGAATGACTTCCAGTTAAAATGAAGAACTAAAGATTTCCTCTTGCCTATTTGTTTTACCAAGGAAATTCCCCCAAAATTAACATCTAAAATTAATTAGGGCCAGGATAGAGTAATGAAAATTAAAATAAGATCACACTGATTTAAATAGAAGAATACAGCAGTGATTTCTGCCAGAGGACTTGCAAGAAAGGTCTCTGTTTATCTTCTTTTAATGAAGAACCAAGATTCATTTGTAATTAAGGTCACAAAAGACATAAAATTCAAGTTCTAAAAATCTTCAAAGATGTCTCAGGAATGTGTAGTTTTCCCGCTTTCTTTTTGGCATAGGTAATGTGCTTAACAAGCAAATATACTTACATAATTCTATCATGTACCTCACATAGTTTTGGGAAATTTTTTCATCAATTTGGAGTGAAGAAGAAACCTAACAGACATCTGAATTAATGAGGTTTTACAAAAGCCAGCAAACAAGCAGCTCTTGTCTAAAGGTTTGCACACAACAAAGACCCTTCTGTGACAATGTCCCACAACAAAGTGTCACTTCCTAATTAAACCAACACAGAAAATAAAGCGTGACTCTCCCAGGCAGCTTTATGGTTGATGTAAGAAACATTGCCTTTTGTGTGTGTGCAAAACTAATTTTTATCTTTGCAAGGATGTTTGTTTTTCCTCACAAATCTGATCCTTCCAGTAAAAAAATTTGCCCAGATTTAATCAATTTTGTTAAAGGAAAATACGAAACATCAGTTTATTTCCTCACCCCCCCCACTCTAATTCTGTCAAACACAGCCAAAGTATGACAAGAAAGCTGAGACTCTGTGAGGAAGGATGGTCCCAATGGGTTGCTAGACAGGTAAAAGAGAGCAAGAGAAAGTGGGTAGGATCCAAACATTCTAAAATTAGGGAAACCTTTATTTGAGATGGTGTGATGTTCTGGCTTAAGCACATGGAGCCAAGCGACCCTAGGCAAGACAGTGACCCACCAGTAGCCATTTTTATTGTTATACTAAGATGAGATCAATTGGTGGAGGGGCAGGGGGCGTGTTGCATCTATAGTCCTATCTACTCAGGAAACTGAGATCTGATTATCCCAGTTTGAAGCCAGCCCAGGCAGACGATCAATAGAGACTCTTATCTCCAATTAACCAGAAAACAATAACAACAACTGTAAGTGGAGCTATGCAGCATCAGCTTGAGCACAAAAATCCAAGTGAGAACAATGCCAGGCTCTGAATTCAAGCCATGAAATCACATGACAAGGAAGAAAGTGAACCTACAATAAGCAAACATTCTTTGTTAAAGGGATAATCAAAACAACAGTCACCACAAATTTGTAATATGAGCCTTGAAAAGGGTTTCTACTTATTTGTACTTTATGTGCCTTAAATAGGACACCCTCCTCTTTCTTAAGTTAAAAACTTGTTATTCTTCATAACGAATAGAACAATTAAAATGTCAGCCCCATGAATCATTATGCAAATGATGGAAATCATATAGAAGACTATTAATGTAGCTTTGAAAATTACTAACAATGACAGTTATATTGGGAAATAGTCATGGTGAAGTTTAAAATGAAACGTTAGGATTTGAATACACATATCACACAATCTAGCTACAGGTCAAAGAAGGCAGAGCTGAGGCTCTTGACCAAAGGAGTCCTAATCTTTTTTTTTTTTTCTGTTGGTCATGGGGCTTGAATTCCGGGTCTGAACCCTGTCCCTTAGCTCTTCAGCTCAAGACTAGCGCTCTTGACCACTTGAGCCACTGCGCTACTTCTGATTTTCTGAATGGTTTATTGGAGATAAGATTCTCACGGCCCGGGCTGGCTTTGAACCGAGATCCTCAGATCTGGGCCTCCTGAGTAGCTAGGCATGAACCCAGCACCCAGCTAGGAGTCTTACTCTTGACTTACACTCTCCAAGTCTCATTTTTCTTATCTGTCAAAGGGGATAATATAACATAACATAACATAACATAAGCTAGCTCATAAGGAGACCAGAAGGATTCAGTCACACATTCCAGATTAAGTGTGTATACAACACATAATCTGGCTGAGAGTATGTAACAAAAAATAGCATTATTAATGCTATACTAATAGTATGTAATGAATAAGGCATGATTAAATGGTACTGCCTGCAAAAGACTAAAAGTCTTTTGGAGGCATGGCTCAACCAGTAGAGCATCTGCCTAGGAAATAGGGGGCCCTGAATTCAAACCCCAGTATTTCTCTCCCTCCCTTAAAAAAACTGAAAATAAAGATGAAAAAGTATTACTAGTGGATGTTGCCTTGTGAAAGGAATGTGAGATTTTTTGCCTCTTTATGATTATCTATACTTTGATTGTTCTGTGATGATAGAATCCTATATTACTTTTCTAATCAGAAAAATATGTATTGGTATAAATTTATTATCTAAAAGAAAATCTATGTGATTGCTCGTCTTATTTAATCCTATTGTTCAATCTAATTACATTATGTTAAAATCATGGACCAAGTGTGGTGGTGAAAGCCTATGACTCTAGCACTTCGAAGGCTGAACTCTTGGATCAAGGAGAAAAATGAGGGAAGGGGTAACAAGTTTGACAAGAAATATGTAACTGTGGGGCCGGGAAGATGGCTCAGTGGTAGAGCGCTTGCCTTGCATGCATGAGGCCCTGGGCTCAATTCCTCAGCATCACATGAACAAAAAGAAAAAATCCGGAAGTAGCACTGTGGCTCAAGTGGTAGAGCGCTAGCCTTGAGCTGAAGAGCTGAGGAACAGCGCCCAGGCCCAGAGTTCAAGCCCCACGATCGGACCCAAAAAAAAAAAAGAAATATGTAACTGTAACCCCTCTATATATCACCTTGACAATAAAAAAAAGAGTTCAAGGCCAGTTTAGATTACATAGAAGACGACCCTGTAATCCTAGATACTTGGGAGTCCAAGACACAGTTTAACTGAGGATCAATCACAATCCGAGGTCATCACAGGCAAAAATGGTCATGAGATCCCTTTTCAGCCTATAGCTAGGTACACTGGTGTGTGCCTGTCATCACAACTTCATAGAAGGCAAGACTGGATCAAAGTTTCAGGCCAGCCCAGAGCAGAAATGTCAACAATAATCCATCTCAACAAAAGAAGCTGAGTATGGTGCAGCACACCTATGATCCCAGCTTTGATGAGGAGCCAAAAATAAGCAAATCACAGTCCAGCTGTGATTTGCTCACACCTGTAATCCTAGCTACTCAGAAGGCTGGGATCTGAGGATCACGGTTCAAAGCCAGCCCAGGCAGGAAAATCTATAAGATTCCTATCTCAAAAAAAAAAAAAACCTCTTATCTCAAAAAAATAGAAAGCCAGAAGTGGCATATGGTAGATTGCTCACCTGAGCAAAAGAAGCTCAGGTACAGCTCCCAAGGCCAGAGTTCAAATCCAGGAACATTAACAACAACAACAAAAAAGTACAGAAAAGCATTGAAAATATCACTCAGTGATACAGACCCTACCCTACAAGTGCAAAGCCCTGAGTGCAAATCCTAGTATTTCAAAAAAGGAAAAAAAAAAAAAAGCTGGGCGCCTAGCTACTTAGGAGGCTAAGAACTGAAGATGAAGGTTCAAAGCCAGCCCAGACAGGCTGTGAGACTCTTATCTCCAAAAAAACCACTCAGAAAACCAGAAGTGGCGCAGTGGCTCAAGTGGTAGAGCGCTAATCTTGAGCTGAAGAGCTGAGAACAGTGCCCAGGCCCAGAATTCATGCCCTGTGACTGCCAAAAAAACCCAAAGTTTTTTTTCTAATGAGAAACATTTACCTTGGTCATAGCTAAAGAACTTTGGGAATAGGAATTTGTGGATTAGAAACAGGAGGGAAAGAAAAGTCAAGTTTATTGAGTGAGAGGAATTTGTTTGGTGTTCCATATTATCTTGTTGTTGTTGTTGTTTTGGAGGTAGGATCTTGCTATGTAGCCCAGATTAACCTTGAACCCTCAGCCTTGCTGCCTCATCTTCCCAGAGCGCTGGGATCACAGGCATGAATTACCATGCGTGGCTCTATATCATCATTCATTTTTTATTAGCATGTTCATTATACAAAGGCATTTTATTGTGCTTCTGCCATACATGTATATAAATGTAATTTGATCAAATTCACTTTCTTTATTCTTTCATATCTCCTTTTTATATAATTTTAATAAGAAATCAATGTGTATATAAAGTAGTTAAAGCTATCACATTCTACTTGGTAAATTGCACTAACATGTATTATGATGCCCGTCTTTATGAAACTCTACCATTACACACAAGCATGACAGTAAGTAGATACAAGGAATGTAAACAGAACCACCTTCCTCTATTTCTATCCTTAGCATGCATTAAAGTCATGTCCTAAGCCTCTCAGCAGAGATCAAAGGACATCCAGTATAAGGATGTATTAAAAGGCAAGACATGAGTTTGCCAGAATTCTCCAATTGCATTTTCATTCCAAAGTTAATAAAAGTTTGATATGAACATATTCTGGATCTGATGGACAACCATAACCATCAAATATTATCACAGGATATCAAGGACAGTTTTTATGTCATTACACTGGGACAACTGATCACCTACTGAGAAGACACTGCTTGTGTGCCCTGCAAGGAACTGCCAACCCACCTGTCTGGCGTCTGCTTTATGTGGCTGGGACTGAGACTCTACAGTAAGAAACTGAGGGATTACAGGAAGAGGCTAGAGGCTGAAAGAAGGAGGCTTAGGGAAAGCAGTCAGGCCCTGTGTTCAAGCTCTACAAATGACAAAGCAAAACAAACAAACAAATAACAACCACAAAAACCATGTAATGTAGCATTTGCCACTTTGGTCACTTTACCATTCAATTCAATGACATGAATTAAATTCATGTTGTTGTGCTTTCATTCCCATCCAATCCAGATTGGAAGTCTCATTACACCCTAGCTCCCCATCACCAGCCCTCTGGTTTCTGAAAACCACCTAGTATTTTCTATCTTTAAGAGTTAGGCTACTCTGGCCACATGCAGAAAACTAAAAGTGGACCCTAGCCTGTCACCATGCACTAACATAAACTCAAAATGGATTAAAGACCTTAACATCAAACCTGAAACTTTGAAACTACTGCAGGTCAGAATAGGAGAGACACTTGAACTTAAAGGCACAGGCAGGAACTTCCTAAACAGAATCCCAAACAGAACTTCCTAAACAGAATCAACAAATGGGACTACATTAAAATAAAAAGTTTCTGCACAGCTAAAGACATAGCTACCAAACCAGAAAGACAGACAACTAATTGGGAAAAAATATTTACCAGCAATATATCAGACAAGGGCCTAATATCCATTATATATAGGGAACTCAGGAAACTAATCCCTCCCAAATCTAACAAGCCAATCGAGGGAGCTAAAGAGAGACTTCCCAGAAGAAGAGATAAAAATGGCAAACTGACACATGAGGAAATGTTCATCTTCCCTGGTTGTAAAGGAAAAGCAAATAAAAACAACCCTGAGATCCCACCTTCCCCCAGTCAGAATGGCCCATATCCTGAATTCAACCAACAACAAACACTGGTGGGGATGTGGAGAAAAAGGAACCCTACTGCACTGCTAGTGGGAATGTACACTAATACAAACACTTTCGAAAGCAATCTGGAGGTACCTCAGAAAGCTAAATATTGACCTCTCCTATAACCCAGCCATACCACCCCTAGGCATCTATCCTGAACAACAGGATCCAGGATACAAGGACACATGCACCTCTATGTTCATTGCAGCACTGTTCACAATAGCCAAGATATGGAAACAACCCAGATGCCCCACTACAGATGAATGCATCCAAAAATTGTGGTACCTATATACAATGGAATATTATGCAGCCATTAGAAAGGACAAAATAATGGCATTTGCAAGAAAATGTATGGAACTAGAGCAAAACAATTTGAGCGAGGTAAGCCAAGAGCAGAGAGACAAATGACACATGGTCACCCTGATATGTGGATGCTAAAGCCAAAATACAAGGAGATATGACAAAGTAAACAGGACTCTAGAAACAAAGGACTTCCAGTACTTTTGTGATATCATTGCTAAGTGACTCCATATTCTTGACCACATATATGGTATGTGTGTGTGTATTTATATATATATACATATGTGTATATATATATATATATATATATATATATATATATATATATATAACATCCTTTGGGAAGGTAGGAGGAGGACACAGAATCAAGAGGGAAATGGGAAAACATACAACAGAGGGGCCCATCAGCTGCACTGGACATTGGAGGAAAATTAACTAAGCAACTCAAAGACAATGATGGGAGGGAGGGAATGAGAGGGAAAGAGGGAACAGCTTATACTAAGCAAAAGGAAAGAAAGGTACATATCATCTGATGTGGAAGAAATAGTTGTATTGTCAAAGCTCAAAGAATTCACAAATTTTATAGACCATGATAATGACAATTTGCCTTGAGAAGGTTAAAATGTGTTTGTGACTTTAACCAAGTATCACTATTCCACAATACTGTGAAATATGTGAAATTTATGTAATCACCTAATCTCAATTAAAAAATATTTAAAAAAAAAAGAGTCCGGCCACTCCAGGGACTAATAAATGGAGCTATATGTGCATCTTCTTCTGTATCTGACTGTTTTTTATGTGACACACTATTTTCAAAGTAGTGTCAAAATTCATTCCTTAGAAATTCTTACAAAGACCAGGTTCTAGAGATTCATACCTGTAATCCTAGCTATTCTGGAGGCTGAGATCTTACAATTACCATTCAAAGCTAGCCCAGACAGGGATTCTAATCTCTAATTAACTACCAAAAACCCCGAAGTAGAGCTGTGGCTCAAGTAGTAGAGCACTACTAGATTCGAACAAAAAAAGCTCAGAGACAGAGCCCAGGCCCTGAGTTCAAGCCCCAGGATTGGCACAAAAGGAAACAAAAACAAAACAAAAAGTTTTGTTTGTATATGCCTATTTTGTGCTTCCATTCATCAGCTGCTGAGCTATTTCCACTTTCTTGCTATTGTGAGTAACATACACTGCTGTGAATGTTAGTATTCAAGTATTTGCTTGAGACATTAAGTATTTGCATATCTACCTAGGGATGGAATTAATTGCTGTGTTACAAGATTCTTTTTTTCAAAATTATCTTTGTTAGCATATATTAATTTCACAAAGTGAGGGATTTATTGTGGCATTTCCACATGTATATAATGTGGCTTGTTCACATTCCTCTATCCTTCTGTATTCTCCCTCCACGCCATTTAACTCTTACAAATTTTTAAATGTTTCATTATGACCTTTTCATACATGCACACAATGTCAATCATTTTCTTCCCCCACTCTTTTTGTCCCCCTCCCTCCTTTCCCTCCCAGTACTCTCTCTTCTATATCAGTGTCCTCTTTTCTTTTTTGTTCCAGTCTTACGGCTTGAACTCAGGGCCTGAATGTTGTCCCTGGGCTTTTTGTTTTCAAGGCTATAGCACTCTACCACTTGAGCTACAGCTCTATTTCTGGCTCTTTCTGGTAGTTAATTGGAGAAAAGAGACTCACAGATTTTCCTGCCTGACCTATCTTCAAACAGTGATCCTCAGAGCTCAGTCTTTTGACTAGCTAGGATTACAGGCATGAGCCACCAGCGCCCAACAAAATCCTTATTTAGAACTATATTCCACATATGAGAGAAAACATGTGGCATTGTGTAAGTCTGGCTTATTTCACTTAACATGATGATCTCCAGTTCCATTTTTCTGCAAAGGACCTAATTTCATTATTCTTTATGACTGAATAATACCCCATTGTGTGTGTGTGTATCTCCAAGGCTGATTCCATACCTTGCCTATTGTGAATAGTGCTGCCGTAAATATGTACAGGTGTACATGTGTCTCTTGTCTCTTGTATTCAGACTTACATTCTTTCAGGTATATACACAAGATGGTATAGCAGGCTCAGTCATATGGAAATTCTGTATTAAATTTTAGAAGAACCATCATAACTTTTTCTATAGTAGCTGCTCCATTTTATATCCCCACCATTGACATATCATAAATTCATCTACATTTTTGCCAACAATTCCTTCCTTCCTTCCTTCCTTCCTTCCTTCCTTCCTTCCTTCCTTCCTTCCTTCCTTCCTCCCTTCCTTCCTCCCTTCCTTCCCTCCTTCCTTTCTACCCTGGAACAGTACCAGAGATTGAACACAGGGCTTTACATTACTCAGCTTGCTTGCTTAAGACAAACTCTTAATACTTGAGCCACATGTATAGCCTCACTTTTTGCTGGTTATTTTGGAGGAGTCACTTGGGCTTTTCTGCCACAACTGATTTCAAAGTGTGATCCTCCAGATCTCAGCCTTCTGGGTAGGCAGGATTATTGGTATGTGCCATTGGCATCCAGCTTGCAGTAATATCTTATTATGTTTTGATTTTCATTTCCCTAGTGGTTAACTATGTTGAACATCTTTCTATCTACTAGTATGTTAACTTTTAATTTCTTTCTCAAACTGGTAATATTTCCATCTTTCTACGAAGAAACACTACCAGAGGGAATACATTTTAATCAGGGCTTGAAACAATCTTGATAATGAAATTCAAGATCCATTACATGTTTGTTTTCACAGAAGGATTTCTTTTCAGTGTTAAGGTGCCAAGAAGATCACAGACTCAGTGCAGAGCTAACTAATAGGCTCTGTAGCCGTGGGCATTTTATACAGTTTTAGTAATGCAAACCTCACCACAAATGTCAGCTGTACACTTGTGGCATTTTACTCCATTTTATTTATTTTTTATTTATTTATTTTGTCAGTCATGGGGCTGTCCCTGCTCTTCAGCTCAAGGCAAGTGCTCTACCACTTGAGCCATAGCACCACTTTCAGTTTTCTAGTGGTTTATTAGAGATAAGAGATTCATGGACTTTCCTGCCTGGGCTGGCTTTGAACCATGATCCTCAGATCTCAGCCTTCTGTGTAGCTAGGATTACAGGTGTGAGCCATTGGCGCCCAGCTACTCCATTTTATTTTTCTTATAACAAAGCTACCAGACACATTCAACTCTCATGTTTGTTTGTTTGTTTTTGTTGTTTTTATGTAGCCTAGGCCGTTCTTGACCCCATGATCCTCTTGCCTCAGCCTCCTAAGATTATAGGTATGCCTTACCATGCCTGGTTCTTATGAACTAAATATATTATGGATTACGATATCATAGAATGAATGAAAAAATAAATAGCAGAATTATTTATAAGAAGTAAAGAAATTAATCTAATCTTGTCTTCTATTATATTACTAAAGCAAATACTATTTAAATCTTATTGTAAACCATATGACATTTGTAAACTCTTTGTTATCCTTATCTTCCAGATAACCAATCATTATACAAAGACTCTGCAAATGGTGTAATTTCAACAGCTGTCATCAACTAGGGAATCAAGAATGAGATGAATATTTTTAGTATTTGACAACCCAAAACAAAGCTAACCTGATCATAAGATCTCAAGAGCTGTCTTATTTACTAAGCTACATGAACACATTTAGCTATAATTCTGTTTTAGAAATCTATACTTTAGATGCTAATTTTTATAGCACAGAAACAAAGGAGTCAAAAGAATCATTTGTTCATTGACTTCTCTAAACCAGGCTGTGAGTTAACAAGAGGAGGAAGAAGAAAGAAAATTAAACTTAGAAAAATAAGCATTGGCAGTCAGATACAGTGACTCACACCTGTAATCCCAGCTACTCAGTAGGCAGAGATATAGGGAGAATTGTATTTTAAGGCTAGCTTGGGAAAAAGTTCTTTGAGACTCCATTATCAACACAGAAACTGGGTGTGATGGCACATACTATGGTCCCAAATGTGTAGCGGATTATAGATAGGTGGATTTTAATTCAAAGCTGCCCTGGGGAGGGTGGGGGGAGTGGAGGAAACCCTACCTGGAAATAAAAATAAGTAAGGCAAAAAGTAAGTAAAAGGGCTGAAAACATGGCTCAAGTAGTAGAGAGCCCATCAGAAAAGCATAAGGCCTAAATTCAAACCCCATCACTGCTGGAAGGAAGGAAGGAAGGAAGCAAGGAAGCAAGGAAGCAAGGAAGCAAGGAAGCAAGGAAGGAAGGAAGGAAGGAAGGAAGGAAGGAAGGAAGGAAGGAAGGACAGGATTGCTTGATCTACACTGATTATTCATTCCATGCTTGAACTGTGTCAATGTCTAGGGGCTAATAGCATGCAAGAGAGAGCAAGATATACCTCAGGAAACATTAACCAGGAAAGAAAAGGGAAGAGATAGAAGAAAGGAAGAAAGAGAAAAGCCCTCATGGAGGATATAACCTACAAATTAACAAGTAGCTGTCTGATAGCTGTTTGGAGAAGGAAATGCAAAAATTTTGGTACTAGAAAACATCACAAGAAGGAATAGCCAAGCTGGAGATACGCATACTGGCCAGATCTAAGAAACAGCAGAATGTAGGAGTAACAGAGAGATAGCTGTAGGAGATCACATGTCATCGGGAAACAGGCTACAGATTCAGCAGCCTTGTTCCTGGATGGCTCACCCAGAGGCGGCCAGGCTTAGTGAAGTATGAGGACCACCCAAGATGCCTTCTTGCAAAAAGCTATGTAATGAAATTTAATCCAATGTCTAAGCTGAGTTCAGCTGATTAAAACAAAACAAAACAAAACAAAAACCAGTGTGAAGACATTCAGGAACAAATAAAATGGTAAACTATCCAGCAAACACAGTATGTGGTATGCTCTTCAAGCAAATAGCATGAACTATACAAAGATCCAATATCATTTTTTAAAGTGGAAGACACTTCAGATCAGTGCAGGTACAAAATCTGAATGATGAAACCATTATTAAGAATTCCTGTTGGGTACCAGTGGTTCATGCCTATAATCCTAGCTGCTCATGAGGCTGAGATCTGAAGAAGCCAGTCTAGGCAGAAAAGGCTATAAGACTCATTTCTAATAAACCACCAAAAAGCTTGAAGTAGAGGTGTGGCTCAAGTGATAGAGCACTAGCTGTGAGCAAAAAAGTTCAGAGACAGCATCCAGACCCTAAGTTCAAACCCCAGTATTTACACACACACACACAAATGTTCTGTTAATTTTGTTAAGGGGCTAATAGCATGTATCTATTCAGAACAAACATATTTATTTGAATCTATAAACAGAATTGTTGATGAAATATCCTAATGATTGCAATTCACCTAAAACAAACATGGTAGGTTTTTCCCAGTTGTATATGTGCATACTTGTTTTAATGAGCTTTCTATGTATAAAATCATTCACAATAAAAAGGCTCGATAAAATCCAAAGAGTTTGTCTATATGATGCATTGGTTTAAACTAAAAGCATAGATGATTTTTTCTACCCTATTTATATAAGGCCAAGTGGGACACATAAGCATCTTATACGCTTCTTGAAGCTGCCCACATCCATCTATCTGTATTAAGTATGGCCCTGGAATAGTATTATAAATATCCAAATGGCCCTTCGCAGAGAAAAGGTTCCTCCCTCCACTGGAAACTAAAGAAATACCTGAGCACTATTGCTCTAATGAATTATCTCCTTAGAAACCTATCCCCAAACACTAGAGATTAACTAGATTTCCATAACTATACATATTTGCTTGGTTTTGAAATAGGCCCTTCAAATCTAAAAGAGTTGCTCCCTACTGGAATTCCATGCAAACTGAAGCAAAATGGGTTCCTTCAGGGTGAAGTAAAGCAGAATTAATGTCAGGACAAAGGACATTCCAGCGCGGCTCTGAGGTCTGTATGTAAAATACCCAATTATTTTTTTCTTTCAAATAGTAGGTTATGCTCTTTATTATTTTACTTATTTTATTTATTTTTATTGCAAATGATGTACAGAGAGGTTATTGCTACAGAAAGATGAAATGCTTCATGACTTTGTGTGCTATTCTTGCACAGAGGCTCTCTATTGTTCCCATTTCAGTATATTGTGCAGTATACTGTTGAGTATAGTTTTAATTTGTCCAAATGGTAGCTTTCCATCTTTGTGACAAAATACTTGAGGCAATCAGTCTATAGGCGGGAGGGATTTGAATTGGCTCATAGATTTGGAGGTTCTAGTCCATCTGGCTCATTGCTTTTGTGTCTCTGTCAGGTAGTACATAGTGGCAGGAGTGTGAAATAGAGGAAGCACAACATAGAATGAGAGACAAGAAGGGACTACATTACCCATATCTCCTTTCATGACACATACCCAATGACCTAGCATATTCTTGCTAGGCCCCACCTTTTAAAGTTCCACCACCTTCCAACAGTGTCAACCTGCAGACAAAATCTTTAACACATGCACCTTTGAAGGACACTTGTCCAACCCTAGTATTCCTAACAGTCATATTCCCAATAATGAACATGATTATATTTTTCCCTTAGAAAAAGGAACGTAAACTGTGGAGGTGATGGCAGAACCCTTCTTAACACTAAGATAAAAACAAAGGCCACCATGTAAGTTAGAATGTGTTTGTGACTTTAACTAAGCATAACTATCCCACAATACTGTGAAATTTGGAAAATTATGTAATCACTTAATCACAATAAAGGATTTGAAGAAACAAAAAACAAAAACACAAAGGCTAGTGCCAGGCACTGGTGGCTCACACCTGTAATCCTAGCTACTCAGGAGGCTGAGATCTGAGTACTACAGTTCAAAGCCAGCCTGAGCGGGAAAGTCTATGAGACTTTGATCTCCAATTAACCACCAGAAAATTGGCAGTGGCACTATAGCTCAAGTGGTAGAGTACTTGCCTTGAGCTGATGAGCTCATGGACAGTGCCGAAGCCCCAGTTCAAGCCCCATGTCCACAAGAAAGAAAGAAAGAAAGAGAGAAAGAAAGAGAGAAAGAAAGAGAGAAAGAAAGAGAGAAAGAAAGAGAGAAAGAAAGAGAGAAAGAAAGAGAGAAAGAGAGGAAGGAAGGGAGGAAGGAAGGGAGGGAGAAAGAGAGAAAGAGAGAGAAGAAAGAAAGAGAGAAAGAAAGAGAGAAAGAAAGAGAGAAAGAAAGAGAGAAAGAAAGAGAGAAAGAAAGAGAGAAAGAAAGAGAGAAAGAGAAGAAGAAAGAGAGGAAGAAAGAGAGGAAGAAAGAGAGGGAGGAAGGAAGGGAGGAAGGAAGGGAGGGAGAAAGAGAGAAAGAGAGAGAAGAAAGAAAGAAAGAAAGAAAGAAAGAAAGAAAGAAAGAAAGAAAGAAAGAAAGAAAGAAAGAAAGAAAGAAAGAAAGGACAGACAGACAAAGGCAAGAACAACAAAAGGGACTCTTTTCTCCTTTCCCTTAGGAGGATTTGAAAGCAGTAAGGTGTTTCCTCAAGTCTTATGGATGAAAGGTTCCTCAAGTCTTATGGATGAAAGCTGTGGAAAATGGTATTGACTACCATTAACCTGTGAACATGGAATTGGATAATGTATTGTGAACTTCAAATCTGATACTTTATTTATTGTAATTATTAGAGACTAAATGTTACATGAATATCCACAGTAACAACTTGTCTTCTACTTGGGATCTTGAACATTTTTAAGCCATCTCTTGCTCAAAAGAATTCCAATTATTTGCTACCAAACCTCCATAATTCATACACACACACACACACACACACACACACACATATTGGCCAGTGGTGTTGCTTGAACTCTTGGGCTGGAGCGCTGTCCCAGAGCTCTTCAGCTCAAGGCAAGCACTCTACCACTTGAGCTACAGCACCACTTCCAGTTTTCTGCACATACCTCCACCGTCTGTCTCTTTAAACTGATATAAAGACTTACATGAAATCTGTGAGTTCCAACACAAAAGCAATTGAAATTAATTGCATTTTATGCAATAACTGTTCTAGAGAAAGTGTGACCAGGGTCTGTTCTACCTGGCCTTTCCTACCTCACACTAAAGGGTTCACTCATGTTAGTCCTTAACAATTCCAGTTTACATATGACCATGACAGACAACATTGGACAGGGTAAGCTATGGTGTGTGTCCCAGACTTGGTCACGCCTTATGTGATAAGCTTGCATGATGATAATAGCAAGACAGTGAGTCTGACTGGTGAGACTGCATTCCTTCTGCTCACATTCCCTCTCCAGTGCACCTGTGTCTCCCCGCCAACCCCAGGGCATCTAGCACACACCCAAGCATAGTTTCCTGAGCTATGAGTGAGCCTGCTGTAAAGAACATCACCACAGGGAAGGAACTCCACTGGTCTCTTCAAAGACACTAGGGAAGGAGTGTGACTGCTTTGGTAGATCACTTACCACACTTGGGAGGACACAGTTCCCAGGAGCTTGGGTCAGCAGCCCACAGAACCCCTTCCAGACATGGTGGCCTGACCTACCTGTCGTAAGTCCAGAGTGATGGTAACCCAGTGGTATTCTCTCCCATTTTGAATACTGGGACTTTGCCACCAGTTATTGGTGCCATCTATTGCATGTGCTATTGGGTGGCTTTCTGTTAAAAGAAAATAACACATGATTTCCTCTCAGTTTAGCCTTAAATTCTTGAACTTCTAAACACATTGCAAATGAATAGCGGTCAAAGGTAAACACAAAGTTCATGGCTTCCTGTTGAAAGTCTTCAGTTACTTTAGAAAGTATAAATTCCCATGGAGGGGGTGGTCTGTGGGCACAGCTCAGAGGTATAGAATAGGTATGAGATCCTGGGTTCCATCCCCTTCATCCATCAATCCAATCATACACACAAATAAGTAGCTAGATTGATGACAGATGAATAGACATGGGAGCTATGTATGGAGGTAGAGAGACAGACAGATAGGCATGAGAAACAGATATATGATAGAGAGAAAGAAAGAAATGAAAGACAGAAAAAGACACAAAGGAAGAGAGGGAGGGAGGGACAGATGGAGAGAGGGAGGGAGAGAAAGATGATAGGTAAATAGATTTTATATCAAGAGATTATAGAGAGAGACAGACAGACAGATAGAGGAGTGACTGAAGGAGAGGTAGACAAGTCAGTAGATAAAAAGGTGATACAGATAGATAAATAGATAGATAGATACATACATACATACATACATACATACATACATAAATACATGATAGATAGATAGATAGATAGATAGATAGATAGATAGATAGATAGATAGATAGATAGATAGATAGATAGGATAGACAAATAGATACCTATCCAGATACAGTAAAACAAAGAATCCCCTGTTGCTTCTTTGCACTTGCCTCTGGGGTTGGTGCTGTTGCTGTCACAGACCCGGCACTGGGCATTCCGCACTGGCCGGCCAGGCACGTGCTCCACAAGTTTGCAGTACATCTCAGGCCCTTTCTCCCCACAGGTGGCATTGGCACTGATGTGAGCATTGCTGGCCAGATTGAGAATGGCAGGAAACAGACCTGAAAGTCAAAATTCTCCAGATCAGCTGAACCATCCATTTTAGAGGAGAATCAAGAGAAGATTGTAAACACAGGAGCTCAGGGAAGCCTTCCACTAAGGCAGTATCCACAGAATGTAATCAGATTTCATGAAAATGAGACTCTGAGACAAGCAAAATGGCTATCAAAACATAAAACAAACCTCAAAACTCTACCGTTGGTGGGGACTGAGAACAACAGACACAGGAAGCTTCGGGGATTACTATATAATTTGATATGTTTGCCTTTCCCGAGCACATGTAGTCATGAAAAAAAAATACAGAATGAATGCAACTAAGTTTTGCAGATTTAGATATTTGCCATCCGTAACTATTTTTTAATTGTGAAAATACTGCACAGAGGGGTTACAATTACATGGGCAAGATAATGAGTACATTTCTTATCAAGCATTGTAGCCTCCTCCTTTGTTT